>NW_011888784.1:23313701-23369429 GCF_000151845.1 Pteropus vampyrus | reverse complement strand
AGATAAAGGAGAGAAGGCACAGTGTTGACCTTATACTACATCCCTGGTGAATCACATCTAGTAAGCTCTCCAAAAATTGTAGCTGCTGCCATTAACAATAAAAGATTCCATCTAATGTCTATGGTAAATGACATTATATTATTATATATGGTAAATGACATATCATATAAATATCCAGGAAAATGCACGGGCATGTTATTTGAGCCTCAAATGCCTCACTACCTTCCTTGACTTGGTTATTTGTCTGTTTAATTTATGAATCTATATATGCTTTTATGTCGTCTCTGACACTACCACTTTGACTTTTTGTCCATGCTGCAGCCAGTACATGGACAAAATGCACACATCCTACATTAATTCAACACACCTTTATTATGTGCCTGCATTCCTCCACAAACTCTGCTAAGAAAAGTTTCTGGCCTCATGGAGGGAGGCTGGTGGATCTATGAACAGTGAATCGGGATGCTCTGTGCAGTGCTGTGTTGGAGGGGAGAGCGTTACCACCATACCATCTGAGAAGGACCCTTGATTTAATTGTTTGTTAACCGACATACGGGCTGGATAGATCTAAGTCTAGCTTGTTACAAGGAAGTAAGGATGTGAGAGGAGACAGAACTGGGAGAGAAGTTATGCAGTAAAAAGCAGATGGAGGTACTGCATGGAGTAGAGATGCTGAGCACAGAGAATAGAGCTCCTGAAGAAAACGTGAAGTTGGATCCCTCCTCTTTGTTACTGGGCAAGCAAAGAGAAGGGATTTTGGCAGTTCGTGTATACTGTCTCTGAGGGCATGTTATAATTTTCTGCCCTGCTTTTAATGTTTTTTGGTAAAACATAATTCATCTCTGCACATTTAGACAGGCTGCTTTGGGGCACAGTCACACAGTAAACCCTAAAATCCACTTGATGGGACTTTGATTGTAGCAAATCCTTGTGGATGTTTAGGCCACATGAGAAGCTTGGGAACAAGTATTTTACTTACTGCTTATTTGGTAGAGGCAGGAAGAAGCTGAAAAATAAGCGAGATCCAGTGCCTTGCGAGAAGGTAAACTAGGGGCAATACGTAGTACTCAAAAGAAGCTTCGGAAGGCTCTCTGTTCAGTGGATTTGTTTTGAAATCCGGGAGCTGTCAGGATGCCATGAAGCAAACAGAGATCTCAACTCCAGGCCTGTGAAAGTAGACTCTGACCTTGGTCAGGGACACAAGTCTCTCTGCAGAATGGAACCAAAAGTAAAAAGAAAAAGAAAAGGAATTCCCCAGAATTCCTTCCCTAGACCCCATTTCAATTAATTACGAAAACTCACGCACTATATTCCATTTTTGTTAAGCTTTATTTTGAAGCATCAGATACCACTTGCCACGTGGATCATTTTGTATAGACAGTGTTACATGATGGCAGGGAAAATGTTCAAAATGTGTTTCCTGTGTAGAAGAACCTCATCGTGATCTAACTGCATCTCTGGCCATGCACTGGAAGTGAAGATTTTGTTAAATTGAAGGGCATTGGTGTGCTACAGCAAGGGCAATAAAATCCAGAGATATTATACTGAGACTTCTTAGTTGCTTGTAATTTTGAAATGCACAAAGTCTGTTTCTTCATGACCAGAACAAGAATTTGGTGTCTTAGAAGGGGCAGCCTCCCTTCGCTTAACCATGGCAAATGAATGAATGGCTAAGTAAATCCCAAAAACTCTGTGTAAGGAAGTGGGTGGATGTGGTAATGACTAAAAAGAAATGATTCCTTTTATCAAAGAACTTCCATTTTAGATAAAGCACATCAAGAAACATTTCCCTAATGTTATTTTCTTAAGGAAGCTTATTTTACATAATGGACAGATGATAGTCACTGATGTAACTTCTTTCCCAGGGACTTCTCCACGGCACCCTTGATATAGCAAAAGGATGTACACCCAATACTTTTTGAAACCTGCTTCCACCAATGGTATTTATTTGGTAAAAAAGAGTCCCCTAGAATTATAAACCCAGTATGCAAATTTGTATAATATTGTGGTGATGTCCAAGTGGTGAAAACGTAAATCCAGAAACCATGTAAATCTGAGTTATTATACATGTGTCTCGTTCATAAAGCCTTTTATTTCTCAATATCATTGAACAAAAGCAAAATTTATTGAGTTGGTATGCTATGAAATAGTGTCATTTTCACATATTAATGGGATATTAATGTGGTCCTAAAGTTATATCCATTAAAAAAACTTAATTTTTTTAGAAACACAGTTTTTGAGAAGAAAACAGTTGTAAGTTGTGGTAAAGAAGATTAATTCTGGGCTATCTGGAAAATTCTCAATCTTCCAGATAGCAAAGCCTTCACTGTCATTTATCCCCTGAGAGTTTATTGGCTCATTCTGTATTTTATATATGTAAATTAACATCCTAAATTAATGGATATGCTATTAAATTATATTAGGAAATAGTAATTTTTTAAGATTAGATGTCTTTAAATTTTTTCTCTTGAAAATAGTAAATGTTCATTAAAAAGTTGGGTGGGGCAGGAAAAAAAGATAAATTATCATCAATATTATTTTCACCCAAGAGACAGCTCAATTTATCTTGCCATATATATACTATATACTTATTATATATTTCTCTGTGATTTTTATATCAATGTTTCTCTATCAGTGTATTTCTGAGATATATAGATAAATTTCTTTTTAACTGTAATTTTTGCCCTCCTACACTTGAAAGTAACCATCCTTTTACTCCTTTTTCTTGATCTTCACTGACAGACTTCCATTGGTTCTTCTGTGCTCAGCATTGCACGAGCTGTAGTGATGACCTAGAACTTGTTTTCAATTCTGAAACCAGCCTTTGCTTGATTAATCAAATAGGTACCTTGGGGACTCTGAGGTCTGTGAACACCTGTCTTAACTCATCTGTAACACAATTTGGCTGCTTGATTTCTTTAAAAAAAAAAAAAAATTTGTTCCAGAAGGCAAGGGTCAGATGCCTCTAGCCTATGAGGAGAATTGCCAGGGCTGAGCAAAATTCCACTGATTGCCTGAACAGATGCCAACAGAGGCAGTGTTTAAGTTTTACTTTACTTGTCTCTCTTGCTTTAATTTGTGAAGGCTTTGCTGTGAAGCAACGACCATTGTGCATTGTTCTCAGCTCTTTTCATGTCAGTTGCACATGTTGTATTTTAATAGCTCCCTCATGGATCGTGTTAGTCACTTCTTTCCTATGTCCAGCAGGTCCTCAATTGACGTCATTTTTTTATAACGTTGATGAGATGCTGTAGGAACTAAACTCTTGTTTATATCAGTTAGCCTCTGGTAAGATTGGTTTCGTTATACATTGTTTTGCTTAAAGTTGCAGAACCTGTCAACGACGTTAAGTGAGAACTTACTATGTGTATGTAAAACTTTGATTAACTCAGGTATATTGGCGAAGAACGGTGGAATGAGGTAAGAGCTTTTATTGTCTCTGCTCTACTAGGAATAAACAGTCTTAGCCCATATGGGCTGCTATAACAAGTAACATAGACTGGCTTATAAACAATGGAAATTTACGTCTCACAGTTCTGGAGGCTGGAAGTCTAAGATCAGGGTGCCGGCTTGACAGTTCTGGTGACAGCCCTCTTAAGGGTTGCAGACTGCCTACTTCTTGAATTGTCACATGGCAGAGAACAGAGAGCAACAAGCAGCAAAGTCTCTCACAACTCTTAGGACACTAATCCCATCATGGGAGTCCCACTCATAACATCAACTGAATCCTGAGAGTATGTTCCAAAGGCCCCATCTCTAAATACCATCAGAGTATAGGTTGGGTATTTAGGCTTCAACATATGAATTGGGAGGAGGGACACAAACATTCACTCTATTGCAAAGACTGTATTCATCGTTTTAGTCATTTTTTGAATATAATGCTTTTTGTTTTCTCAGATGATTCTGATATACCTTCAGAGTCACTGCTTTGAGCATCTTTGGTATTACATAAGAAGTTGATCAGAAATTGGGCTAAACTGTTAATGGCCTTCAGATACTACCTAACCTGGAAGGTTTTTGGTAATTGTTGTGTTACTCCCCATCACTCACTTGTTTTATTAGGATTTGCCTCTTAAAAAAAAATATCTAGCCAACTTAGAGTTTGGTTAACATAGGTCCTAGGGAGTGTACTCTGTTTCTTTTTTTAAACATCAGGTACGTTGCTTATGTCATCATCATTCTAAGTGCTTTTTGCTATATGTCATAACAAACTATGTCTGTGTTCTGTTTATATGGTAGCCCTTATATAATGGGCTTTTCCTTCTCTTTATTATCTTAGATTAGCAGTAATGGACTGCCTTCCAAATTTGTGTTTTTAAAAAATTTTAAAAAAATTTTTCAGCACATTTGACATACAATATTATGTTAATTTCAAGTGTAGAACATAACAATTAGATATTTCTATAAGTTGGGAAGTGATCCCCCAGTAAATCTAGTACACTTTGACAGCATGCTTAGTTATTACAGTGTTACTCACTGTTCCCTGTGATATACTGTACCTCCCACAACTTTTTATAACTGACAATTTGTATATCTTAATCCCTTCCCCTTTTTCATCCATCCCATAACCCAAAAGCTTTTTTTTTTTTTTAAGTCAGATGTTTGAGTTTCAAAATATATTTTTCCTGAGAAATGATGAAACTATGGTAGTTGGCCTAAAGCTTTTCAAAGTAAATATGGTAGTTGGCCTAAAGCTTTTCAAAGCTTTTCAAAGATTGAAAAGATCCACCTAACACCTTTTAAAATTCTATTGTTGAGCACAACAATTAAGCTAAAAGTTTTCAGGCCTTTTTGCAAGCATTCCTTTCCCCCACGTCTACCTCCATCCCACTATCATAGTTCTGGCTTATTAAATAGGAAAAGGCTACAGTGAGACAGAAATCTGGGAGTGTTTGGAGCTATGTCCCGGCTCTCCCTTACCTTTACTGCTTTTTTGATGGTGGTCAGTGTTTACCCTTTGAGAAGACACAGCCAGGATGGGCTGTGAATTCAAACGAGCCAGCTTTATTTGTATACAGTAAGTTTATCCATTAAAGAAGTTCTATGTTTATTTGGGGAACGTAGTAAAAACTCTTGGTCTGACATTAACCTGTAATGAGAGGGAGAGCTACTGAAGAGAAGTAAAGAATTTGTCAGTCCATTGAACTGACTTATTTACAAAAGCAGCCTTTCAAGTGAATATATTCTGCACATCAGCTATATATCCACTGGTGCTGGTGCTCCCAGAATAAGCAGTCAGAAAGGGCTCTGGTTAGCCCGAAAATTTGATGTTTGGTGATGGATGAGCGGATGCTTGTTGCATAAACACTGATAAAAAAAAAAAAAGTGATCAGATATTATTAGGAGGGTGATTAGGGAGAATGTTACCAATAGAGACCAATAGAATGGAAGCAATGCATCATTGGGCCACTGTTTCAATTCAAGCACGAATTTCTGACTTAACTACCCTATAAACTAAACATATACTGTCAGATTTGAGGATTGTTCAATATCAGGACAATGTAGGCACTGAAAATATACTTCTGTCTGAATTGGCAGAACTGATGTGTACGCTTTGGCTCTAAATATGTAGGTTGCGGAGTTAAGTGGGCTGGAGGTGGAAGGGCAACTCTGATGAAGAATTTAAGGGGAAATTAAACATAATCATAAATAATACCATGTCTTCTGACTTCTCTGCCCTTTAATGTCCATGAGAACTCCTCAGCAATACCGAAAAGTTGAGATTTTTAAAACTTAGAAAACAGGACAGGAAACTTTGCTCTTTCTAAGGCTAAAGATATTGTGAACTCCAATAGTACTGTCAGCTTGTGCGATGAAACACCCAAATCTAAGCTGCTGAGCTAGGGCTTCCTGTGTTGCCTGCTTCATGGGAAAAATTAGGAGAGCAAATTGGTACAGGAAACCCAAGTTTCACCCCTAGGAACCCTTCATTTGCTGAAGTGAGAAGTAAATTGATAGCTAGCGCCCAAAAGAAACAGATTCATGTACCTTGTCAACCATTTTCCTGCTTATCTGGTTCCTCATCTCTCAGACTCATTAAGTTACCCCACTCTCCCATTCTGCTTCTCCCAAGAATTGTTGGCAAAGGTGGTAGGCTCACAAACCATGGCATGATTTACCCCAAACCCCGATTTCCTTTTAAGATTCTCTGTACTCATCGGTTGGACAAGACCCAGCTCCTTTGGCTGTAATGGTGTCTGATTTTCATTCCTATCCTGGTGGTCTTGCTTTGCATGAGTCACATCATCTCCCAGGCCAGTCAGTGGTTTCTTCAGCTCTAAAATGAAAGGGTGAATTTGGATGATTTGTCTTGCTGCTTCTAGTTTTAAAAATCTGTAACTGAGCTAGCTCAGATTGAAGGCAGCTGCCAACTTGAAACTGACAGAATGATTTAATAGATAACCCTGGAAGAGACCTCAGAAGTCATACAGGCCAGCCTTCTCATTTCATAGATGAGGACATTGAGGCTCACAGCAGGTGAGTACCTGCTCAGAGCCACATACCTCATAAGTTATCGATGGGCAAAGACAGCTTTGGCTTGATTTTGCTTTTCAGAAATATTGATTAGCATTATGCATGATTACTCCGAAATAAGTAATTAGGCATAAGTTTCTCTACTACTAAATGATGCATTGCTTGAATTTTTTCTTGCCTACCAAGTACCCGCTATAATGCTTTTAGTTAAACACAGGAATTAAGGTCCTTAAAAGGTAAATGCCTTGGAATTTTGTTTCTTAAAAAAAAAAAAAGTGGCTATGAACTGTACTTTAAAGCTTGGCCAAAAACGTGGTTAGCATAGAGAATCACTAAGTTTTATAGGAGTTCTGTGAGACTTTCCGGGGATTCTCATTGCTGCAGGTAGGAACCACTGAACATTCTGAGGGGAATTTTGTGTTAGCCTGCTCCCAACTTCACGGCACAAATTATTTCTGACTTCCCAGCACCCCTACCTCCCTCCTCCATGCAAAGAAAATATTTTGAAGCTGTATTTTCAGTTGACTCTGTGATCTGGGCTTATTCACTTGCCAAATCAGGTCTGCTTTAGCTGCTTTAAAAGGTTACATTATATACATGGTATTGGTCTCACTTTACTGTATACACAGAGATCTTTAATCATTGAGAAGCTTGCCTCTATGACCTGCTAAGGAAATGTGGAAATTTGCCACCTTGGCATTTTTGCAGCTGTGCAATCAAAAATAATTTGTTGACTCAGTGACCGAAAAGGCGAATTGCTGTTGGTTGAAGGGACAGCATGGGGGCAGTAACAGCCTTCTCTTTTTAAAGAAAATTCCTATTAAAATTATTTAATGTCTCAAACATGTAGACAAGTACAAAGAATGATATAACACATTCCCTCTACCCGTCGCCGTGAAATCTTTGTCCTTGCACTTTCTATCCCTCTCACCAGTCTTCTTTTTCTTCATATCCTTTTCACTCTCTACAAAGTATGTAATTTTTTGTTGCATTTACTGACCTGACCCCCACTAAAATATAAGTTCCACTAGGACAGAAATGTCTGATTCCTTGGTTTGCTGTTACATCCCTGTTAACCAGTTTCTGGCATTGTTCTCAATATTCACATATTTCTCCATATTGATTGATTAAATGATTTTTTCCATGTTCGCTTCTTTTTATGAAGTAGAATGCATTTTGGGGGTTCTCTCCACAACTGAGTATCTTACTCCAAATCAAATGTCCCTTCTTCTCTCCTTCCACAGAGATAACCAGTATTGTGAATTAATTGATGTTTATCATTTTGTGCATGTTTTTATATCTTAAGACATATTTATGCACATTCATTGACCAGTATGTAGAATTGTCTTCAGGTATTAGAGTTGTTTATTATATAAATGATAATAGAACCTTTTTGGTTTTACATTGAACTATATGCAGAACTGGGAGGACCAACTCAGATAAGTCAGCAAGCAGACGAGTAAGACAAGTCAGTAGAACCCCTTAAGGAAGACCTTCCATGTGCTTTGAATAAATGCAGAAACAAGCTATGTACCAGACAACAATTAAGCTTTAACATCAAAGAATGAACCTGTCTTGGTTTTCTCAATTAAAGTTTAAGAACTTAGATGCACTTAATGTGTCTGTGCCAGAAAATTGATCATTTCTTCGCAGTTTTCTCCAAGTATAGAGTCCTAATGGTCTAATCAAGAAATCTAACAAAGTTTAAGTGTCTTACTATTCTCAGTAAAACTTTTTCCTTCTTCTAGTTGAGACGGGAGAAGATCGACCTTGAAAATACTTTGGAACAAGAACAAGAAGCGCTAGTTAATCGTCTCTGGAAAAGGATGGATAAACTTGAAGCCGAAAAGCGGTTTGTTTAGTCTTGCTGTTTAGTATGGGGTGTATGTATGTGGCTAGGGTACCGTGCTGGTGTGACTGAAGAGTAACAATGGCACATTTAATTTTTTCATTGATGCATATCATTTTAATTTGCCAAACCAAAAAAAAAAAAAAATGTTGAAACCTTCTGAACTATTTTTCATGTTGGTCACCTCTTCATACTTCTTTCTTACAATCGCAGCAGAATTTTTCATTTGGCATCAGGCTATGAATAAATTAGTCTAGGTGCTATTGTTCACCTTTAAATTGTTCTGAGGGATGGTTGGAGTTTCAACTTTTTACCTTATTGAACTGGCTTTCCCAATTTTAAAAAGTGCTTAACGTATGTACCATTAATTATTACACATCTTTAGAGTGTACTTCATTAGGAAAGCTGAGATTTAAATAGGAAAATTGTTTTAAAACTTACGGAAAGAAGTTTTTGTACATTTTTAAGGTTAGGATTCTTTGTGTTAAATGTATGTACATGGATGCAAAATGTCATTTAACAGCAAACGTTTCTTGAATCCCTCGGTGCATGATACTGTCAGGCCTGTATTTTTAAGTATTGCATTCTTAATGGGGTGGAATTGCTGGAGCAGGGCTTGAAAACTGGCAGGGAGTTCTGTATGCGAGATCTGTGTATAGGTGTAGAAAGGGAGTTTCTTGAAAATGTTCATTAATCTAATTTGTTTGCCAACCAGAGTTCATCTCAAGATTTGCAAAATAGAGACATACCATAGGCTTTAAGAAAAGTGAAAATTAGAGGTATATCTATAGGGAAATATTCAAGCTGTACTTGAATAAAGCTATGTTTTGCATATCATAGTAGTACTAATAAGCTGAATTATGAAAAATTATTTAATATAATAAATGTAGGGACCATTACAACATTTCACATATCTAGTTTGCTCAACAAGAGCAGGCCTAATTCAATTTGCCCTAAGCAAACTCAAAGGTAAAAAGTTAAAAACAAAACCAAAACCCTCAGCCACCTGTAAAAGAGGACATGGAGATCTGTTGCTATTCAGTCTTCTTTTGCAAAATGCAATTGAGGTTTCATATATATCAATATCAGATTATTGCGTTGAGCAATATGAAATCAGCATTTCATAAATCAAAAGCTGTTGAATGTAAATAAGTATTTTATGTGATTCAAATTAACGATAATTGTTGGAGAGGTAACTCTGCCAGTTATTAGCCCAATAATTTTTGTGTTGTTTTGAACTTTTTATCTTTGCTGTAGCCAGAAGCAAAGGGTCTTCCATCCAATTTGCCATGCCCTCAGGATTGGTATTTCCGAAAGGAATTTTAGAAGCTGAGTCTCTGTGTTACACCAGCCTCCACAGAGATTCATAGTACAGAGTTCATAAGTTTCAAGAGGAAGCATTGAGACAGTGGAACTCCTTTAGCATCTCCATGCCCTCAACCAACATGTCAAACATTATGGCAGCAGATGATATTGTATGTCAGACATACTAATCAGAAGCAAATGTTAGAGATTTTTTTTTTTCAGTAATGCTTAATTACCAGTGACCATTAAAAAGAAAAAAAGGAGGATGGATCCTTCAGCTCTGCCCTTTGACTTGAATACTAGGTCAGGGTGCCGTGAAGTTCATGTGAAATGGGCAGAGGAGATAAGCAACCCCATGAATTCATTCTGCCCATTTACAGGAGTTTGCTATTAAAACAAACCCTCCAGCTAGTATATTGTTTTGCCTTTTAAAGGGAACTATTTTTCATTGTTGGAACTTTTCTTTTCAATCAAGAATCCTGCAGGAGAAATTAGACCAGCCGGTCTCAGCTCCCCCATCACCTAGAGACATCTCCATGGAGATTGACTCTCCAGAAAACATGATGCGTCACATCAGGTTTTTGAAGAATGAAGTAGAGAGGCTGAAGAAGCAACTGAGGGCCGCTCAGTTACAGCGTACGTAGCTGTGGTTTCACTGGTCTTTTCTGCGCAGAATTAATCCATTTACCAAATACAGGGTTTTACTGATAGCTACTCTTTAATTTGCATTAATCAAATTCATATTGTATTTCATTACCAATACATGTTTAATAAGTCTGTTGTCCTGGAATAAATTATTTCTAAAAAATACTGTAATTGGGTAGGGAAAGTAGTTTAGAATACAGAAAAGAATTTAAATAATTTTAGGAGGGCCCAGAACCATAGGTAATATTTTTAATCTTCTCCCCTGCATTCATCTCTAGGATTATGCTAACACAAATATTGCAGAAGACCTTTTGGGGCATTAAGGCAAAGAGTAGAGTCTTTATCTTCTTTACTGCTAAATTTTAGCTTCAGCTAATATTCGTTCATGGTACTTGAAGAATAAATGCTTTTGGAATTTATATTTACTATTTTGGAAAAGGTCAGAGTGTTGAGTTGGAAATCAAAGGAACTAGATTTCTGAATACTCGATTAGGGCATTGCTTGAGTCTCTCCTATTTCAGCTTTTAGGCTGCTCAAACTCTTTTGTTTGAATAGATAATATAGTGAAAGGTATGCAGGGGAAAAAAAAGTGTTCCTCTTACCTCAGTCCCCAGCCACCTAATTCTCACAGTTACACATTTTTCATATATTCTTCCAGATATAAGTATGTGTGTGTATAAACTTCTTTTATACAAATAGTACAGTGAACATACTCTTCTGCATTTTTCTATTTTCATTCATTATATCCTGCTATTTTTCCCTTGCTATTATATATAGAGCTGCCTTACTCCTTTTTTTAAAGGCTACTTTAGTATTTGATTATGTGATTATGCCATAATTTAGTTAACTAGTCCCATACCAGTGGACCCTTCTTGTTGTGATGCTGCAACCGTAATGAATGTCTATATATACATACATTTGGTAACTGTGTAAACACACCTTCAGGATAATTTTCAGGAATTGGATTTGCTGAATCAGTTGGAACATATACATTTAAAATCTCAATGATTTTATCTTTGTTTTCTTTTCTAAAATGCATTGTAAATTCTTGTCCGGTATTGCATCTGGGATGGTGTATCAGGATCATCCTTGGACCTTTAAAAATTTCCAGTGTGCTAGTTTCCTATTGCTACTGTGACAAATGACCACAAACTCAGTAGCTTAAAACAACACATATTATAGTTCCTCAGGTCTGAAGTCAAAATAGGTCTCTCTGGGTTAAAATCAAGGGGTCAGCAGGGCTGATTCCTTATAAAAGGCTCTGAAGGAGAATCTGCTTCCTTGCATTTGCCGACTTCTAGAGGATGCCTGCGTTCTTTGGCTCCTGGCCCCTTCCCTGCTTTGACATCACTCCAACCTCTGCTTTTGTTATCACATCTCCTTTTCACTCTCTCTGCCTCCCCGTTATAAGGACCCTGTGATTCCATTGGGCCCAGCCAGGTAATTGAGGATAAGTTCCCATCTCAAGGTCTTTAACTTAATCATATCTGCAAAGCCCCTTTTTACCATGTAAGGTAATAAATATATTCACAGGCTTCAGTGATTAGGATCTAGACATCTTTGGGAGTCCGTTATTTTGTCTAACTCCATATAGGTTTCTGGGCGTACTTAATGGATACAGTCTGGTTCTCTGTATTTTTTTTTTAATGTAGATAACTCTGATATGTACCCTGGATTGAGAACCACTACATATATTCCATGAAAACATATTGGTTGCTTTAGGGTGTTTTTTGAGTTTTGCCGCGTTGGGCAGACAAATATCTTTTAGTCAATCTTTCTGAACTCTTTCCAGTGCCATCAGTTTGCATTTTTCTTTCTCGTATATACTTGTGCCTTGTGCTTTCAACAAAATTTTTAGAAGAAATTGGGAAGAATTTTTCATTCCCACTGCTTCTTTCGACTGCACTAATGTGGTCTTTAAAAAGACTACAGATACCAGAGGCATCCATAAGTGGTGTTTTGATTTTTTTTTTTTTTTTTTCCTGGTGAGGACAGAGAAAACTGACCCAAAGAGCAGCAAGTGGCACTTGGTTTGGATGGGGTTTAGAGGATGTGTTAATGACTTTTCCTCATCCATATCCTCTAAGTCTACCTATATCTGAACTTGAAGCTCCCTCCCAGTATTTCTCAACTCTGGTTGAACGTTGGAATCTCCTGGGAAGTTTTTAATATACTACTGGAGAGGCTTCATTCTCAGGGATTCTGATTTAATTGGTTTGGGTGCGGTCTGGGCACTGGTATTTTCTAAACATAAACTTGAAAAAGAATGCAAAATGTCCAGGCCACCTTTGGATCATTTGGGAACCACCTCTCTGGAGTCTGACCGAAAGTCACCCTCAGTTGAGACTGTCTTTGACTAAATATTGCAAGATGCCTAAAGATGGGGAAACATAAGCTGTGACCCCTAAGCCCTAGGGAGCTCTAGGTGAGGGAAGGTAATGGAGTAAATAAATGAGAGTAAATCCAGTCTCTTGAAATCAAGTGTTTCATTGTGCCAGCAGAGGGCACCCAAGCAATGCCATGGTGTCAGTCATCTGGGTCTGGGTCTGTAACACCCAGAGGTGTTGGAACTGGTGCCTTCTCTAAGCCCTGGCTTCTCCATTAATTGCTGAACTGCCAGAATGTCTTCTAGCCACCTCCTGGTGACTGACTTTCTTGTCTATAGATTATTGTTTAAGGATCCCCTGCTGATTTCCCCAGATGCTAAAGGATTGCCATTTTCTTTGAAAGACAGCGTTTCCTCTTAACTGATTATCCTAGAAACCTCATGAATCCTCAGTTCTGCGAAGCTTTCCTGTTTATGAAAAAGAAAGGCAACTGGCTCTGACAGCTGCCCTTCTAGTTCTAGAAACAATAAGTACTGCAATGAGCCAATCTTTTGTTTCCCATAGAGCTAGTTAAAAATTCTGCATGCTTGCATATTTGGGATGAAGTAATTTAAATCGTTTTTATTAAAAGTATGATTTCTAAGTATATTCCCAGCATGCCTTCAATTAAAAAGATTTTTTGCATCCGGATTAAACAGCAAGGTTTCTGGTTATATTGAAAACAACGGAGGGATTTAAATGTTTAGTGCCCATAATAGTGTTTAATAATTTTGATATTTTTATTTGAATTTCTAAAATGGGACATTCAAGAGCTTTTGTATGTTCTGTAATGATGAAAATCATTGAATTTTTATCATTAAAAGTCATTATTTGCTAAAACGCCAGACCTTCGTGGAGTTGCTTAAAATTGAAACTACTTTGATGGACTTGGGAGTTGAAAAAGGGTCAGTTTGTGAGAGAGAAGTGGTCAATGCGGCATTCAGCTCCTTCTTAAATTTGGACTTGGCTAATAATATGGAGCAGTAACCTGTAGGATTCTCTCTTAGGTGTGATCATGGCTACTGAGAAATGTGTAGCTATTTTTCAGAAAGGAGAAGTAGATATTATCTTTTTTTGAGATTTTACTTTTCCCAAGTTCGTTGGCTAAGACAGGGAAAAAGAAGGAAGATGGGTAAACACTGAGTTTGTATCAAGGTTATTTTGGTTACTTAGTAACAACAGGTTCTGTCTGAGGCAAAATAGAAAAAGGGCAGGAATGTCATATTATATAATTTCTTGGAATGGTGCTGAAGTGTGCAAGAATCCTGCACAGAATAACTTCAGAACAGCAGGGCTCGTGACCCAGGGAATTCAGCAGAAGGAGATTCTAGAGCCCATGAAGATGTCAGTTCCACATTTCAGATTCCTAGGAAAGAGGAGCTGAGTCCACTCTGGCCTGGGAGGTCAGTGCGGTAATAGAGACCTCAGCATGGGGTGGGCTGCTGACGAAGGGATGTTCATCGTAAGTGTGATGCCATCCCAAGAGCCTGGCTGCATACAGGTCTTTACCTGCCTTGTAACTCAGGCTGTGCATGAGTCAACACATGCACACCAAAAATTAGCTTATTTGAAATATGACAGTTGTGTGCTATGTCAATTTCTATTATTTAAAGAATCATAACTTACTGAGTATGTTCTAGTATACTGGGTCCCAGTGTGCCTCTACCACAGTGTACTGTGGGTATGCAAACAATTGTGACAGCCTCCCATAGGAGACTCACCACACTGTGTCTTGAGTTGAGGGGCAACAGGATGGTGCTCAGAGGGTCCCCCATGGACCAAATCTATTTTCTGGACTGAGCCCCCTCCCCTCTTAGCTCTGGCAACGTAAAGAGCTCTGGTAATTGCTAAGTCCAGACGCAGCTGCAACGTCACTATTTCTTCCACATCAAGCATTTTAGAAAGCAAGTAAGTGGGAATGAAAATACCGAAAGTCCCAATGCCGTTTTTTATGATTTTTATAAATGTAGATTGTTGGTAAACATTGACACTTTAAGTCCAGATTTCATCTGTGTGTAGGAGAGTGAGAACTGTCTCGCAACAGTTCTTTGCCTATAGCACAGGAGCTGGACTGCCATCTTTAATATTTGGATATGATTGCGTGAAACATGGTTTCACCGAGAACTCTGCCTTTTCAGATTCAGAGAAAATGGCGCAGTACCTGGAGGAGGAACGTCACATGAGAGAGGAGAACCTGAGGCTTCAGAGGAAGCTGCAGAGGGAGATGGAGAGAAGAGAAGCCCTCTGTCGGCAGCTCTCCGAGAGTGAGTCCAGCTTGGAAATGGATGACGAAAGGTATGTACGTGTCTTATGAGCCTTGTTTAAAAAAACTAACCAAGTTCCAAGAGGTCTCTTATACCCTGTTAGATGTGGAAGGAGATGGCTTTAAACATTTATTTGTGATGATGAGTACCACTGCGTTGAAGTAGATGTTGAGAATGGGAAAAAAGAAGAGTGACTGTTTTGGTGTTATTTTTTTTGTGTTTTTGTGAGGTTTTTTGTGTGTGGGATTTTTTTGTGTTTTTTATTTGTTTGTTTGTGTGATTTTACAAAAAAGGGGGGAAAAGTATGTTTCCAAAGTTATTTGGTGGGGAGTGAAATGGAGGCAGGGTTATGTGTAAAGAGACAGAGCTCGCATTTGTGATGAATTCATCTAATCCTGTGTTATGTCTGTTTAAAGCGTGGAAGTATCCTAAGTCATAGATACGGGTAGGCAAGCAGTGGTACAGCCTGAGGAAACAAAAGCATACACAGGTTGAAAGAATCAGCAGGAGGCAGGTGGAGGTTGTTGAAAGCCAGAGGCCTTGCCTTAACACACTTAGTAACTTTTGAGCTTTTTTGCAGTTACTTTTGAAAAATAATCCAATGCATTTTACCTGCTAAAACCTCACATCAGACCCCCTGATTATCCCGCCAAGAAATGGGCTGAAATAAGAGTCATCCTTTGGTTAATTAGAGGAAGTGGTATCAGCGTTTCTCTCCCATACAGATTTTCTTCCCCTTCCTCTTTTCCTCCTGCTTCGCCTTTCTTCCCCCTCTTCTGTACTTGAGAGTAAGGTTATTCTTAAGATAAGCAACAAATTAAAAAAAGAAAACAAAAAACAAAAAACAGTTCAATCAGCAGAGAAACCCAACATTTGGGGAATTAGCCTTTCTGCGAACCCGATCATTTCAGCCAGGACATTCTCTGTCTGGGTCAGGGATGCCCTGGCCTTTCACGGTCAGTATCGCAGTGCGGAACGTGAGGCTGAGCTTCCTTGGGGCCCCTCCAACAGGACTGAGCAGCCAGTGTCTGAGACCAGGGTCTGCTCATGGGTGTGATGAGTTGTACAGGCTATCGATGCCAAAACACGTTGTTTGAGAACATGTGGGCAATATTAGCACATCAGCACTCTGTCTCCATTTCTATTATTGAACAGATCCAGTGGGTTAACAAGGCTTTTGATCAGTTTGCTGTGCATGATGGTATTATCATTTCAAGAAAAAAGTCAGATTTTCTATAACGAAGGTCTATATTTTTATAATTAAAAAAATTATAAGAACAGAGTAATGGGTAATGCTATTTAAAACATCTGTGTATCTGTTTCCTCATTTGAAGAGAAAAAAGATTCTTTCTCAAGTTTATATCATAAAACTATCATTCTTAACTCTGGATCTTGCTGATTTCTTTCTATGTCTCATTCTATCTGAAATCCTTGTCTTCTAAAAACCATTTGGCTGAAAACATCAGCTCAAATACTAAATAACTTATTAACTATTTTAACTGTCATAAGACACAGAGCAGACCATGGGTTAACCTACACAGTACCCTGTACCTGATTTTGAGTCAGACATGCAGTTTCAGAATTTCTTTCAGCCGTGGCGACAATACTAAAGCTATTTTGGGTTTCTGGATAAATACTTTCTTTCAGAACTGATGCTCCCTCCAGAAGGTTTGCTTTATCTTTTGTAGGCCGGATTATTCCAGGTAGAGTATAGCTGCCCAATAAAGACGTCTTCTCTCCTTACTGGGAATGATGATGTCACGTTTGGGAGAAAGAAAATAGTCGGACACTTGAGACGTCTACCAGTGTGTTTATTCCTTAAAGACCAAGAGGCGATCTGAGCTGCCTAGCTGGGTGTAGAATACAAGAAGTCTAGCCTGTTGCCCCCATGGTGGCTGCTCTAGAGTAGAGGAAAAAGTAGTGCTTGGGTTGAGGGACGCATGTCAGATTCAGGAGCCTGGTTTTCTTCGTGTTGAAGCACCAGTGTAGAAATGACAGTGTTAAAAGTTCCTCCCGTGAACTGATTGACTCTCAGGGCTGAGATTGTCCCTCGGATACAGATGCCTGCACATGTGGCAGTTTCTTCCTTTGGCCGTGAGACCTATGAAGGATAGCTTATCAGGAAGTCTCTCAAATAGAAATTTTTCCTCATCAGCAGTCTTTTAAGTGTCTTTTATTATGTCCTAACATGTGACTGTTTGTTGAGGAAGGCTTGCCTTGTGAGCTGTTGACATTTAGTTCACGGAAAGACGTATCTTTAATCTTTAATTTGATCCCATAAATCTCAGAGGGCTTGTATGGATTTGAGTCTTACATAACAATTTAAATGTAGCCATTACAGTGTAGCCCTGTCTGCCCTTCTTGGGACAGTGGAAGTAGAATTCTACATAGCTGTTGTGTGATGGAGAAAAGCCTGGTACTCTATTGTGTGGTGCGGCTCTGTCACCAGGCCTGCATCCTCAGCTCAGACATCGGATTCCCTAACCTGTACTGTACCTCAGGGGAGAGAGGCCTGCCAAGCAGTAGAGCAGTGAGAGTCCATTTTATATGTCTCCTAGCTTACAGCATCACCCTCTAAACATTCTGAGTTTGACCTCAAGATGTGAGGTCAAATATTTTCTCATAGGAGCTCTCTTTAAGAAATGCAGATGGTTCTGATCGTTCCCACCCCCTCTCCAACCCTTAGGTGTTTTAACGAGATGTCTGCACAAGGATTAAGACCTCGCACTGTGTCCAGCCCAATCCCTTATACTCCTTCTCCAAGCTCAAGCAGGCCTATATCACCCGGTGAGTACATGTTCTCAGCTACTACTGTGACTGATTTCTGGTGCATCCCTGAATGTGTTCCTTCTAGCATATAAAAATCTTGTAAACAGAGAGGATGGTCATGTGTTTTTGAGAAACATCAAAACAAATCTCTGTCAAGACCAAGTCTTATAATTTTTAAGCATAAATGTTATAATGCCAGCTGGTGTTTTTCTTCAAAAAATTTCTTTTAACCTGAAAGGAATTTACCTCCAAAAACCTTTTTAAAAAGATTGTCTTTGACTGTAATTTTAAGTGCCAATGGATGGACAGAAACCTTGAGTAGATTTCTAAGATACATCACAGCACATCTTTCATGGGTTCTTTTCATTATGTTCTACATACATTATCTCATTTTTATCCCCAGGATAATTAATGTAGGCATCATTTTTCCCCATGTTAAAATTGAGGAAGCAGTCATTCAGAGGTTCAGTAGTTACTGGTCACATGGCCAGAAAGTGGTAAGGGACAGGGACAGGGGTGTCTTGTTTCCAAATCCTTTTTTTTTTTTTAAAGCAAGAGCTACCTCCTGATATTTCCAGTGAATTGTGAGTGCGACTCAGCCCTCATAGCCAGGAACTGGCTTTGCTTCTGCTTCTGGCTTTACTCCTCAGAAGTCTTTCCTCAAAGGCATGCTTGTTTTCCTCTGACCCTGAAAACTCTCTCCCTGGGGTCTCTGGCTCCAGTACCAGCACAGTGTGGGGCTTTGAGGCCAAGAGGGCAAGCAAATGATCCAACAAGGAAGAAAGAGAAAGCAGGGGGGAGGGGGTTGGCTGGTGCAGTAAAGGGAGGAAAGAAAAGGTAGCAGGCCAGAGGATCGCGTCTTGTGACTGAAGTGACGAGACTGATTTTCTTGTGCTTGCTGGTAAACAGATTTTAAACAGAGTTGAGGAAATAAGTGGGGAGTTGGAGAAGTGGAAAAGTAGAGAAGGAGTTTCACAGCAGAAAGAAAGGAAGTGACTGCTTTAGTAGGGTGGCAGCGATAAAGGTTGTGGTTTTGGAAAGTAAAACAGCTTCATATTAGGTCGACATCTCATTTTATCTGTCATAATAATTAAAAGCCAGGGATGCACTTCAGATTGTTAAAGGGAAAATGCTGCAGAAATGCAGGTTGCCATAGATAAAATGTTAGGTAGAAATGGCTTGGTTTTGTGAGTTTAGGATTTGATTTAGCCCAGCTCTGTGCTGCTGTGATTTTTTTAAGTGGGGAAATCAAAAGAAAGTTCTGCACAGGCAGCATATGTCCCTTGTTAGCCTCTGACCAAACTTTCTCCTGTCCCCTTGGTTGACTTCCTTCCATCTGGGGTTGACCAGTCGTTGGAGTGGCTCACCAGTCCCTTCATCTGGGTTCAGGCGTATGATTCTCCTACTTTCCAAGCTCTGCTCTCTGTGCTGTTGGAAGGGATGTTGAGAGGTCAGGTTTCTCCACCTAGGACCAATGTGCTCTTTCTGGCATCCAGCAGGTAAAGAGGGACTGTTTGTAAGCCAAAAGGACTTTCTGTTGGATCAATGGCCTGATCATCACTCTTTGTTCTTGCTCAAAGGATGTTCCTGAATCTGTTTCTCCTATTTTCCTGTGGCATTTAAGTCTTTCCAAAAGCTTCTCTTCCTAGCTTCTCAGTTTTCCCCAAATAGCACTTGGGTTTCATTACCATGATAAAAGTCTTCTCTGCTTTTGATTTATTGATATAAAAGGAAAGCATGAGTTAGGAAGAAGTGAAATGGAGGGTAGCTTTTATAATTGATGATGATGCTCATTCATATTACGTATAATTTAACGTTCTGTTTGATTTACTTAAACATAAAGAAATCTGTAGAGGTGTGTGATTTCCAGTTCATTAAATGTAATGTTGTGGTCATTGAAAAAACAAAAAGCAAAGGTGAGACCTTTGTTGGGAATATTAATTTCTATTGTAACATATTCTGTAGGAAGATTTCATTCCACTCATAATTTTGACTTTCATTGCACCCTGTCTCTGGGGTGGGGCTTGCTTGTGTTGATAAGCTATTTGGTTTTCGCTTAAACTACAAATAAGTAACACCTAGATTTTTCTTTCTTTCAGCCAGCTTGAGTGAGAACATTTGAATTCTATTTTAAGTTCTATAATATTATCACAGTAGATTTTATCTTCTATTTGGCAGCAGAATTACTCCTAACCTAGTTCATTTCTGTCCTGTACATAGTATAACAGCAAAACCTGAATTTTCAAGGTTCTTTTCACTTTGTTTTTGTTGGAGGAACTTGTGGTTCTCAGTATTAAGAATATATCATCACTTCCTTAGTGGAATTATGTTGTTCTTATAGTTTTCATTTCCAATTTAAGCATTTTGGCTCTTATTCCTACCCTGCCATTTAACATTTTCACTATTATGTTGAACTATTTCGAATCCTGTGTCACAATTTGGTTGAAAAGTACATTTCCTAGGACTTATGAAAGATCCTCTTCTTGATTATATGTGGAGTTATATAAGGGGAGAGTGTTACATTCCAATAATTATTTTTCAGGTAGTCCATTATTTTATGCAGCCTAAGAAAGAGTCATTCCCAATTAGCATATTTTGATATGCCTGCATCAGGGATGGGGAATAATGAAGTTTAAAAAAAGAGTCTGTACCCCACTAGCAGCAAGCACACCCACCACCCAGATCATGGTTACTAATTCTGTTCTCCAATGAAAGGAACTAGGAGAAAGGATGTTTGCAGGGGTGGGGCAGAGAATATACAAGGTGAACCTGGAAAATTTGGTAATGCCAGATACTAAGGGTGTGCTTAAGAAAGAAAAAGACAAGGGTATGTCAAAGTGACACAAAGTAATCGAAAGAGCCTTCAAAGGCCAAAACTGGAACAATTCGAGCAATAAAATAAATAATGTAATATTAGATTATAACCCAAACATAAAACAAATATCCGTGAGTCTATGCTGATATTAATAAATGACTGAGTAAATAAATACGGAAGAAGAGACAAATCTCTCATATAGAAGAAGTTCAAATAATTTACAGATACTCGAGGAAGTGGAAATAACTCCCTACTTTTTAAGCATGGACTGTTTGTAGGGACTTCCTTCCACACAGTGTGGAAAGTGAGGAAAAAAGAGTAACTTTGCAATGGAGAAACTTGACACATACTGCCTCAGCCAGGTGATCAAGGTCAACATCGACAGTGGCTAGTCACATACCCTTGTAGTGGTATGTACCCTTGATGTGATGTGCTGAGAATGGCATTTGACCTCTGTGGTCTTTTTTCCCAAAACCCAGTCTAACCATGTATAAAACAGCAGACAAATCCCAGTCGAGGGGCAGTCTGTTAATAAAACATCTGATCAATACACCACATGAGAATCCTGTAGTATTTTTGCATTTTTTGTAAATCATAAACTATTTCAAAATAAAAGATTATATAATTTTTTAAAAAGCTAAAAAGAGGTTCAAATAACAGAGAGCTACTAGCTTACGGAGCTTTGAGATGGGCCTTGGAGGAGGTATTAATGAGCTGAAACTTATTGAGCCCTTATACTTGTTGCTAGGCACTCTGTGAGCACTTTGTGATATTAGTTTATTTCATCCTCACAACAACATTGTGAGGTCACTACGGTAATAATTGAGGGATCTAAAGCCCACAGTCACTCAGTGCCAAATGGCAGAACTGGAGTCTGAGGTAATAAGGCAATCAGCTGTGGAGTCTGGATTCCTTGCCTCTTCAAAAGCTGAGCGAGGTCCTGATTGACTATGGGAAAAGAAGTTAAGTCCTGTGGAGATGAGATCTCCTAGGCGAAGGGCACACTCTGAACTGAGATGCAGAGGTCAAAACCAAGAGTGCTGAGACAGCTGTGGTTTTTAACCCTGGCTGCCCTGGGGCCCTGATCCTCACAGATTCTGATCCATTTGATTTGGGGTCGGGTGAGGGCTTTGATAACCACTGACCTAGAACCAGGAGATAGTTTGGAGCCAAATTCAGAAGACCTTTATAATTCCCAGGGAAGAGATTTTTTTTAAAAAAATTTAGGTAGACAATAGGAAGTCTTTGAAGACTCTTGATTAGCAGTTTAACATTATAATAATTAACTTTGTAATATTAGAAAATAGCCTAGGTCTTATTTTTGTTATTATGAATTGAACCCTCTGAGCTTCTCTATCTAGGGATAAGGGTCCATTTTCATAGTCTTTCTCTTAAATTTGATCACTTTCATGGGAAACAGAATTAGGGTTATATTCCCCAAAGAAAACCTCATCTTCCCTCTCCCAGCTGAACAAAGTCCTTGTCATACAAAGAAACATCACAGTAAATGACGGCCTTGTACTTAACCCCTAGACCTCCATTTTGTAAATGTGAACCAAATATGCACTATCAGAAATGGAAATATGTCAAATGGAAAGCTACACTAATAGTCAAACCAAGGAATAAAAGAAACCCTTAATATTAGACGGGGAGGGCACAGACAAATTCTAGGACAGGACAACTAAGGATAGGCTTAGTGGCTACACATCCCATTCATGGAAACCCAAAGACAGTATGGAAAAGCACCCTTAACAGCTTCTAGTTTATGTAATTCAGAAAAAGGTAAGTAGAGTTCATTTTGCTTGGCATCAGACAGTTGATCTTAGATACAAAGTGATTAACAATAGGTCCTTCTATCCAAACTCCTCAAATTGCTCCTTTGTTTCCATTTTCATTCTATGGGACTTTGCTTTTTGCTAGATACCCACCCAGGTAGATGCTTGGAACTCAAAGATATAAAGATAGCTACACTTACTCAGGGATAAATAAGTGATGCCCCAACCTCTGGACCATGAGCACCTAACTCACAAAGGCCGGGGCTGCTTAAGCTGCACGTGGGAGTGATGACCAGTTTTGGAATGTTTGAAAAATATAGCTGTTTGGCCCTCAACCCAGATCTGTCTAATAATGAGGAGAGTCTGGGCATGTGTACTTCTAAAACACTTTGGAGATGATTCCCATGTCCTAGAAGAAGACTATGTAGAACATTATAGTGGGCTGGAGGTTGTTTCTTCTTCTAATATCGGTTTCTTTGGGGGCACATTAGCATATATAGAGCTTTGTTTTCTTCATTGGGATATCCTGAAGTTGCAAAGTTCTCAGTGCTGATTTTTGTTTGCCTAATGGCAGGTGTGCACGCACACGCACGCACACATGCGCACACACACACACACACTCTCACTGTTTTTGCATCATTGTTAATATACCTTTGACACATCCTATTTCTTGCAGCCAAGTTTTACCACTTTGCTCTGTTTTTTTCCACTTTGTTCTGTTTTTTTCCACTTTGTTCTTGATTCTTATTGTCTTCCAACTACCAACCTATATCTTAGTTGGACTCCTGGGCAGGGCGTAACTCCATTTTTTGGGATGAAAACACTTAACATGAGGTTACCTTTTTAACAAATTTTTAACTGTACGATACAGTGTTGTACAGCAGATCTCTAAAACTTATTCTTGTATAATTTAAACTTCTGCCCATAGAACAATTCCCTATGTCCTCCTACCCTCAGCCTTTGGCAACCACCATTGTACTCTCTGCTTCTGTGAGTTTGACTTAGATACCTCATATAAGTGGTATCGTGCACTACTTGTCTTGTCGTGACTGGCTTATAGTAGGATAATTACTTCATCCTTTTCCAACACTTACCTTTTTTTTTTTTTTTAATAATAGTCACTCTAACAGGTATAAGGTGGTATCTCATTGTGGTTTTGATTTGCATTTCCCTGATGATTAGTGATGCTGAACATCTTTTTATGTACCTGTTGGTCATTTGTATGTTGTCTTTGGAAATATGTCTATTCAAGTCCTTTGCCCATTTTTTAATCGAGTTAATTATTTGCTATTATTGAGTTGTAGAAGTTCCTTATATATTTTGGATACTAGCCCCATATCCAATATATGGTTTGTAAATATTTTCTCCCATTTCATAGGTTATCTTCTGTCGATGGTTTCTTTAAATGAGCAAAATCTTTTTAGTTTGATGTAGTCCCACTTGTCTCTTTTCGCTTTTGTGGCTATGCTTTTGATGTCATATTTGAAAAATCATTACCAAAACTAATTAATCATGAAACTTTCCCTCTGTTTTCTTCCAAGAGTTCTACAGTTTCAGGTGTTAACAATCAAGTCCTTAATCCATTTTGAGTTTTTTTGTGTACGGTGTAAGATAGCGGTCTAGCTTCATTCTTTCGCATATGGATATCCAGTTTTCCCAGCACCATTTGTTGAAGAGGCTACCCTTTCTCCATTGTGTATATCCTCAGCATCTTTGTTGGAGCTTGTATACATGGACTTCTTTCTGGGTTCCAGGGCTTGACTTTTATATTTCTTGTCATCCAGTAGGCCATTCAGTGAGCACACCATGCTTCTCACCTATTTTCATTTTTGTGGGTGACTGAAAACTCTGCAGTTTAATGTGTCCTAGATTGTTGAAGACACCAGATAATTTGAGTTTGAAACGATACTTACAAGGTGTTGTCATATTTTAGGTCTATCATATGCAAGTCACACAGTTGGTTTCACGCCACCAACTTCACTGACTAGAGCCGGAATGTCTTACTACAATTCCCCAGGTCTTCACGTGCAGCATATGGGAGCATCGCACGGTATCACAGTAAGTATCCATGCGGGAGGGGAGGGCAGCACTTTACTCCTGATGCTGGTAGCAGCTGGTCTTCCTTGGGAGACCAGGATCGATCCCCTTTCATGTTTACCTTTCTTTCTTCCTCCCTCCATCAGTTCATCTTAAAACTATAGAGGTTTCCTAACAGGATGATACCGATTTGTGTTGTTGAAACTAAAATCCTTTCCAGGAGGCAAAATTTCAACTTCACTTTCTGTGAAAAATTGCCCGTTGTGAAATGTAATTTGAACCCTAGCCAATGCCTTGATTGAACTCTGGCCAGCTCCTTGCCATAATGAATTAGTGTTGGTTGTCATCATGTCTAAAATATTTATTGTCTGCACCTTCACAGTTCACTGACTCTCAGTCCTCTTCCTGAAATTAGCCTTGTTCCTGGTTTTCTCAGAACCTTCAGTGCATCTGGTTCAGACTTCACTCAGGATTTTCTTTCTTTAGAACTGGTTATTTAGTTGACTAAAAGAGCAGTTGGAAATGTAGTTAATAGGGTTTTGAAAACAGGAGAGGATTTAGGAAAATAGGAGAGAATTCCCAATAAGGGAATCATTAAAAGAAGAACCCTGTTCTACAAAAGCATGTAAGATTTTTCTGAAGGTCTTTTGCTGGTTTGATGGGCTTTGTGTAAAAGCAGAAATGTTCTGGGTTTGCTTTACCTTTCAAGATATTGAAAACTTCTTTGAGTGATAGAAAGGTCTGGGGACATTCATCGGGCAGATAAGATTTAATTTTAGGACTGTCTTATTGAAGGGCCAAGTCCAGTCGTTTGGTCAGTGTAAGTTACATAGTAATTCTGCATAGCTTTTTAATAGGTATAGGTGTAAACTCTACCTCGTTTAAGTTTTCGTTACTAGTTCAGTAATGAAACTGCTGGCCAAGGGAATTGCTGGTTTCTTGTCTGTATTGATGAGCTTTTCACAGCCTCAGCTCCCAGGCAGGCTGTGTTAGAAATGAGCCACTTGTACATAGACTGACCTACTTACTTACTGTTCCTGTCCTCTCTGCAGAGGCCTTCACCACGGAGAAGCAACAGTCCTGACAAATTCAAACGGCCCACACCGCCCCCGTCTCCCAACACACAGACCCCAGTCCAGCCGCCGCCGCCTCCGCCTCCGCCGCCCATGCAGCCCGCGGTGCCCTCAGCAGCTGCCTCGCAGCCCGCCCCTTCGCAGCATTCGGTGCACCCCCCCTCCCAGCCTTAATGCATGTGCTTAGTCTGAATCTCACGTTGGGACTCGTACAGTGGAGCCGTCTACTCAACGCCAAAGGCTTCCTTCCTTCCCCGGCATATTTGGATCTGACTTATTTGCACTGAGGTTATCTAGGCTTCACTATTAATTGTGTTGTAAATGTTTGTCGGAAACGCAGCCAGTGTTGTGGGTTACAACACTAAACAGACGACTTTTTCCATCAGTGTTTTACTTGAATCTACATGTACGTCCATTCCCTGGCTGGGACAGTTGCTATTCAATATTGGTAATTCGGCAGCAGTGTGCAGTTTTTCGCTTGGCCCCAGAGCTTCATTTTTTTGGCTTTTAGGTTTGTAAAATAAAAAGGGATATCTTTTTTATATTTTTTTCCCATGAATTTGCAGAAAATTACTGAGCTGTTATTACCACCCCACCCTCATAATGGTGTTTACCAAACATACCAATAATTCAGCACTACAATTCAGACCTTTGAAAATCTAGCTTTCAGGGTAGAATGGAAAGTTAGATGGATCAGTGCCCAAGACAATATACTGTTTAATAGAGCTTTCTACAGATACACTTTTTATAAGGTTATTTTCAGTATATATCAAAATCCATGTCTCTTGTACAAAAGATAGCCTACAGTAATGGATCTCATGGCTGTACCTTTTCCACCTACATGGGATGGATAATTATTGTGTATTAAGGTGTGATTCTTTCTTTATCCTTAATGTTAATCTGCCGAAACTGGCCCTTTCTAACATGAGTCCATAAATGTTGACCTCCCCACCAGTGGTTGCGATGGCTGGTTAGAACATGCTATTTGATTTCTGCTGCAGAAGGCAATGTGACGATTATAACAAAAACAGCTATTTCCCCTTCCCATTCTTTGTGTTCCCCTAAAATAGAGTTTGAACAAATATTTTAAAGGTGCAAAATTATTAGAAAATACTATTTGAAATGAACGTTATAGGACTATCTTGGCATAATGGCCACAAAATACTTTATTGCTTGGCAGAAAAGAGAAGAGGTGTAGCACATTAGCATTGATGACTGCTTATTTCGCCCAGTATAAGCAAGTGCAGTGTGTACAAAGAAGTATATTCTGAATATATTATTTCCATTCATTTAGCACAAATAAATCATTTGGTTTCACTCTGAAGTGGAACACTGTGAGTCACTCATTTCTTAATACTCGCAACATCTTAATTTTGCTTTTCAGCAGTTACCGTTTTTGTACTTTGGTAGTAAAGTAATCTTACCACCTGTGTTTGCATATTTATATATACTGTGGACGAAAATAACTTACTAGAGAATGTATATTTTATGATGAGAATGTGTATCTGTTGGATATAATCAGAGAACTGAAAATTAATTTATCAGTAATTTCTAAGAGTCCATGTTTTGTGACAACCATCTCAAATAGCTAGCTCTTTATTGAACACACTCCTAAAAATAAGGAACCATGACATTGTAGATATTTAATATTGTACAGTATAGAAACCTCCATTTTTGCCTTCAAATGCATATTTAAGAGTTACAGAAAGGAAAAAAAAAAAAAGTCTTGTTGGATAATAGTGTTTGACTAGCATTTTAAGAACTTGAGAGTAAAAGCAACAATAGGATTTTTCACTTCTTTCTACTTCTACCCCCTAAACTGAGAACTCCAGTCCTCAATTGTTTGGAAGATAGCGTACGTTTGTGTAAATTTTATTTATAATGTGTGTGTAATATACATAATCAATAGTACAGTTCTCAAGTAGGGGGAGAAGTTTCACATATTATTGAAGCTTTAGATTTTTGATATGATCAGATGGGGTCAGACCAAACCCGGGGATTTCGCTGACGGCTCACTGCCCCTCTTGGAACATTGCTACTCCGAGGAATTCTGAGAGCAGGCAAACAAAATTTGCCTTCATGGTACAGTTCTCGGTTTTTCTTATAGGAGGATATGGTATATGTTTACAAGCATCTTTTACAAGGTTATAGATTTCTGTGCTGTTGGACAGTGTCTTGCACCAAAACAAGAAAGTCCATAATCTAATGATCTTCCCTCTGCTTCCTGTCAGTTTACCTCCCGAAAGCACAAAAGTCAGAACGTTGCCATATGGTGGATGAAAAAGCACTTGGAGTGAGCAAACAGTCCCTGATAAATGCCTTTTAGAGTCAAAGTTCTTGACGTCCAGACCTCCTGCCGAAATGTAGTGCTGAGTCTCCTAGACTAGTCATTTCGTTTAAAAATAAAACGGTTCCTTCAAACAGCACTTTTTCAAGATAAATCTAACTTCCTCTCCCTGCAGACATTCAGAATTGACAGAACAAACACTACTGTTTTGAATGTATGCTGTTTCTTATCCTTTTAAAGTGTTTTATGACCCTGTCTGGAGCTTGTCACACTTGGGCAGTACCTGCTAAGACAATTTCCTGGTGATTGTTTAGCCACCAGGGACCCATCAGATTCCGACCCTGAGCCCGGAGAGGCAGGAGTCCCCTCACCAGTGGGAAGCTGCCTTACCTTGGGCATTTCTCACGGGGCGCCGAACATGGTTACTGCCATTCCTGTTGACCACTCGCCCAGGGTAACCCTGGCCTGACTCCCAGAAAGCCTTTGTAAAACCAGTAGCCATCCCAAAGGCAGGCGGGAGCAATAGTAGCTTCAGTAGCTTCATTTTCCTGTCTTGTTGACAGAGACCCTTGGCTACCACTGTGCTGCTAATAGGATAAGTATTCTGTTGCCAGATTACCATGCCTTTTACATGAAACCAAATTAACCTAATACCTGACACCTCTCTGGGCTCTGAACTGCTTTCTTTCATTAAGCATGCTGGCATTCTAGACAATTCCAGAAATTTAGCAGGTGGTGGAAGCATTTAAGATTTCATTTACCTCTGTCCTTTGTTGATTGAAAGGAGTTTTAGATTTTGAGCTCCTGAGATACCACAACCATGGAATGAATGTGTGACCAGAATGTGGCTTTGACACCAAGTGCTGCAGTCCCTTAGTAATTGGCTTCTAACCGATTTGACCAGAAGTAATTGATAGTGTGAATTTTTATTAACTGTTTAATTATAGGAAAATAGAACATGTATCACACTTTAAGCAGATAAGCAGACAGGAGTTTTTCCTGCACGACGCCTTGCTTGTAGAAGATGCCTGATAAGACAAGAAAAAAGCGTAGTAACTTGTGCTTCGAGAGCTCAATATTTTCATCTTAATCAGTACAGAAGAAATATTTCTGTGTAACTCGATCTTCTGTCTAGAACTTGTCTTATAGGTAACCAACACTGAAAATTTTGTAGTGATGACTACCAAAGAAATACTGAGTGAAACAACCTTTAATTTCCAAATTATTCAAGAGCCGCCATTGACGCTGCTATATGAGTTCCATGCTCAAGAGCCACTGTAAGAGATTAAGGGGATTTTAAATGGTTTTTGTTTCTAGTTTTTTTTTTCTTTTTGTCTCTTAGTTGTTATTTTTTAACATACACAGCTGTTAGCATAACATTATGGGGAGCATTTTCCAGAATGCTCAGTAGTTGTGGCTAACTGCCAATCCCTGGTTGCCTCTCATTAGGCAATCATAGGAATCTTATGTTCATGAAAGCTGTGGGTGCTGTGTGTGTGCGTGTGTGCATTCATGCCTTAACTCGGGTTACTGCTCAACTTTAGTTCTTGACTTAGTCTGCACCGTCATCTAGATTGTATATCTCGATCTGAACTTCATCCTGGCAAAAACAAAGTTTCAGGCACAACAGTTTAAGAATGCATTCCTCCAGAAGATTATTTGATCAGGTTGACCCTGAGCCTTCTTTGGACTTTATTTGGAATTTAGCATGGAAAGCAAAAGTGAACTGTCAAGCAGAAAGACGTCAACAAGAGGAGAACCAAGTGCTAGCATGTCTTTTGCCTCTGCATACCCATGCACAGTGTATGTTGTTCATGATAGCTTGTCTACAACTTGACTAGATTGGAGTTCTGGTAATAGTGGCAATCTTGACATTCTTGGTCAGAGTTTAGAGAGATGTAAGACTTCCAATTAATGTCTTATTTACTTCTTTATGTTGATTAGTCTTTGATACATGTGCTGAATCAGAAACCTAAATAAAGATAATTTTTTAAAATGTACTTCTTAAGCCTTAAACATTTTCTCTTTCTTTCTGGTCTTTGGGAAAATGAACATTGTTTCCCTCTTGCTTCTGATAGACATCTAGCTTAGATTCTAAGTACTGAAGGCTGCCTTAGTAAACTTAAGAAGAGTTCACAAAATGGGCTGCTGCTGTTCTTCATCAGATGCTGGTTATTGAGTAGATATATTGAGTTTTTAAAAATTCATTTGAGCTCTATGCTTATGATTTGTGCACTATCTGTGGTATGTTTCAATTTAAAACCCTAAACCTAGGAAATTATGGAAAGGAAAGCCACACTCATTCCCAAAGTGTTAACAGGTAAACTTTTTTTTCAGGCTTTGAACATTGTATTTGATACATTAGCTTATTCTTAAGATTTTAAATCTGTCTATATGGTATCTTCTTCCTACAAAGTGGCCTTTAGAATCAATTCTAGGTTTGAGTCCCAGCTCTTTCACTAGGCCAGTTACGGTTTAACCTCTCTGGAATTCAAGTTCCTTACCTATAAAACAATGATATTCTGTACCTTGCTAAAGTGAGAAAGCCTCCAGTACAGTTCCTCACACAATAAGACACAGACAAGTCCCTTCCACATCCATTCAATGAGGAAGATACTTAGAATGACTATTTGGGGTGGTGTTTTGTACATGTTTCGGGGGAAGGTAGATGGCTCATCGGTTGCATTTTAGTTAAGCTCCAAGCAATTGGAGTCCACATTCTGTGAGGGAAAGGCACATTACTTAGCAGGATCTGTTTCAGGAGAATAATCTTCAAGAACCCAGTTGTGATCCCATTTTAGGAATTCAAACTGTTTAAACTTAAACCCTTTTCTATATAGAGGTGCTAAATAAGCCTTGAGTGAGTCTTGACTCACTCTAGCTTAAGTAAGATTCCACTTTAAGTGTTAGTTAATAAAATGAGTTTTTAATTTGGCTGGTCAAGTGGTACATTGAAATGACCAAAATCTCAAAATGCTACTCAAGGCAGCTACGTTTTGTAACTTGATGAAAATGCTGACCAGGCAATTTCATCTGAACCTCTGAATTCAAGGCTTGGTTTCATCTGGCAGCTTCAGTTGTCTAATCTGTAATGGAGATAGCCATTCTGATTCCAGGTAGAGTTTGAAGAAAACAAGATTTACACAAAATGCTTTAACAAAGTTTAAGCTGCATGTGCACTTTTTTTTCTTTTTTCTTTTTTTTAATACCTTTTAGAGGCTGTCTGCATGGTGCTTCTAAAATTGAAACGCTTTACAAAATTTTTTGTTTATGTAAAATTCTATAAGGAAATCTGGGTTCTTATTTTAATGTATAGGCTATTTATATTTTTTTAAAAATTGTGGAAATACAATTGTGGAAATCACTAATGTCTAATCCAGGCTTAAACTTTTAAACGTTCTCTTTAGAAATAGACAAAGAAGTCAGTGCATGGTCAATTATGGTTTGTGTCTGATGTTTACGGTGACATGAGAAATTTATTCCTTTCCCTTAATGTTTTCTGTTCTGTCTTACATATCACCCCTAATTCCATATTACCTTAAATGCTATTGAACTAAATATGTTTAGATCTTTTTCCAAACATCTCATTTTTTGATACTCTACTAATGACAGTGCAATTTTCAAGACTATTATCACAAAAAGAGATCTTAGTAATTGATCTTAAAATTTCTTATATTAAAAACAAAAAGGAAAAACCAGACTCAGAAGTGAAATAGGTGATAGAATTAATAGGTAAGGATGTGAAAACAGCTATTATAAACATTCTCTGTGTGTTCAAGAGGGAAGAGGAAAGCATAAGCATATAAGAAAAATGAAAGTATAAAAAAGACCCAAATTGAACTTTTAGTGACCAAAAAATACAATATCTGAAATTTAAATCAACAAAAACTTGTTTTAAGACTTTCGTAGATTTAGATTTGTGCTCTTTAAATGTTCCTGAGGGACTTTAAAAAGGCAACTCCTGAAATTCTAGATAAGTCTAGTTGACTTACTTTTCTCTCTCATCCCCTAGGGCTAGCTTTGCCTGGGTTGAACAACTACTGGGAAATTATTAACCTCAGGAACTGAGTTACTACTCTTGTTAGTTGCCTTAATGCCAGACACGAAGCTTCAAGGTGTTAAGGTAGCTAGGTAGAGAGTGTCCAGTGAGCTCAAGTCAGTTTTCTGAGCTGCAGTTTCCTTGCCTCTAAAATAAGAATGAGAAAGAAGTCATTAGGGTTTAACGAACATATTGTTAAAACTTTGAAAAATATTAGGTTCTTCGTTTTGTGACTTTACTATTCCCCATACAATTTCATTAATTGTAAGAATATTTTTAGAAACACAAATTATGCCCGCCATTGTGCATAGTACTGGCAACGCAGGCGAGGGCAAGAATGCTGCGGTTCCTGGAGCCTCTTGGAGCTTAACAGTTTACAAGTATGTTCAGTGTCATGACTGGGGAAACGGAGCAACAAGATCTTTCATTAGAAAGGAAAGGTCAGAGAAGACTTCCGGAGAAAATGATCTTTAAGCAGAGTCTTGAAGAACAGGTGAGAATTAGGTGAAGAGTGGAACTGAGGGAACAGCATGTGTGAAACCAGGAGGTAAGAGCATCCATCCAAGTGACGACGGGGTTCCCTGAAAGCAAACTGAGACAAGGAAGGACCATGTGCAGGAAGTTTCCTTGGGAAGCGATTCCAGAAAGCACAATGAGGACGTAGAGAAAGTGAGACCAGTGAAAGATGTGATGACGAGCCTGTTTGCATTGCGGGCAACTGGAGCTCAGACCCACGGGGAAATTTTGAAGGCGCCTCGGCATTGTACCCCCCGAGAACAGGAATGCTGGGACCTGGATCTACCAACTCCTTTTACTTGTTGGTCGAAGGTGCCCTTGGGGAGAATGACCCCCACGTTCAGATTTTCTGGGTCGCAAATGAGGCTTCCTCGAAAGATTATTTTTTGGCAACATAGCCAAGGGTAGCACCCCGTGTTTGATGAGGGATGCTGGCAAGGTGCATGCGTGTTTGGTGAAATCAGGTGCGCCAAGGGGGTGCGATGCATTGCACCAAGTCTGCTACAGATGGCCTGGGTGCTGAATACTTCTCACTGTCATTTATTGGGTTTGGCCTGAAGTGTTCATGAAAAAACATTTGTTTCCCCAAGAGTGGAAAGATATAACATGTTTTACTTTCCTTTTTTTCTCCCTCAGCTTTATTGAGAAATAATTGGCATAGAACATTGTGTAAGCTTAATGTATACAACATAATGATCTGATACATGTATATATTGTGAAATGATTACTACAATAAAGTTAATTAACACAGTCATCACTTCACATAGTTACAGTTTATGAAAAAATTGGAAAACTTTTTTATTTAAAACAAGGGAGAGTTTTCTTTAAAAATAGATCAAGATTCTTAACTTTTCTTGACAAATACGGTTGCAGCAGGCCATTGCCCCTCTACACCATGGTGGTCACTCCTCCCATGGAGTGAGTATGGGAATATGAGAGTATGGCATTTGGTTATTACAGTGTGGGTCCTGCGGGCTTTTGAGTTTGTGAACCCCTGGCATAGGGCACCTGAGAAGTGAAGGAAGATTGGTGTGGCTAGAGCTTGTGTTACGCATGAGAAAGAGAAAAAGGGGAAGCAGTCGGGGTGAGAGGTGAAAACTGAAGCCCTGTTTGGAGCGAGGCCTAGCATGAGTCTAATAATAAGAAGGTGTATGTCGAGTCCCCAAACTGGGTGATGGCTACCTCTCTACTTCTATGCGTTTAACATTCTCATAATAAAATATTCAGAAATGGAGAGAGGGGATCAAGAGATTTTAAGTATGGAGAAGAAGAAGGGAGTTTTGGGAAGGATAGTGCTAGAGATGCCACCACAGGAAATTCTAATTTTTGCAAGAAGGCAGAAGTATTTTATACACCACTCTCCCGAATGATAAACATGGTGAGAAGTTGTACTGAACTAAGCATAAGTTCATGGGTTTGCAGGTTGTTGACTGGGCAACTGAACTGGACTGATTTATATCCTGGTAAAGTTAAACACAAGAGAACGTCCTCTCCTTCATTTCCTTTTTGTTGCGATATACACCTTTCCACAGATAATAGGTCTGGCATGCTTGTGGCTTCCCTTTTGCTTGGGAAAGGCCACTACAGCTGTCCCATGGGGTTCTAACTCTTTAGTAGCAATGTAATGTTACTGTCATTACTTGTGAAACTTTGGGACTGTAGGAGGCTTAGGATGAATTCATGAGTCCAGAAGAAGATACATCAGCAGTGAGGCTTCTGAAGAAACAGTCTATGCTTAAGCAAGTGTGGAATGAGACCTCCATTCGTACACCTGGGTTTAAGAGTGTGATTAGGGAGAGGAAATCATTGGGCTTTATTTTACTTGGACTTTTCAATCTCTCTGTGGAAATATGAGGTTCAGCTTTTGGGTGTTTTTTAAATTGCTGACCTTTCTCTGTGGTAGGTGCTTATGACTCATTGTATAAGCCTTTCGGGTTATATAATGTGCTAGCTGGTTGGGTAGCACAACTGGGCATCGATCAAGGTGAGATGCAGAATAACAGGTCAGTCCTCTGAGGGTGGGGCTCTGAGATGTGACGAATGATCTATGTGACCGATTTCAGACCTCTAAGCAGCTTCTAACGTTTGTCTCACTAGCTCCAGATCAGTACTAAAGCATAGTAATTTAAGAACATTTTAAATAGCCACATGGGAAGCACATTTCTGATACTCTGAGCTTCATCTCTAAAAGGGTCATCACATCTTTAATCTTGGATATTAAACAAAAGAGTTTAATAAAACTAAATGTAAACAAATGTACGGTAGGGGAAACCTCCAACATTCTCTACTCTCCTAATTTCTTTATAAGGATAGAATTTGTTAATTTAACTAGGTCAGAGTCAGAGTCTAGGAGAGTAAAAATTGAGCTATGGAACCAGCAAAAGTTTAGTTCGATTCTACCAGTACCCAGATTTCCAGTCATCGTCTCTCTCTAATCTTAGGAACCCTGTCTTCAAATTCCATACTCTCATCCGAAAAGAGGTCCTTAATTTCCTTGCTCAAAAAGAAAATCCTTGAGACCAGCCTGACTTAGGCATCCAAAGCTGATTTACTGAGATGTTGTAGCAGCTCAGAGAGGAAAAGGAGTGATTTCATTTGTAAAGCAATTAAAAACCAAGTGATTTTTATTTTGATATTTCTCCGTATGCTTTAGGAAAACAAGTGCCTTAAACTGGCATTAAGATCCTCAATTTTTAAGGCAGTTTTATTACCATTCAGACAAAAGTACAGTTATTCATGTTACTGGCCTTTTTTATTCATCGAGTGCCCCTCCAAATGTTAGGGAAAAAATACTCACATTTCAAACTCAGAGCCAGGTTTGACCTACAGTATCTATGTGCACATACCCTGAGTTACATTTTTGTTTTTGCATAGTAAATAGAATTATCTATAAGCTTGTTTGAGCCTGTTTCTGTCTCTGAAGGAAAGCTCAGCTTATACATAGAGTGTCAACATTCATCCATTCACCTTGATCTCTCCAAGCTAATCGGTTTCTGAGAATTTTACTTCTCCAGGATTTACCTGTTTGTCAAATGTGGTTACAAGGAAACCAAAATAAATAACACATTTGATTTTAGGTGTGGCTTTTTTTTTTTTCTTCATCAAAACATACTTTTGTTCTGGCTACTTAAGCATTTTTGAGTATAAATGAGAGGATGGGCACTGGAACCTGAGTGCCTGATTTCAGATAACGACTGATATTCAGGTTCCTGGATAAATTGTATAATCACTCGGAGCCATTTTCTCATCTTCTTCATGGAGTTGTGTGGAATAAGTGTGTCGCTATATATGAAGTTCTCACTACGGAAACTTAGAACTTAGGACACGTTAAGCCCTCAATATATGAGAACTGTTTGTATATGTTCCTGTATTCCATGGCTTTACAGCACCAGGATTGTTATAATATTAAGTTCTGATGATAGATGTCAAATTAGCTTGTCATAGCTCTAAGTTTTTCTTTTTCAGTATTCATTTTCTGAAAATGCAATTTTACCAAAGGCAATTTCTTTCTTCAAAACTGACATTCACTTTTCTTAGCAGTAGTAGTGTGTGAATGCTGCATCTTAAATACGTAGGGTTACCTTTCAGAACTTAGTTCTGAGTATTATATAATCTCATTTGGAGTGCTAAATTTATGTGCTTGATTCTTATCAAGTTCCACCTTGAAAATGTGATGACATATCTGTCAGGCCCCGAACTGAGCAGAACTCTTCACCTCTTGCCTGTATCAGCCATACAACTTTCCCTCAACTTGCCCAGAAACAAACTGGGTCAAAATTGAGTCAGATGGCACAAGAACTTGGTAACTGTTCTTTGTCACTTCCTCCTTACTGTCTATGCCCAAGCCATTCTCATCTCTTTAAAAATACTCAGCCTATTTAGGACCAGAAGGTAATTTCCTGACAAATATTATCAAGGACTGAAGGGCAGTCCTTCAGGTGCATGTTGCCAGTTAACCTTCATTTATTTGAACCTCCCTGCAAGAAGCCAGGCTCCTTTCCTCAAAGCTGCAGTCACATGGGACCCTGTGTATTCCACAAAGTGAATACAAGAGCAGTCTCTATCCCACTCTAGCAGTATTGTCGAGGGATGATTGGAGTCCAGAGTTTGAGGAACACTTCTTTCTGCTGCTCTGATGGTGCTTGGAGAGGCTTTGAGTTTGTGAAAAGGGAATGTGTTGGTTCCTGAATTTTGTTCCTGAGTTTTCTTATCAGCTTCACTGACTCCTTTCAGCATTTATTTATCAAGCCAGGTTCTACTTAATAACAAAAACTCAAACCAGCTTCTTGAAATGGAATGAAGGAAAAATTACTTTTAAAATAGCTTGAATACATCATTCCATAGGATACTTTTTAATTCTTATACTCGATGGCGATTCTAAACTGCAACACTTTTGGAAATTTAAGAAATAAAGGCAAGAGATCTGCCCCCAGCAATAAAAATGGGTATTGTAAAACATGTATTACATCAGAATGAATGGAACACAAGGAGTTTGCCAAAGTGACGTGGTTTGAAGTAAGACACTTCTATTTTACTATTTTTAATTTGGAAGGCCCCAGAAGTTAAAAAGTCCTCCCTCCCATCTCCTTCAGTGTCTGAATTTTCCTTGTTGGACCTTTTTATGGGTTAAGAGCTATGATGTGAGAGGCAGAAATTTTATCCCTGGGAAGGACCCATTTCTCAGATTGCAGTAGGGTGTGTCAGAAAGTGCATAAACTGGGCACCTGAAGACAGAGTTTCAAGTCTCCTTTGGCCACTCGCTCACTCGCAGTGGCCTTGGACCAGTTCTTCAACATCTCTTGGCATCAAGAGTCTAGCTCTGTGCCTGATACATAGGAAGTGCTCAAAACTCCTTATCTTTCTGTATCTTAGCCACCCAAATTACCTAAAGCACAAATCTGGGCAGCCTCTTGGATTTCTTGCAATCTCTCTCAATTCTAGCCGGGCACTACATCTTGCCAATTTGACTTACTAAATGCTATTTAATCCTGCTTATCCTCTCCATGCCTGCTGCAGGCCAGTTCAGTTCTTATCACTCACTCTTCGACTGTTGTAGGAAATAGTTTCCAGCTGATTTCTGGTCTCAGGTCCTGCCCCACTAACCTCAACTCCACAAATCTTTCTAGAGGAAAGTTGACCATATCTGGCCCCTGCTTAGAATAGAAGCATTAATCCTGTCTTGCCTATAGGATGAAATCTTTAACATAGTACAAATAGCAAGCACATAGTTCTTACTCTGTGCTCTTCTAAATGTTCCCTGCATGTTAACTCACTCAATCCTTGTGACAAATTTATGTGACGATCTTTAGTTTATAGGTGAGAAAAATAAGGCACAGAGAGGTTAAATAACTTGGTCAGAGTTAAACTGCTAGTAGAAGATGAAGCAGAATATTAAAATTTTATGTATCCCTGCTTAGTCTCTGGTCGCTTCTGCCTTGATCTTTATCCTTCAGCAATGCAAGCTACTTGTAGTTCTCACTCCACCCTACCCGCACCTCCTCCTCCCTTTACTTTTGCTTCTGTTAATAGCTCAGCCTGGAATGCCTTTTCCCCATTGACTCCTTGGCAAATTCCTACCTCTCCTTTCAGACTTGGCCCTGGCATCACCTCCTGCATTAGTCAGTCTTCCCCGCTGTGTTGCCCTTGTGCTGTGTGCACACCTCCAGATAGCTGCTTTGTGTTAGGAATGGGACAGACAATGGAAACCAAGATCTAGAGGTGGTCTTCAGGATCTTATGTTCCTTTGGGGAAAAGGCAAAAAATCCTGGAGCAGAACAGCAGCATGAGCATTCCAGGAAAGGCAAGCACAGGGCGCTTTCAGGGGTCATATGCCAGTCAAGGAATCCAGCCTGGAGTGTGGGGAAAGCCCTCCCAGAGGACGTAATGTTGAAACTAGGAACTCATAGATGGAAAGAAATTCACAGCAAGGAACTAGGGGAAGAAAAGGTTTGCCAGACAGAAGGAATGGCATTTACAAGCTCCAAACCAAGACATGGTATGTTTGGAGAAATTGTTGAGTATGTTCATCTATTTACTTGTTTCTCCCACTTGGCCGAGTTCCTTAAGGATGTCAAGTCCTCTCTGCCTGGCTCGAGGAGGTCTCAGTGGATGTTACACTGGAACCCAAACCCTGGAATCTCTGGGTCCTTATCTCCCCATCTGTTAAGTTCCCTGTAAGGAGACTGCTAAAGTCCTTTGGAATTTCTGAGATTCTGTGACCACATAAGGAGAAGAAGGCAACCAGAGGGCCTCAGTCTGAGACCTGCCGGAGAGTCCTGGGAATCTCAGCTTGTAAACAGCACTGTAGTGTCTGTTTCCTTTGTCACATGGCATTCCCAAATAAGGCCATATTCACAGGTTAAGGCTGGTTGTTAAGACTTGAACATATCTTTTTGAGGGACACAATTCGACCCACGACAGCTTGTAAGTGGTGGGGCTGTGGTTCTGAACCCCTCCTTAGTCGTTGGCAGAGTGGAGTGTTCATGCCCCAGGGACCCAGGAAAAATGACTCACTGAGAATCTTAAGAGAATGTTTATTTGTTCCTAAGTTTATCTTTCGAAAATGTCTATTTGTATTATGATGCACGTAATATATTTACAATAGTCTGTAAATATGTTTTATAAAGATACACATATTCAGTGGATACTCAACGATGTTAAACTAACCAGAGTATTAAAAAAAATAAATTAAGGCCCTGTTCCTACTCCCTCTCATCCGTCCAGCACTGGATTATTACTTTCTCTTTTTGACAGTGCCTCAGCAGAAAGACACTCTACTGTGTGAAGTTTGTAGGGAGGTTTTCCAACCTCCCCAGCCCCAGTATTTAGTTGAAAAAGAGTTTAGTTTGAAAAAAAGAACAGTTACCAGGCCCGAGCCAGGGTGAGGGACAGCTATAACCTTAAGAATGAAGTAATTTAATCAGTATTTGTTCCCTTCAATTTATATCTTTATATATTTCAATAACTAATTGTCAGTTTTCTTTTAATACTTGGTACAGAGCCAGTGTTTAATATAATTTAGGTCTGAAAACACGCTGTTAATGGTCTGAATAATTTGATGTTAATTGCTGAAGGCGGGGAAGGTATACACTGGACTTTATTGAAATATAGCTTTTTATAAGAGGAAAGCCACTACAAATCAGTAGCTAGGTCATGATTACACTTTCATTCTTTGGACTTCAATTCTGCAGCTTCCGTTTGATATTTGATACAATCCCACGATCACCCACCTCCCCACAACACACACACACACACGTAGATACACTGCCAGAATTGTTTTGGGATCCTGAGGGAGAGAGGCTGATTGCTCACAGGTAAACAAATCTCAAAATACCGATCATGTACACTTGAAAATCCATTTGTTTATATATATTAAATATGGGGGAAGTCAATTAAGCAAGGCAAAAATGTCTAAATTTGAGAGGAGATTCAGATACCCATGAGAAAGCATTACTCAGAAGAACAAAGGATAGTATAACATTAAATGAGTCCTGTCATTTTTCAACAGAGTTAAACAGTAAGAATATTTTTGTTAGTTGATTGTTGAACTCTTAGAACATTTGACATAAAGATCCATTGATTGTGGAAGGGCTGATCCCCTCTTCAAAGATTCTTTGAGCTCCTATGTGGGACTAAGTACATTTTTGTCATAATTTATCCCACCTGTGTCTGTCAGTTCCTTTCCACTTGCCTCCTCCCGTGATGGTCTGGCTCATGTTTCTTCATAAAGCTCTAAGCCAGTTATTAATAACAGTCCAGTGACTCTCCTGATCCACCTAGGAGCATATGGTGTTTTTCACACAAGAGAGAGATCATCTCCTTGACTTTGGACTTCTCTTACTGAATTCTTGAACAGTAAGTTTTTTGGTTTTTAAAAATCGTTGCATTTTTAAATGTTGATGCAGGAGGGAAGTTTAGTGTGACTCTTGTTTGCTTCTGGTAGAGGGAGACTATAGTAAGTTAAAACTTAGACTCATAAAGCCTATTTCCCCTCCCTGCATTTCAACATCTCTCTAATTTTTTTTCAAGTTGATTACAAGATAGATTAGTGAACTATAATTTTATTTTTCCCCTTTCATTCTGGCTAAATAGACAGGAGGAGACCCAAGGATGAATAATATCTAAATTACTTGACCATGCCTTGTGGCTGTGCTTGATATTCCCGTCTCTCTGCGTTTCCTCTCCAAATAGAAGATTTCCATGATTTCAAAGAGAAATTTCATATATGGAAAGTATTCACAGGAGAGTGTCGGACAGACTTGGGCCATGTCACTTTTCCACGTTTGAGACTGGGATCAGAGAGGGCTCCCGCCCGTTCCATGATTCATTGCCTTCTTATTTTAGCCAAGGGCTTTGTCTTTGCAGTCTTTTTATAATGGTTGCTTCTGAGAGTCCTGCAAAGTAGGTCACTGTGTTTTCTGCCTGGAAAGGAGGCTCCTGACACCCAGAAAGGCTGATACCCAGCTTGGTTCTCATGAGCAGAGGTAAAACCTGCACTCCAGTTCTTCTTCAGCACGATAGACTAATACAGTTCTCTGTTTTGGTTACGTATGTTCAATGCCCTTGAACATGTCCATCGGACTTCTAGATAAAATGTATAAGAGAGGCATTACAATGACTTGGTAGGAGGCAGGTGCTGGCCTGGCCTTGATATTTGATACAATTAACATGAAACACTAACAAGTTATGTGACCTTACACAAGTATTCAACCTCTCCGAGCCTCAGTTTCCTTGTTTGTGAAATAAGAGTCATCACCGTTTTACAGGATGGTAGAGTTTACTCATAATGTGTAAAAGTGGCCGAGTTTGGTAACATTATTTAGGAATCCTTCATTTGAATCTTCTTAATCATCTCTCATATGTTTCCAATTCAAACCTACAGCCTCCAATGTGGTCATTGGTGAGAAACATTAATCTATATTGTAGAGACAATAATTGGCTTTTATTGCTTTTAATAACTTCGTCTTTAGGATGGTGAAGGCTGTGTGAATGCTGAGGAGGAGAGCATGGGAGGATGGAATGCTGAGGAGGAGAGCATGGGAGGATGATGTATAGTTTGCAGTTCAGGACATTAGGCTATAGCTAAGAACAACGATGGTAGGAGGGAACCTTGCAAAACAATTTCAAAGCATAAGCTACTGTCTTAATAAACTTACCTGCTCCACTATGAGCAGCATTCTAAAATTTTTCTTTTGGTTACATGCTTCTATGATTCCAAAGGACTGGTTTGCTGCCTTGCTAGATTTAATTCTGTGTCTGGATGACACAGAATGAAGGGCTGTCTGAGAGAATACCTGCTTCCCAAAGTGTTACCCTAAAACTTGGGAGATAGGGTGAGATTTTTGTTTTCCTCTACAAGCTTTCATTCTACAAATGTTTATTTAATTTGTACTGTGGACAAAACACAGTACTATTTTAGCAAGGGGGCAATACACTTTAAATTATAGAAGATAGTTGTTTCATGTTATAAGTCAGAATGGGTTTGTTCCATGATATATGAAAAGCACAGACAGGATACTGTAGGCATTCCACAGGGCCTTCACACCCGAAACTTACTCGCCAGAAACGAGCATTATTGGTCAGACTTCCTTTCGGAAGGCTGTTACGTCCTTGGAAAATGATTCAGTGATTTTCAGGGCTTCTCCTTGGGTTCACCTTCTAAGTAATAAGCTTGTGAGGCATAGAGGAACAACACCTTAAAGTCACGGCTCACCCTTGCTCCCACACACATTTAAAATTTTTTTTCCTTATTTAGTTCCAAGCCTTACGCGAAATGCTGAAAATATAATTTTGCCTTTAAAGAGGTCACATTCATTTACTTTGAAGTTGTGTTCTCCAACCTAGCCATCTACCTTCTAAGATAAACTTAACTCCAAATAACATTTAACTAGTTTCAGAGATCACATCTGCACCTCAATGGATGAAAAAAATCACCAGTGAGTTTATGCAAAGCAGTGCATGTGCAGACCGAGAAGGTAGTTTAAAGGGTTTTTTTGTCAAATGCTTTTGAAAACTCAAAAAGTCCCAGAGATTCTCTATTCTCTTCCATTCGCCACCCCCCAAAACTAGGATGACACTTGTTTGGATATATAAGTTCTGCAGATGAAAAGGTAAAACCTAACAGATACCCTCAGTCTCACTCATGCTTCCTCATACCATGGAAGGACGAGAGTTGGATGGCATTGCTGTGTTGAGACTTCCTGTTGAAATCCGGCAGGACTGGTGCCCAGCCAGGACTCTGGGCAGTTCATCTGGCCTTGTAAGAGTACACTACAGCTGTGATTCATGGAGAGGGTTGGGGAGCTTGGCAGGGAGAAAGTAGAAAACTTTTGATTATTTTTGTTCTAGAATATTTCTTAATGTTAAGTGCCCGTAGCTAAGTAATTTATGTCTTCTTAGGGGCAATGCCCAATCTCCTATTTGGGGTAGGAATGTGGTAGCAGGAAATCTCAGCCTTCAGAAGTCTTGGTAGTGGATGATTAAGAGGAGATGTTTGTTCATGTGTTGGAAAATTGTTTATTTTAGGGCCAAAATATTTACTTAAAACATTTGAGGCATGTTCATAGATGGCTTGAGAAAGCCCAGACTGGACAGGCATTGATATAGAAAGCATGAGAGGTACATTTGAAGAGACAAGAAGTGCAGTGGTTCCACACGAGTCTGACCCCACTGTCCCCCTGGGGATCAGGCTTTTTTCTCTGAGTCACTAATCTCTCTTAACTGTAGTTGGGCTGCAGGAAAGTGGCTGCCTTTCTGATTCTGCTGCTTCATCGTGCCAACCACTATTTTATCCAGTGTCTGGCAGCATGCTGGGCTCTTGCCTTACCTTCTTCCAGTCATGAGATACTGTAGTGGATAAGGCTTTGGAGCCAAACAGACCTCCATTCAAATCCCTGGTCATCCCTGCTGTGTGATCTTAAGTAGCATACTTAACTTCTCTGGTCCTCGGTCTCTCCAGCTTAGGAAATAGGAGTGTCAATAACTCACCTCATAAGGTTTTATGAGATTAAAATCAAAGCATGTTTAGGCCTATGTCTCTAACGAAGGAAATAGGAGTGTCATAACTCACCTCATAATGTTTTACGAGATTAATATCAAAGCACGTGTAGGCCCTTCTTAAATGTAGTTATGAATAAAAGCCTTTCAAACCCCTATAAGGCAGGTGTCATCTCTGTTCTCCAGATGAGCTAGCAGGTGAGATTAAGTGCCTGGTCCAAGACTACCGAGCTAATACCAGCCAGACCAAGATATAAGACCAGTTCCATCTGACTCCAAAACCCACCCTCCTTCCCTACTCTACCTTGCTGACTGACCATCTGTGGCAAAGCACGTTTTTGTTTTTAGCCAAAGTCCACTTTGAGTTTGCCCTGCCAAGTTTTCCAGTTTTCACCTCCTTTATTCTGGACTCTCTGGTCTTACCTTGGCCTGAATCAAAAAAGTTGGGAGGTGATGAAGATAAAACATCTCCAGATAGCCAAGTCTAATGAAACATAGAATCTAGTTTATCAGAAATGTTAAACAGTTCCCAAGGCAATTATGATAGTAGCTCTGAAGAAGAGTAACTGTGTGACCTCAGACAAGTTGCTGTACTTCTCTGGGCCTCATTTGTCAATGAGAAGTTTACAAAATCTCAAATATCTTTTCCAGTGCCAACATTTCTGCAATATCCCAGACCTTTCACTACTGTTGTTTTTCTTAGCTGAAAAGAGAAAAATCTCTTTGAAATCCTGTTTAATCAGAAAACAAAGTACAACAACAATCATTTAAGTATAACGCCATAGGTCATTTATTATGATTCTCATTCAAGCTTTTTCTCATACATGGTTCATATGATTGATGAGTTAATTTCTCAGATGCGTGTTAAACTCCCTTTCTCACATAATGCAGCTTTGGGCAGAATTAGGTAGAACCTTAATTAGTTCAGAAAATGCAACTTGAACTTGAATTTTAGGTCCTTACAGAACATACAAAATTCATTTACCATCGAATGTGCCCAAGTTTTAATTTAACTTCTGAATGACTCAAATTTGAGGAGTTTATATGTCCTGCCCTGCCACACCAGCATCCATTTCTGGAATCTTAAGGGGACAAATCTCCATTATGCTGTAGAAATGGTAGCCATTGCAACAGGACACTCCTGTTCTAAAACCTGTAGGGCTGGTGCCAAATTTTTGGTGCCTTCCAACAGCTTGGCTTGGTTTCCTAATTACTAGCAAAATACAAAAGCAAAAACATCAACAAGACACAATTACCATGTGATTTCTCAAGTGTCTAAAAGAAAATTTTATTGAACATAACTTTTATGGGAAGGAGACCTTTTCCATATGGAGACAAATTGAAAGCACCCCACTGTGGGATTTTATTTTTTAAAAATTTGCTGGGAAAAGTAGACTAAATATATGTTTTTCTTGTAATTGTCATTGGAACAAAATGACCTTTCAGTCTTCCAAGAAAGCTTCTACTTTATGTGCAGTTATTGAGGCATTAGGATCTGGGATGGGTAAGGCCATCCCTACTTTCTAGAAAGACAGCAACTATCAGTGGGGTGGTACATGCGAACAAATCACCATAATACAGGGCAGCGAGTTACAATATGTTACAGACAAGTGGGCAATAAATTCTACCTGAGGAAGTCAGGGTGGATCACAAAGGAGGTAACACTGGGTTTCAAAGGATGAATAGGCGTCTCACAGTTTTGCATGTTTAGGTGCTTAAAGAGAACCTGAAAATATTGATTCATTCAAAGGGTACCTTCTAGGAGGTAATATTCTAAGTGATAATTAATGAAATTAGTCACCATCGCTTATTAAATGTTTACTTGCTAGGCAAAAGTATTATCTCATTTAATTCTCGTACTACCCTAAGTAGGTACTATTATTACCCCCATGTTAAAGGTGTGCTGAGGCACAGAGAGTTAATGTAACTTGTTCAAGGTCTCATGGTAAGTGATAGATCTGAGTCAAACCCCATCGGTCTGATTCCAGATCCATCTCTCAATCACCACGTCCCAGAAGCATTCTTGTTATTTCTCTGTCCAGCTAAGGTTAAGGAGGCCAAAGGGAGAAACTTGTTAGTCATAAGTTGATCTGTGGGTAGATAACAAACTAATAATAAACAAGAATAAAATTGCAGGTAGTAAAAGCTAATGAAAAATAGATTTTAGAAAACTGTTCTTCGAGCTAACCTGGTTGCTAGACAGCAAGCTCCTAGTGGTGGTTTGTGAATGTCTCATTTACAAAGAGCAGGTTGTTTTGAAGTGAATAATTAACAACTGCTGTTGTAAAGATACTCTAGCAAATTCAGGGACATTAGGCCCACAGGGGTAACTGCAAGACTGTCCAGTTCACTGTTCGACCAGCAGTTCACACATGCACAAAGGAGCTGGACTGCAGAGGAAGAGTGACCATTAATGACATGTGGATATTTCCATTTTGATACAGTTTCCATTGTAATACGGGTCTTTTCAAAAGTGACTTTTTATTTGAAAACATTAAAAAATCCATGTAGTTGAAAAAGGGTAGCATCTGGGGACTGGAGTCCTAGGTTAGTAGTAGCTAGGTTCCAACATAGAATACTCAGTATCTGGTGAAGTGGCTCTGTCTCCCGATAGCACATAACATGGCCTGGCACATACAGAGGCCCTCAATAAATGATCGTTACGATACTTTACTTAAATAACCAATTAAGCAAAAATGGACAGATCTTAATTGTCTCATTTTCAACATGTGTCTCTAGGGAACTTCTGTCAATATTATCTTGACTATTAGATATTGACAGAAACAAGAAGTAAGATTAGCATATTCTCGTCAAGAAAGTATTTTTGAAATGTGACTCATGTGTTTAAGACTATAAACTCAAATCCAACGAAAAGTGTTTTTCTTTTGATTGTAAAAGAGACTTCGCAAAGTATGTTCTGTTCTTTGCCTTGACCAAGAATCCATACCTAAAAAGGGGAAAAAATAGAAGTTGAGAGAAATTGAGAAAAGGGTGATATCTTAGTACTAAGAATAGTTTTAGATAATAGAGGTTTCTTGTTTATTTTGTATTGCTTTGTTTTTGTTGGGTGACCAAGCCATTTAGCAAATGTACTCTTCTTAGAGTCTCAGGAGTTAGTTGATTTGAGAAACCCTATTTTATATAAAAACACAGTTATAAGCTGATGTCAGGGTGAAGAACAGAGAATACAATGAAGTTCAACTCCCAGAGACCAAAGGATACTGCTACTCTCCATTTGCCTAACTTGCTTTGTGTTCAACCATTCAATAAATAGCGAACAGGTCAATTTCATTTAGTTTGTTTGGATTCTTGATGGAGTCAAAATAAAAAATAAAGGTAAGTTTTTAAGACTAGAGAAGAGAGTATTCATTGTATTTTCAGTACAACATTCTATAAAACGATGAATTGATTCCCAGTGCCTTTTGGAAATGAGGAAAAGAAAGGTAGGTCGAAGCTTTCAAATGGGAGGAAAATTATTTGAAGTCTCCTAACTCGTTTGAAATTTATTTATATTTTTGGTGCATGTTTTATCCAGTAAGGAATCTTTTTTTTTCCTGAAAATTGCTGCTGTTAAACAATTTTTCCCTAAAAGTATGTCCCTACAATCTCAAAGAAAAAACATTTGATTACTGAGCTGTTGGCTAATATAAATCAAAGTTCTGTGATACTCATGATTTTAATCCACAGTAAAATTTGAGCGTGTTTGTAAACTTGTGACGAACAATGATTTATGACATGCAAACAGACCTAACATCAAGGAGGAAAACCAAACAGGAATCACCCACATTCCTGTTTCTCATGAGCATTTTGAATGAGACAAAAACATGTTCTTTTCCAAAAGTGAAATTATTATAAAAGACCAGGCTATAATCCTTTGTTAAATGATTGGTTTGACAAAGATAAAATCAGTATATATTTTAAATACATGGAGAAGGAATAAGGATAGTAATTATGGGACAACTTTCTTCAGTTTACTAAAATTATACAAGTAACATGCTTTTAAATGAAAATGTGAGAAATGGAAAAAGCAAAGGAGAAAAAAAATCACACATAGTCCTTCCACCCAAATTCAACTGCTATGGGCACTACTGATATTTGTAGGTATCTCTGTCTTCTTTTCTTAATATTTCAATTGTGAAGTCTAATATGCAGAAAAGCACATAAAATTTCTATTTACAGTTTACAAGTAGTTAAAAAGTGATTGCCAATGTAACCACACCCAGAACAAGAAACGAAACCTTGCTGAAAGCTCCCCATCCCCGCTTATCCCTTCTCTTCGTCTCACAAAACTCACCGTTATCCTGATTATGTTAAATAATCTCTTGCTTTTCTTGATAAATTTACCACTACACAGTTGCCACCCATATATGCACCCCTAAAACCATGTGCTTAAAAAACTCCTTTATTTTTTAATTATAGTCGACAATATTCTATTAGTTTCAGGTGTACAACATAGTGATTGAACGTTTATATACCTTACGAAGTGATCACCACAATAAATCTAGTAACTATCTGTCACAGTACAGTTATTATATTAATGACTATATTCACTATGTTGTACTATATGTCCCCTTGACTTATTTTATAACTAGAAGTTTGTGCTTCTTAACCTCCTTCCCCTTTCCTGCTCATCCCCTTATGCCTCTCCTCTGGCAAACCATCAGTTTGTTCTCTGTATCTATGAGTTTCTTAAACCATACACTTTTAACTGTTTTTCTACTTTACATAAATACACTTACACTGTGTTTTCTTTTGCCCTTTGCGTTAAAAGTTTTTAAATTACGTTTGTAAAATGCACCAATCTTTGTATGTAGCTGTAGCTTAATTTTCATTATTGTATAGTATTCCATTATGAGAATTTACCTATCTATCCACTAATAGGCATTTGGGTTGTTTCTAAGTTGAAAATATGAATGATATTTGGATATGCGTTCTGGTGTGGATATCTATGCACTTCCTCAGAGTATATAACTAGGAGTGTAATGGGTGATAATAAGATATGGATTTTAATCATATTTAAATATTTAAACAATTTTCTAAATAGTGTTTTGCTCTATTATAATTAATTCTCTCCTCTATTTTCTAATTTGTTCAAAAAAGTGATAAAAATCTTAAAATAAAGAATTTATAGCAGACCTGCAACCTCATGAATTATATTCTCTTACATAGACAGAGAAGTTTTGTTTTTTCATTATCATAGTAAATATTCATGCACATATATTTAAAATAATTTTCAGGGAATTTTTATTGGGTTATTTTAACATTTAACACTGTGCAGTTTTAAGGAGTAAAATATATTGATTTGATACATTTATATTGCAATATGATGGCCACAGTAGTATTATCTAACACCTCTATTGGATCATGTAATTTTTATTTTTTTCTAGTGTTGAGAACAGTGAAAATCTAGTTTCTTAGCAAGTTTAATGTTTATAATAGTTTTCTTGTCTATGACTGCAATGTCTTAGGTCTCCAGTCCTTATTTATCTACTAGTGACAGGTATATACCCTTAAATAACATTTCTCCCATCCCCCTACCCAGAAATTGTTGTTTTAAAAGTGTGATGAATGTTTGCCCTGCCATCAAAATCCTAGAATTCGGTTTAAACTTCTGTTAAAGGTGCAGTTTTTGGCTATACAATTCTGTTTGATAAATTGTAATTAAAGTGTCATATTTTCCAAATTCCACTCTGCCTGACTTCTTTGAGAATATTTTAGTTTCTTCATGCAGGCTCCCTGCCCCTCAACTTCGTATACCACCTCGCTGTCCAATAAAACCTTTTAATGTGCTTTGACCCAGGAACCAAGGTTGCTAAGAGACCACTGGTGCTGAATCCACTTTGTTCTAGCAAGAGCAGACAAAACCAAGGGCCAGTGTTATATGCCAAGACCTGGGATTAAGTCAGGTGAGAAATGGGTTTCTATTCACTCTTCAATCTCTACCAGTAGTCTGGTCTTTCCCTCAATTCCTATTTCAGTCTCTCTCTTACTGTTGTTGGAGAAAATGAAATGTACCTCTCAGAGCACAAACAAAAGAAGCACAGCTGGAGGCTGTGGTTATGAGACAAAGAAAGTTACTTTGCAAACTAATGTATTATTTTTACTCCTTGTTTCTGTAACATAGGCAAAGGGAATTGTTGAACGTAGGTGAAATTCTAGGTGTTTGCTGGTGATTGCTGTGTAATTTGGGGCACATTATTCCCTCTTTTAGGAATGGGGCTAGTTATTACAGAAATCAATCAGAAATTAAGCAGGAGAAAATGACACTTGTATAAATCTCATCTATCTCTCCCTTTCTCTCCTCTCTTAAAAACCAACTTGCCTTTATGGTTTTTGAGTGAATACAGCAAAAAATATTTTCCTACCTCAATCTTGCCACTTTTTAAAAGTATTGATGCTCGTTTTGATTGTACATAAAAGATTTTGATGTGTTTGAAAATTATTTGTCTTATTCGACCTTGCATTTCTGAAAAAAGAGTTAATAATGGTTCTAAACTCCCTTCCTGACTGGCATTTGGTAAAATTTCCAACAGTGTGCTAAATCGACTACAAATTAATACTTCTAAAAATTCCCTTAACACTTTTTAAAATTCCAGCCATTTTTTTTTAACTGTTGAATTAAAACAGAAATGTAGAGGAAATTAACTGATTGATGTCTTATTAAGTCATCAGAATATGAAAGAGAGGCTCTTGAGAAAATATCAAGAAAACGAAAATGACCTTTTGTTGTCTAATTAAAAAAAAATTTCACCTGCCTTTTCCCATATCTTCAAATTCTTACTTCCTAGTGATACCTACTGTATAGGTTGGAAGAATGGTAATTTCATTGATGCCATTGTAAAATAATGTAAATTATTTAGATAAGATTTTAAAGGACTTAGCAGATAAAATTGTAAATGATTAGGAAGATAAGACTTTCTAAATACTGATAACATGAAAAAAGAATAGTTATTCTGATAGTTCCTTGAGCTGTTTCTTTTCTTTTTATTAATTTTTAAATTGCAGTTGACATTTAGTATTATATTAGTTTCATATATATAATATAGTGATTAGACATATACCTTACAACGTAGCTGAGCTGTTTTTTTAGAAAGAAAGGCAAGTTTGGCATGTAGAAAAATTTGATTATGACATCTGGTCAAAATGAGTGAGTGAAAAATATTTAATTTACTAGGGAAAATTTTTTTTAGTTTGTTGGTTGAGTACAAATATGTAAAGTCCTGCCTGATAGATGTTTCTTCATCGTTATTTCTTTATAGTGAAAATATTACATTGAATTTAAAGAATCAGAATTATAAATGTGTTCATTTGAGAATATGTCTCTCTTTTTTCCCCTAGGGAGCAGGAGCGTTCTGAATATGACGTGTAAAAACTGGATATTAATTTCCACTACTACCCCCACAAGTCTAGAAGATGAAATTGTGGGACGACTTCTAAAAATTTTATTGGTTATCTTTGTTGACTTAATGTCTATTATATATGCTGTTGTAACTTCTTAGAAAGCTAACCTTTCTTACTTTACAAGTAAATTTCATATTGAATTCCTGTGAATAAAAATTAGTAGTTTAATGTAGTTAAGTAATTTTAATTCGATAACATTTCCATTATTCTAGAAGCCAATAGGACATTACAATAAAAACAACATTGTGTTTAGTACTCTATAGTTTGGAAAATATTCACATAAATTGATGTGGATTTTTTTCCCCCAAAATTCTACCCTGTTGAGTCATAAAACTTCTTGATTTTTAAATGTGCTTGCTGTTTGGTAGTAGAATGACTAAAATTTCTAGGTGCAATTATAAAAGAGGTTGGTTTTTTAAGGATGCATAGCTATGTGAAACTTTATGTGGTTGTATTTCAACACACCAATCATCATAACATATGATAATCTTTTCATATGATGTATCAATAATTTAATACTTATCTTTCGTATAAATATACTTCTTCTGTGGGTAGATAGTATTACATCATATAATGTAAGGTTCACAGTAATCCTAGGAGGCAAGTGTCTGTTATTCCCTTACAGATGGAGAAACTGAATCTTGGAAGAATTATGCTAGCTTGTGATCATAACTAGGAAGTGGCAGAACCAGGTCTTGGGCCTTCACAATCCGTAATATTGTGTCACCACCAAAGGTAAATAATAATAAAAGTGTGGTTGAAAACCAATCTGTGGAGCTCAACTATTTCCACAATAATGTTTTATTCAAGACCCTGTGGCTGTACACTAGTCCTCCCTTGTCCACAGGAGATATGTTGCAAGACCCTCAGTGGATGCCTTAAACCAGGGATAATACCGAACTCTATACATTCTATGTTTTTCTATACACACATACCTATGATGAAGGTGAACTTATAAATTAGGCACAGTAAGAGATTAACAACAGTAACCAATAACAATATAGAATGATTATAACAATATCCTATAATAAAAGTTATGTGAATGTGGTCCATTTCTTTCTTTCTGTCTTTCTCTCTCAAAATATCTTATTGTATTGTACTCACCTTTTCACTAAAAAGACACACTTCATAGGTTCTCTTTGGCATATCCAAACTGCCAGCTTCACTTGTGCTTTGAGACCTATATTAAGTAAAAAAAGGGTTACTTGAACACGAGCACCATGATACCACAGCAGACGATCTGATAACTAAGATGGCTACTAGTGACTAACGGGCAAGAAGCATATAAAGCGTGGATAACTTGGTCAAAGGGATGATTCACATCCTGTGCAAGACCACTTGAGATTTCATCACACTGCTCAGAATGGCATGCAATTTGAAACTCATGAATTGTTTATTTCTGGAATTTTTCATTTAATATTTTCGAACCTCAAAAAAACCTGGGTAACTGAAACAGCAGAAAGTGAAACCACGGAAAAGGTGGGGAGGACTATTGTATTGCCCTTATTGATGTTCTTATTCTACTTTTTAAAATATTTTATAATAAGAGAGGTTGTTTACTCTTTTCTCATAACCTACAAGACAATGCATTCTCTTCCCCTGTTTTCTTGATTCCTCATTTTCTGACGGTATGAAATTACAGCTGTTGAACTTCTGCTTTTTGAGCTTTCTACATTGGACACGCACACTTCACAAAATTCTGATTTCTTCCATGTAATGATCATCTTCTCGAATTTTGCCCAGTCTTTAATGCAAAGTTTCATAAGAGACCTAATGAAGTATGAAAGGAATCTGGGACCTTTGAAACGTATTACTTAACTGGCTCTTACTTAACCTTTCAGTGGTGTTGTATATTTAACCATAAGCGAAATAGAGTCAAACTATTTGAGCATTTGCTATAACAGAAAATCCTATTATTTTTTCTACACCACATTGTCGGACCCTTCCTTTTGAATATAAGTAAGTCACCTCCTGTTTACACAGTGTCTTTCTCCCCATTTCCCTCTATTTGACATTTGTTGGAGCCTATTATTAGGTTACTGACAAGGGGTTAAAGTCACGCCCATCTTCAGGCAACTGTTTCTTTTCCCTGTGTGCTTCAGTCAGTAGACAACGTAGTTAGAAGCATCGATTCTGGAGTCTCACTGTCTGGGTCCGAACCTTGGCCTCACCTCTTGCAGCTCAATGACTCTATGTCTCTGCTTCATTACTTATAAAAATAAGTGCCTGTGCTATAGGTTTGTAGAGAGGATGAAATGAGATGACTGGTGTGAAGTGCTTAGCACAGTTCTCGGCAGTTGGAAACCTTTAATCCATGGTGGGTTGCTATTATCAGTATCCTCAGGTGGGAGCAGAGATGATGTGGCTCCCTTCAAGCTGTGTTAGCAAGCCTCAATCACCCTGCTTGTTCTACACTTCCCCCTTACCCTTAGAATGACCTCATGTTAACCTATCCCATTTTATTGGCCCCCAAATGTGATTGTGTTCCACTTGACCCTGGCATAGTTCTGTGGGAGGTGTAGGTCTAAACTGGTTGACCCTGTAGAACTTTTTTTGTTTCTGTTATTTTGGGACCTGGCAATTACAACTAGATATCATAATGTGACTTGAAAAACAAAGGATACTTGATAAATACCCCTTTTCAATAAGTAATGAGAGTTAATATTCAGGTGTTGTAGCTTTGTAATTGGAAATAGGTCGTTTTCCCTTCATTCTTCAAAAACATTTGTTCATTTCCTTTTTGCCAGGCATGGTGCTGGGCAGCCAGTCCAAAGTAGTGAACAATACATAGTTCTTGCTCTCGTGGAGTTCATAGTCTAATTGGGGGAAATGAATGAATATCCATACAATGCAACTGCAATTGGAAGTATTAGGAAAACACGCTGGGGTGTCATGAAGGGTATGGTGAAGTATGTCCCCCCACCAGTAGCAGCAACTCCTGGGATCTTGTTAGACATGTAGAGTCCTAGTTCCCCTCAGACATACTGAATTCAGAAACTGCATCGTAATCAGATTCCCAGTGATTCACATGATTCACGATAATCTGAGAAGCACTGATCTGGAGGGAAGTTCACTGGACTAAGTGTTCCTACTGTCAGGCTACTGAACAGCTATGTGACCTCTGGGCAAGTTGCTCAACCTTTCTGGGTCTCATACTTCTCCTGTGTTAAAATGAAATAAAACCAAGAAAAAACAAACAGCATTAATACTACCTGCTTACATAACACATTGAAATACTGTGACTATTAAGTGAACTGGATGAAACTTACATGAAAATGTATAACAGAAAGAAGTTGTATAAATCTAAGATGTTGATATAAATATCAAGAACACAGGAGGAGCTCCGTGTAGTAAGGGACTTGTGACTACCTTCGGTAGAATTGGAAAAGATTGTTATCATAACTGGGAACAATATTCATATCATGGATGCAGCCTTGGTTAGGTAACACATTTTTCGTCGGATGGCTTTCTGTGAAAATACATAGAACTTAATGCCTGTATGCACTGTTATAATCGACTCTGCAACTGAACTGGACGGTTTTTCTTAACTTGCCACTGATAGATGTACATTAACGAGCCATGTCTGAGCTCAGGTGTGTACATGCTGTTAATTTCATAATTAATGTCTTGGTATCAACTCAAGTGGTTTTGCATCCTTTCCAGTTCTGTGATCCCTTAAAGAGAGATTTCTGGATTTGAGAAGAGAGGTCAGAAAACACCTGCTTTAATAGGAGTGCACTGTGCTAAGTGTTTTGCATACATTATGTAATTTAATGAGTCTATGAGATATTTCCATTTTGCAGAAGAGGAGGTCCAGGCTCAGAGGAATTAAGTAAAATGCTCAAGTTTACATGGGACATCCTGACTGTGGTGACACAGCTAGGAAGTGAGAGAACCAAGACTTTCAACTCAAAACCATTTGCCTTTAGAACACTATTCTTAACCATTCAGTTATGTTGCCTCATATCAAGCCAGAGAAGCTAATTTCCACTGGCTCCTCATTTGTAAGGCAAGAAGTTTGCACTATAATGAAGCATCTTAATCCTACGCCCAGGGATTCAATGAGTAAAATGAAACCTAACTCTGGGGCATGCTTGGGATGAACCACTTCTGTAGAAACTGGGGTCAAGGTTCAAGAGAGTATCTTAAATGTGTGGTGTTTGTGTGACCACGTAGACCAGGTTTTTGGTGTGGGTTGCTCTCTGCATGACTGTTATTTGCTGACCTTACTGGGAACAGTTTTACTAACTAAGCAAGCTGAGGGCAAGTTGCCATGTAGGCCAGTGTGAGATCAACCATGAGCCCAGACTTATTTATAAACCCACAGGAAAGGCCCCTGAGCTCGCTCTGCCATCTGACTTGAGATATGGCAAGGAATGATTAGTGCAAGAGTACAGGAAGTTCTTGGTGGCCAACTAGGTTTCCAGTCTGAGCCATTTGCCCTTTCAGCCAGGAGGTGGCTACAGATTGTTCTCTTGTGTGTCAGTGTCCCTAGACTCCTCAAGGTACAGAGACTGACCTTTTGCATGTTGTTTACAAAGTTGATTAAGACTTGCACCATAGAGATCACTGACTCAATAAATATTTATCACGCACTCACTGCCTATCTGGTAGCGTCATAGGCACAGAGAAATATTACAGTCCCTGTCCTCATGGAGCTTGCCTTCTGATGGGGGAGGCAGACGACAAACCGATAAACACGGAAGAATTTCAGATAGTGCTAGGTGCCTTGGCAAAAATAGAACAGAGCAATATGAGAAAATGTTTATGTGGGGGAAGAATTTTTAGCTATGAGGATCTAAGAACACTTTCCTGAGAAGACGGCATTAGAGCAGAGGCTTGACTGATGAAGAACCAAGGACGTGAAGACCTGGGGGAAGATCGAGAACTTCAGATGTGGAGAATAGCAGGTGCAAAGGTAGGTAGAGCTCAGCAAAACATTAGGATGTTCAGTGTGACTACAGCTGAGTGAACACGTGGGGAGTTGATTTTTCAGGATTGATAAAAATCAGCTACTATGTAACCCCTCTGACATTTGTGCCACAACATGGGTGGTTAAGGAAATTTTGCCATGGCAGAATATAGAAAGAACACAATTTCTTGGTGTTCTATGTCCTT
>NW_011888784.1:23288490-23312861 GCF_000151845.1 Pteropus vampyrus | reverse complement strand
ATATCTATGAACAGAATTATTAGGTCATATGGTAACTCTACTTTTAACCTTTTGAGGAACTGCCAAACTATTTTACAAAGAAGCTGCCTCGCATCTATAGTTTTTTGAAAAGTTTTCTCTTGATCTCGAGGGGGAAAAGAAAAAATTTTTCACCTGCTAATTCTCAAATGTTAAATAGGTAGGATAAAGATAAAAGCATTTGCCGCCTTTCTCTTAATTCGATTTGATTTTTAAAACCTTCATCTATTTTCTTTAAATCTCTATGCCATCTAGCAATCGCGACTGATTATTTGGTTCTTTATTACTTATTTCATATCAAAAATTAATTACATAAGAAATTACATTTCCTTCAAGTACCTTAGGGCAGATAATAAAGATCCAAGTTAACATAAGATACTTTTTCATCGATGGAGATTAGATTTATTTAGTTAGTACTCCCTGGATACCTACTCTAAGCCAGGAGTGTTCAAGGTGCTGGATATCTTCCTCACTGTTTTCTACTTAAGGAGGTTTACTCTATTACTGGTATGGTTGGAGGACTACTCGTAGTACAAATGATTCTTACAGCTCATTTTCCATACGCAGACCCTGGGCAAACTGAGTTTTTGGCTCTTGGTGTTCATTAGCTGCATACTTCTCCTTATAAAATACACTATTTGCACCACACTTCATGAATCAAATTTATTGCAGATTTTAGTTGTCAGCAAGACAGGAGTTCCATTGGGTATTTCTTTTTCCACTCCACAGAAAAGTTCATTTCTTGATTTATTTTGTGTTATATTGTGACACAATTGGCTGAAGAACTTGCTGAAAAATAATCGACCAGCCAAGGAAAAGTTGAACTAGCAGCCTGTCTGAGAATTACATCTAAGCAGAATCCAACCCTTCAGTTTGTTAAGACCATTGTTGACAGAAGATAGACCCAAGTTGACATCTGAGGAATGACTCAAGTCTTCTTGGTTGAAAGGCTAATCTTCAGACTTTATTGGCTGCTGCACTTTATTGATTTCCTGGTCTGGTTATCATATCTGCCTGTCAGTACAGAAACTCTTCTTGAATGAATTTCAAGAACTCAGATGCAGGTTTTGATGAGACATCCTGAAAGAATGTTTATATGACAACCATTTGTAATAACTCTAAATTTGTCAATAAATAGAATTTTCCTCTTTATGTATAGGAGAGGGAGTATTGCAACCCTAGTTGGGGTTCTTTGGTATACTTGTGAAAGTAAGTACATATATAGTGATATGTTTTAGGCTATTTTATCTAGCTTAATTCACTGAATCTTTACAACCACCATATGTGATAGCTATTATTTTCCCCCATTTTTTGCAAATGAGGAAACAGGCACAGATATAATAAGAGACCTCATCAAGGTTACAAAGCTAATAGGTAATCTTGGCTTCAGGCAGTGTGCTCTTATCTTCTATTTCTTTCACCGCTTATCATTCAGCCTTTGGAGCTTTTGTTTCTCCAGCTGAAAAATTAGTAGATTAAACACTGCATTGAGTGTGAGGTTGTACCTGCTAATCTCCGAGGCCTATTTTGGTTCTAAGACTGATTCGAATTCAGCAGTCTCAAAAGTAGCTTTCATGACCATGTGTAGCTAAGGGAAATAATCAAGGCACAAAGTATTCTGGGAATGTTAAAATACCCAGAAGCATCCTCTTCGAGCCTCCAGGGAAATCTGGAGGACCAGGTTCTGTTGGAGGAAATGCCCATAACTATCATTGTATGTGATGCTGAGAGTTAATTCAGCTTTCATTTGGTGGGTGCCAGAGTCTTGGTGGGTGCCACAACCCCAGTATTTGTACTGTGGGTCATACTACTCTAGATTTAGAAATGTAATGATTTTTCTTTAAGTAAGGAGTGATGACTTTTGTTGTGGATAATAGAGCTGTTGTAATGTCTCTGTCTGAACCAGCTGTATATCTGGGGTTTGATTGATATTTGCTTGTTGCTGCCAAAGGATTTGGCCCCTTCCTTCTAAGGTCTCTTTAACCTAATAATCAACCCAGATTCCTCTTTGTTAGCACAGGGTTATTTACAATGAAACTTTACCATTTACTTTGCAGGCACCACTATTCACTATACTGGTATTGAACAGGTTTCTCATTTTTTGTTTCTGTTGCATGTGTTCACTCATCTATGAACATATTATCCAAACCATTGGTCAGAAAACTTGAGTCTGAAAAAAGAAATCTGTACTATTTCTAACTGGAAAAAAAAAAAAAAATCTTGGAGATGTATTTTAGATTTGGAGTGTCTTAAAATTTTTTTATGTTTTTTCAAACAATGAGATATAATATTTAAAATTTGGACTATTCTAGAGGATCTTGCAGTGTGAGGCATCCTCCCCAATTTCCAACAATTCTTTATACACTCTTATGAGAAATCTGGAAGCCATGCCAAGCCTTTCTTTTTACTAATCCCCATATCCATCAGTTGCATGTACTTCTTAATCTCTCGAATTGATCCTTTATCTTTTAATAATTTTATAGGTTTTACATTTTCATATTTTTTGTTATTAAATCAGGCTTCTTACTCATCTCCCTTCCACCATCTTCCAATGTGGTTTCTAAGAGTGATAATTTCCAGCCATGTCATTCTGCTGTTTAGATTTCTTCATTGATTCCTCTCTTTCCTGGATAAAGCCTTCACATGGAGACAACAACACACATGGTCTGACCCACTGTAGAGCACATTTATTGTGTTTTGGCTCATCAGCACCCTAGTTTCCTTTTGGAGAACTACCTCTCCCCCAAGTGAGTCCTCTCAAGGTTCCCCATCTGCCCTTCACTGACAGACGGTTATAGTGCCCAAGTCAGGCCAGTCATACTCTTTCTTCTAGAACTTCAAATCTTTAACAAAATTCATTCATACTGTTACATTGATTCTATCTGCATCAATTTCAGTTTATGTTCGAATTCTATGGAACATGCTTGATTTTACATTTTTCCTTAAGAGCATATTTTTTCTTTATAACTTTTAGTTTCATGAGTTAACTACCATTTTCTAAATTATACCCAACAAAACCAAGTTGCAGCATGTGAAGGTGATCATATTTAAAAAAAAAAAGTTTACTTGATGAAACCAGGGGCAAAGTATTTGGACTGTTCACAAATTTTGGGCTATATAGACCCTGTACATAGAGTAGAGGTCATGCTTATTCTCCAATATCAATGTAATGATGAAGAGAAGAAGGATAAAACTTAACATTTTGAACTGAAATATTGTTTGGAGCTGTCTGAACTTTGTTATGTAATACATATAAGTCAGACACATAGGCAGAGGCACTTTAAAAAAATTAACATTGTTTCATAAAACATTCAATTCATGGTGTTATGTTTATTTTAAAATCATATTCAAATATTCCACCTGTATTTTCACAAGAAGAAATTGGATCCATTGGTACTTTTGAACTCAAAGTCTACCTTTGGGCATATACCTTTCTCTGCTAATCTATTCTCTAATATGATTACATCATAGATCATATAGAGCTGAATTTGTAACATACACAATTCCATGAGTGAATTAAAACATAGGAAATGGCCTCAAACTGTCCTGGACACATGAGGGAATTTTCTCCTTCTTTCTTTCAGTATACTTTTGGAGAATCTACAGTGTGCCAAATACTGTCCTGGATCCTGGGATAAAGTGGTGTACAAGCAGAGTGAAAGCCAATAGTTTTGCAAATGTGGACCCTGGACTCACGTTGCCAGTGTTTGCCCCCTGTCTCTGTCGCTTTGGTGCTCTCTGACTGGACAGCTCATTTAAACCCCTGGGGCCTTAGTCTCTCATCTGTTAAACAGTTGTGCTTGCCTTATGGGATCAAATGAGACAGTTCTTATAATTATTTAGAATAGAATAGAACTTGGCAGAGTAAGTCAGCAGAAGAATTTAATGATCTGTTACAGCAAAAAAAGTCACTGACGGTTTGAGCATGCACGTTCGTTTACTCATTTGGTCATTCACTGTGCTCTAGGGAACAGTGATGAACAGGACAGACCTGGTACTTGCCCTCATATAGTTTTATTGTGCAAACAACAATGAGCACATTACAAGTATCGTGAGTTCTATACATGGAGATAGACTGGGTGCTTTGGTAACTGGTACACATGAAGATATAGGTTCTTTCTGGTTGTGGCCTTGAAACCATGTAATGCAAGTCAGAAAGAAAGTGTAATATACATACACACAGGACATGCACATTCTATGTAATTTTACATTTCTGATTTCCACTTTCATGAGAATATAGAGTGGTTGTTCAGAGCCTGATTCTCCGTACCTGGATGACTGAATTTGAACCCCAGTCTACCTATCATTAACTGTGCGGTTGGGGGCAAATTATTTAACCTCTCTCTAGCTCATTTTCATCAGCTGCAAAATGTAGGTTAAAAACGGCAACCATTTCTTAGGTTTATTGTGAGCCTTAGATGAGTTAATATATGTGAGATGTCAGTCCTCAGCATTAGCTCTTACCAGGCTTGGATCATTTTCCGAAGGTAGAATGGGAAGAACACAGGCTTATCTATCGCCCAGGCAGGTCCTGAATCCTACTCCATCACTTATTGATTGAGTGGCTCAGCAAGTAGCTTAACCCCTCTGAAATCTAGTTTCCTCATCTGTAAAATGGAGTTAATGACACTTAACCACATGAGATTGCTTTGAGGAGTAAATGAGATAGCACAGTTCTTGGTAATTACCAGGTACTCAAAGAATATCCCTCTTTCCCCTTCCCCTAAAATGAAAGTAAAGGCAAGAAAAAAATATTCTTGAGAATTTCAAGAAAAATACTATACAGTATGTCTTTAAGGTCATTCTTCCCTACAGGGGTGCTTATGTTTATAGCTGTTTGGTGATTGTGACACCACGGACCAAGCACATGTGGTTTGGACCCACATACTACTGTGCAGCAGAAGGCAATAGTAAACCGCTGCTGAACTTTCTTTTCTTAATCTTTTTCTTTACCTTTCTTAGCTTTCTTATTTTGAAAACCGTATGAGGAGACAGCTCACTCGTCTCTAGGGCCACCAGGAGTTGGAGCCAACTCAATGACATGTAATAACAACAAAGGTCATTTTTAACATCTGAAAATTTGTCCTTTTCAACAAAAGCTCTACAAGCATCAGATGGAATGATTTATCCACTTCTATTATTTTCTGATTATTTTTATCTGGTAGAGTGTGAAAGAAAAAATGGAATTAATAGAATGATCTTTAGATCTCTGAGCTAATTGCTATAAAAACTCTAAATTCTATTTTCTTTAGTTACTTTTATTTCAAAATATAGTGCCTGTGTGGCTATGTTGTTGTGCATAAACAGGGGAAGAACAATGTGTACAAAAGAAAATAAACCTGCTCTGGTATAATAAGTAAGGAAGAAAAGTCTGGTCAGCCAGGCAGACTCTGGACCAGCAACTCAGGTGCTATATAAATGTCCTACCCTCCCCTGACTAAAGCATGCCTTCCTCTGCCCTCTGTTTCTGCTGGGGTGAGGACCACAGAACAATTTTATGTTAATTTCTCCATCTTTTTCTCGAAAAAATTGAAGCAGCTAATAGTCTAAGAAGGAGAAATCTTAGAAATAACAAATCATAAACTTCTTAAAAAATGCTCCATAATACAGGTGAAGAACAAACTCCTTCATTTAGGGCATCACCTCTGTATCAATTTTTCTTTAAAGGCCTTTCCTAAGGTTTCTGTCTTCCTGGGGAGACGGGGGGCGGGATGGGGGGGGGTCTCATTTAAATCTAGTTTATTAAATCATCTGTCTTTTTCTCTCACTGCATCCTGTTGAAAGTACATCGACTTCTGGGCCCAACTGAGACCCAAAGGGCAGAGGCTGCACAGAGTTGTAAAGCCAGCAATATTGAAGGTATCTGACCCTTACCTTGCAAGCAGATCTTACATTTTCATGTCATCAGTAATAAAAACTCCGAATGGTAGGGAGGTTGGTTTTAGTCTTGTCTCTGCCAACCTGCTCCCCACCCCATTCTGCCCTAGGGTGGGGAGTGATCAGGAACATATCCTTAGCTTCTCTGGGTCAAATTCCACTCATAGGTAAAACATCAAGTTTGGATTAGATTTCTGAATTCTCTTGCATGTCTAAATGCTCTGCTGAGGTTTGACTGAACAATGTACATTCACATTCTAGCCTGGCAGCAGTTCCCTTATCCAAATGGCCACTGGCCCTAGAGCCAGCTTTCATGCTTCCTAAGTTCTCTGGTTGCCTTCTGCCTACTTCATTCATTACATTAAGTCTGGACTCTCAGTCATTTGAGTTTCGACCTCTGGAATCGTCTTACACTGAAGTTGGTCCATGCTGTGTGTAAGGATAAGCTCATTTTCAGTTCTTAGCTGATAGGCATGGACTTGCCCAAGCAGACATGGAGTGCTGATTATATACTCTCTTTAAAAGAAATCTTGGAAAATTTGGTGGCATAAGAACAGGAACACGGCAACTTTGGAAATCAATTAGTGAACACAAATATTTTTCAAGAAAGGTTTCTTTTTCCCCAAATATAACTTCATATACGTTGAGTGGTTTGACCAACTATCAAGAGGACATTTGCTCTGGTGGTTAGTGGGTATTTGAATCAAAGAAAAAACTTTCTAAAAATATCTTTTATTGAACCATATAGAGAAAAGTACACAAATTATCAGTGTACAAGTCAATGCACTATTACAAAGTGAACACACTCAAATAACCACGAACCACTTGCATAACCATCATGTTCAAAAATAAAACATGTTGTGAAGCCTCTATTGTATCCCTTCTCTTGAGGAAAAAAAAAAATTGATGATGTTGACAGCATCACCTCTTCATTTTTCCTTCCAGAAACTATTGCTGGGGCCACTTCCCTCTTATTTTTATGGTTACTTTCCCCCTCTCCCCCTTTAATCTTTCTCCTTCTTAGGACAAAACAAAATAATACCAGCCATTCTCTTCCCCATTGCCTGAAAGTCAATAAATTGGGTAAAAAGGAATAGTGTGGGGCAAAGGGATGAACTGCTATTTTCATATCTGTAAGAAAACTTGACATGTATGGCCAGGGTCCACAGTTTTTTCTTTATTTGTTTGTTTGTTTGTTTGTTTTGATGTTGTTCTTTTAAATTCTCATAATTCTCATCTCACATAGACTGGATTCTTGATGTAGGCAAGATGAGAAAACAGAGGCTCAGGAAATTTAGGCAGCCTAACCTGGACTTCAGAAACCAACACTTTGCAAAGTGTAGGGTCTTTGTCTAAGTCAGAACCAGAGTGTTCAGTGTAAAAGGGAATCCTCATCCTGGTGATAGATGACCCTAGCCCGGTCTGTAAAGCTAGGAAAAGGTATGGTGCCCCTTCTCAAAAATACAAACATACACAAGAAACCAAAAAGTGTATATTACTTTAGAGAGTTCTCACACCCGGTGAGTCCCTGGTACCTCTGGGCTATTCCACCTGCTGCAGAGGTTCTCTGTGGGGATACAGCACACGTCCAGCGCAGCGCCTTTCAGCCAAGGATAGGAGTGTATTGCCAGTGCTGTCCACCTGCAGAACAGAAGGAACGTCCTTGAATGCAGCCCCTCTCCCTCAACACGCTGTGTGCAATGCGGGCGCCCTCCTTTCCGTGGAGCTGTCACAAAGGACAGCACTTGGCATCCTCACTTCTCACTGTCCAGGAGCACTCGATTCCACAGAGTTCTGGTGCCCGTTTCTCTGGGATCACTGACAGCTGGGTATACAGCTCCAGCCAGAAGGGCGCCTGACGGTCCCAGGAGCCTAGGCGACCAGAGGCAACTAGCACTCATCTCTAGAACCCGGCTCCCCCCAAATGCGCACGGTCCTTGGCAGGCGGGCGCAGGCACCAGGTGTGGGGCAGGGCGCAAAGACGCTGAGGGACGCGCGCGTGTGCGCGCGCAGAGAGCGCCTGGTGGGTAGTGCCAAGGTTTCATGCTGCCTTGGTGGCTCTGGGCCGGATCAGGGCTGGGCTCCAGCGGTGCCCTTCCTCCACCTGGCCTACTTGGTCCTGCACAGCTCGGAGCCGGAGCCACGAGAGCTGAAGCAGCGCCCCTACAGCCCGCTTTTCCGCTTCCATCTCCTTCGCCTCCTCCTCCTTCCCCCAGCCACCCGCGCAATCATAACCGGTTCAGGCCGGCCGGGGTGCCCCGAAAAGAAGAGAGGGGGCGGGGGGAACACAGGGTTTAACACCCGGAGGAGGAGGAGAAATAGAAGGTGGAGACCAGAGGAGGGGTCCGGCGCCCTCCCTCCATGTGGCCGCCGTTTCTGCGGAGTTCGGAGGGGGCAGAGGGCGGCGGCTCCCCGGGCAGCGCGTAGCGGGACGGATTGTCCAATACTCCAGCAGGGGCCGGGGCCAGGGCCGGGCCCGGGCCCCTGGATAAAAAGTCGCCCGGCAGGCCTGGAGCTGCAGGGGAGAGCAGCAGCCGAGGGCCCGACCGCACCACCCGCCGGGTTCTCCCGGGGCACCGCTCCCTGTGCTGCGCCCCAGAGTCCCCCACCAAGGCCGGTACACAGGTAAAGGACTGGAGCTCACGGGGAGGGTCCCAAGGGTCAGCAGCCATCGTGCTTTCTAGCCTCGCAGAGGCGAGAGGTAACTCCTCCGATTCTGAATTGGAAGAGGAGGCGGCGACGACACTGTCACCAGCGGCCAGGCAACTTGGAACCGGTTTCTTGTGTGGAGTGTGGGCTGAGGGGTTGAGTGTACTTGCTACGTTCGCGCCCACCCCTTGACAACCCTTTTTTGATGGAGTGCTTCTTCGCGGTGGGCAGGTTTTCCCAGGAATCTGACTGCGGCATTTTGCACTGAGTTTGGGGGGTGGCGGTGGGGGGTGGTTCTGGAGTGGGGACAGCGTCCTCAGATGGGGTTTGAGACAGCTTCAGGGGCTGCTGGTGGCAGAGCGGGGAGTAGAGAGGATGCGACCCACGTGGGCCCCCATTTCCCAGAGGGCGGCGAGGCCTCCAGGACCCTGGCTTGGTGCCCCTGAGAGGGTCGGAGTTGGGGCGCCACGGGTGCTCCTGGGCTGTGAGGAAAGCAGAGCTCGGGGCGGGAGGATATTGCGCTGCTGCGCCAAATTCAGCACCACCAGGTCAGCCACCGGCGAACGCAGGAGCCCAGCCTCCGTGACCGCCGCGGAAGATGCCGGCACCTGGGCCTCTGGGACACAGAGGAACTTGTGAGGACTTGGTGCTGAATGCTCCAGAATGCTTCATCTGTGGCTCTCCCTAGATATCCTACTCTGACTTCAGAGCCCAGAGACTTTGGGAAGAGCTGGTAACCATTTAAAAAGTTGGTCGTCAAAAACAAATCAATGCTTCTTGGGATGCCAGGTCTAATCCAGCACAGGTCAGTCCATCCAGAAGGTTTAGGCGAGATTTACACTAAATATATTTCTTACATAGTAAGTTATTTAATATAACATTAAAAAAAGAACAATTTCCCAATGTCACAGTTAGTTGAAGTGTATTTGTTTTTTAATTACCTGGCTAGTAATTCTGATCGTGAGTGGATTCCCCTGCCTCTAGAGTAGGCAATTGTTCCATCAGATTATGTTAGTTGGGTAGGTCTGAACATTGTCTTGATTTGAATTGGCTTTAGCTGTGAGAAATTGTTCTGGCTGGTTTAGGCAGAGGACTGAGAAAGCTTGATTCTGAAGTGAAAACACCGATTATTAATTATACAATTACACCCTCCTATAAATAACAGGTGAATGCAGATAACAGGGATAGCACCCATATCATTGCAGTAAATGTTTTTTAAGGCCCTGAGAAGTGGCAATTACATAATATAATAGTTTAACCTGTAATTTTGAAAAAACGCATACTTTTAGCACCACTAACTGCCTAAGAACATCCTTCTCTGTTTCTTCTCTTTTCTGTGTAGGCAAATGTGGTAACAAGGGCCCTTCATATCTATAAGCTAAATATAGGGAAGGACAAAAGATATGGGGAGATAGAGCATGACACTAGGAAATCTTTTCTGACTTCTGACTGTGACTCTGAAAAGATGGTGCTGATGATATGCATTGGTTGGTGTCTGAGTCTGTATCAGGGCACATCATGGTGCTTTGGGGTGATATGCATGAAACTAGAGCTAGAGGATGATAATTAGACATGGTCAGATTTTCAAGCTTTATTTCCTCACCCCTAATCTTTGAACTCTCCAATTTTTTACAGTTTTCTTCAAGTGAGCTATCTCTTGAACTTAATTTATAGATTGCGTTGAGTATAAAAAGCCAGTGGGAGTGTGCAAAAGAAATGTCTTGTATAACTATAGCTTTCCAAGAAAGTATCACCTAGCGACTTTAATTTTAATTAAAAATTACAAGAATGCATATATTTTGAGCTAGTTGGCCTTTTCTTTGGGAGATTCTTTATAGACCTAAAAGTATTCCTTATAGATTATGAGACTGAACTCTAACTAAAACTTAAATTCACGGAAAGAACACATGGTCCCTGCTTTCAAAGAGTTTAGCCTATGGGGAAAGATAGGCCTGTTTACAGATATCTACAATACAGGATAGTGTAAATGGAGTTACATGGCAGCGACATCAGCAGTGTGTTTTTGAGAAAAGCAGAGAAAAGAAGAGGTTCATTCAAGGTTAAGAACAGAAAAGTTTTGTGGTGGGTGTAGCGTCAGAGTTGGTACATGAAGGAAAAGGATTTCCTCAATGGACAGGAGGCCTGCTGGAACAAGGGAATAGCACAGAGGTATGGGAGTGTGGTGTGTTCAAAGACAGCAGAGCAGGTTGGAGTGGCTGGAGCCTGGAATTTAAGATAGATACACTGGAAAGTAGGAAGGCGCTAGATGATGGAGAACGTTGCAAGCCAGGCTAAGAAAATGTGATTGAAGATTATTATTATATTTATACCAATCATGTTAGCATCTATAACTGTAGTTTATATCTTGAAGTTCGATTTTGTAAGCATCCCCCTAAAATAAGTAAATGAATAAAATCTCAATTGTGTTTGGTTCCTATAAATGTTATTATGGAAGAGTATCATGTTCCAAATAAACTTCATTTTTGGGGGAAGTGCTCAGGCCAAATCTGATCTCTAGACCTCTAGAAATGAAAGTATGGTAATGTTAGTTTTCCAGAAGAAATGACCCATTTTTTAAATCTAATTTTTATTTAAATTCAGTTTCTCCCTTCTAAATCTGCAGTCTTACAGTGTAACAACTATTAGTCTGATTAAAACTTGGGATAGGAAAACACCTCTACTTTCCTGGACCAATATGCAGAGTAAAGCCACCTTCTATTCTCTGTTTCAACTGCCAATAATTATTATTATTATTATTAATGTTTATTAAACATTATATGTCAAGTGAGCCACACACTTTATTTTATAGAGGCATTACTTTTATCTTAGACTGAGAATTTTAATAAGGTCACTCAGCTAAATAAATGATGAGAGCAGGATTTGAACCCTAGAAGTCAATCTTGAGAGCTTATCCTTTGAACAATTGTGCTATAAATTAACAAAGGCATAATACATGATAACTGTTATGAATGGTAGTTAGAAACTGGGCCTGTTTCTGTTTTTTTTTTCTTTGCATCCTCCTTTAATTGAGATATGACATATAACATTTGTTACTTTTAGGTGTACAGCATGATTCAATGTATTTATATATTGCAAAATGATTACCATAATGAGTTTAGTTAACATACATCAACACACACAGTTGGAATTTTTTTAATGAGAACTTTTAAGATCTACTCTCGGCAATTTTTGTGTATATAATGCAGTATGTTAACTACACTCATCATGCTGTACCTTATACATCATTCTGATTAATTTTACTTTATACAATGTTTTGACACTTCTTCAAACTATTTTATGATCTTGTGCTTTTATGACCCACTCAAAAGAAACTCTTAAACTCTTTAAGAAAAGATGGTTATGGAAGGGATCTCCAACCCCCGGGCCAAGGACCAGTACAGGTCTGTGGCCTGTTAGGAACCAGGCTGCACAGCAGGAGGTGAGGGGGGGTGGCAAGGTTGAATCATTCCAAAACCCCAACCTTCCCGCCAACCCCCTCCCACCACCCCTGGTCCATGGAAAAATTGTCTTCCACAAAACTGGTCCCTGGTGCCAAAAATGTTGGGGACTTCTGGGTTATGAGATAAGAAAAATATTAACAAATGTGATAGCATTAAATACAAAGACCAGACCTGCCAGATTCTCTGGAAGGGTGTCATTTTTAAATATTATTCTCATTATTCTCAATAAACCCCAAAGGTACCAGATCTTTTTGTATTTCTGCATCTCATATATGTTGCCATGAGTCTTGATGTTTATTCTGAAAGTAATATAGCAAGTACACTAGTGTGTACACTACATACTGAAGTGTGTATTGATTGGGCTCTACATAATCATGTACATATTATGCAAAACATTAAAAGAACAAACTAGTGTAGGTAACATCATCAGAAAACTGCTGTTTGGGCCAAGTTTTGTGGGATATGGGTTGTGTGGAGCAGAGATAAGATGAATCAAGAGACTAGCAGTATAGGGAACACGGATAAGAGTTTAGAATATAGGAAGATGATTATATCAATTCATAGCTAAGTGTCTGGCCCTCATTTTGCTTATATTTCACTTCATTAAATCTCTAGAACTTTTTATCTGTTCTCAGACTCTGATTACAAATTTTGCCATTTTCTCTTCTGAACCTGAGAGAAGAGCTTGGAAACAGGTGATTGTTCACTGGATTGGTCAGTAAGGGATCTTGATACTGGCATCACATGAACAAAGCAAATTGCGGGGGAGTCAGGAGAGCACGGGAGAAACTCTAAGTGTAAATCAATCTTGGTCTTGTGTCAGGGAGACATTAGGAAGTAAAAGGAACTGGAGAGAACATGCCCATTCGATGAAGGCCAAAGTTACTCAGTTCAATGTAACTGTTATGTAAGAACGAGGGCCCAGTGTTGCCAGACCTTCTGATTTACCAAGAGAATCTGGAAATTCGGATTTTTGTGTGAAATCTTTCAGTTTTAAAACATTGGAAATTAATTCAAAATTGCTAAAAATAAAATAAAATAAAAAGTAGGCAAGCCAAACAAAACACCTCTAGAGATCTAGAGATTAGATTTGGCTTGAGCACAGCCAATTTGCTCTATTTCCAAATTTCCTTTTGGCTTCAGACTTCCGTGATTCTCTGCTCAATCCATTATATCTTTAACTGATTCCTTTCCTTTGCTAAAACATATTCCAGTGCTCACCATATCTAAATTGTGATAACTTTGGAGGAGCTCTTTGGCATGTGCTGGACTATATATAATAGATTGTTAAGGCCTTTAAGGTCAGAGGATGTCCTTTATTGATGGCCATGCTGCTGATATAATTCAGAGGCCCCAGCACTTAATTAATTGTGTTTGCCTTTTAGGGACAGTTAGTATGGTTTAAGTCCAGGACTCCAAGTGGTTTCCTTCCTGCTCTTCCTTCTCACCCAGAATGTGAGATAATAACCAGCTGGGGAATCGATCCTGGTTTCCATTTGGACAAGGTTTATTTCTAGGCTTGACTACGGTCCTCTGAATCGTACAAAAGAGTGTAGTTGCACTGTTGGATAATTGTTGGATCATAGGAGCAAAAGGGTGTTGAAGGAAATATGGGGCAGTCATTGTAGTAAGCAGACATAAGAATCTGAGAATATGCATCTTGAAATTAGACTAACGAGCTAGGAAAAGAAAGAATGTTTTCTTAAGATTTTAGTTGAATACTTACCTGGCAGGGGAGATACTATGATCAAGGGCGAGGGTTATCCATTGCACACCGGATGTGCTGACTCCTGCAATTTCCCCAAATGCGGGAAACTCGACTGCATAATTTGTGGTAGTGGGGACTGTGTTCACGCTCTCCCCTGGGGGAAAAATAAGATTTTTGTTGATGCGAAAATTAGGTTATGATAGCAATGTAATCAGTAAATGAAGCAAAGACAATTAAAGGGGAGACCAGGTGTAAGTGTTGCTGGGTGGAATCATGTATGACTGACCTGGTTAGGGGTCTTGGGAAAGCCGTCTCCATCAGGTGCCATCTGCTTCAATCCCAGAATAAGACTTCTACTGGCAGTCTTAGGTTGTTTAGAGATTTTCAGCTGAAGATCTTCAGTAGTAGTAACACCTGATATGGGTTAGTAGTAAGATTTTTCCCTTGGGGCTGAAGGGCATCTTTATGGAGATGGCATTTTCAGTAGACACAATCTGCAGGTTGGAGATCATGATGGTCTCCCGAGAGCATGCTATGGAAAGACTGCTTTACGGACTGTGAGTTAGTCTTAAGTATTTTACAGTAAATCAGGAGGTCTCCTTTCAGCAGTGCAGGTTCATATATTTCTTGAACTAATCTCATGGGTCTGCCAGAAATAATTTCCAATGGAGATAGTCTATGTTTGCTGGAGGGAGTAGGTCTTAGGTTGAGCAATACCAAGAGAAGAGCCTTATAGGCCAAGGCAGACTGAAAGACTGCAAGTCTTACCAATAGAGTTTTGATAACCCTGTTAATCCATTCTATAAGACCAGAGGTCTGGCGATAATAAGCATAATTTGTAAAATCTGCCAGGTCTTACAGATTGTATAATCTGTCCTGTGAAATGAGTTCCCCAGTCACTATGGATCTCTGAGGTGATTCCCCAAGTGGAGAGGTTTTTCACTAAGAGTATCTCACTCATTGCTGACACTGTGGTTCTCTGTCATGGGAATGCTTCCACCTAATGAAAAATGCATACAACTCTTTACTAACACAGATTTGTATCCTTGAGAAGGAGGCAACTAAACAAAGTCCATTTTGTGAGACCTTAAATGGCCCTAGAAGTGAGAGGGAAAATGCCCCAGAGAAGTATGAATGGGTTTTCCAGCATTGTACTTTGGGAAGATTTGGTATTTTTAGTATTCCTGGGAAGTTATCTTCGGAGACGGCTTCCAGTAGTATTGTTTTCCCCATAAAACCATATGTGTCAGTGTTTTAGTGAGTTAAGCCATGTACATATTGTAATATATGACATATGTAATCAGAGAGGAGTGGTTGGTAGTTCAGACCTACCAGTAAGTTTCTTTTAGGGTCAGATTTACAGCCTTATTCTGACCATTTAAAAAAAAAAATTTTTTTTTGTTAAACAGCCAAATGACATCCTTCCATATGTTGTTTTTTAAAATCCCCAATGACTTCAGTTGGTAGCTTAGGTGTTTCCATTAGGGACTGAGATTGTTTTCATGCTGCTAACTTAGCAGAAGTGTCAGCCAAATGATTACCTCTACTTTCTTCTGTGTTTGCCATTGAATGTCTAGGGATCTTTATGATTACTAAAGATTTAGATAACTGGATAACCTCTAAGAGTTCTAAAACATAAGAAGTGTTTTTTATCTTTGGTCTGGAAGAAGTCAAGAATTCTCTCTGTCACCAGAGAACATCTCTCAGAGGAGGTGGAGGCTATCTTCAGTGGATGCTTCCTCAGAAGGTGAGCAGAGGGGGAAGTTGTCCATGGATTGTAAAAGGGTAGACCTGGAAGGAAACTCTATATTGGCAATATCTGCCTTTAAAATTTGGAAAAGTAAGTCAGACTTCCAGTGTAGGCCTCAGGCATTACTGTCCAAGTATATTGTTGTTCTTTCTATGTGAGAGAAAATAAAAATTGGTTTTCAGGATCAACAGGGATGCTAAAGAAAGCACTACAAAGATCTGTAACTGAAAAGAATTTACTTTCTGGTGCTGTGATTGAGTGTAAGGTATAACGTTAGGCTCAGCTGGGTGGTAAGTTATGATTATGTTATTTATGGCTCTTAGATCTTGAATAAGTCTCTATTTACAGGGAAGATAGGAGTATTATGAGGGCTTACGCAAGGAATGATGAAGCCTCGTTTGTAATATTCCACATTGATAGGTTTGATTCCTTGAATGGCCTCTGCATTTAAAGGGTATTGACCTATGTCAGGCAGAAGTTTATTTTTGTCAATTTAAATTTTCCATCACTGGTGTGGAATGAATGCAATCAATGTTGGTGGCACTTCTTTGACCAAAGTTATTTTGTAATGGAATCTCAAAAAGGGTTTGCTTCAGTTAAAGTGACTGAAAAAACTGAAATAGCTATGAACAAGTCCATTGCTGAGGACTTTTGAGTGTTATTAATTAGAAGCTCAAGATGTAAGAATATTTTCCCCTTTTGAAGGAAGAATATATGGGCTTTGTGAGTTTCAAAATAAAAGTCTCATCTTAAGAGATGAACAGCAGCAGAGGAAACCAAAAGAAATTGGTGGGTCCCTGAACAGATCCAAGTTGAAAGGAAATCGGCAGGGATTTGGAGGCTGTCATGGGTTGACTGGATACTCCCACCATTTTATGGTTTCAGTACTCTGAGGAAGGGGAATGGAGAGGCTGGTGAGGTTAAGAACTGATAAGATGGCTCTGATATCTTGGTTACCTCATTCTCAAGTTAGATCAATTTCTCCTAAAGAATTAGTTGGGAGCATGGTATAAATCCCCTTTTTGTTCTTTTGGGCTTTTGACCTTTTTTGCTGGGTTACTTTGGTTTGGAACTTTTAGGGGGGTTTCCCAATTTTTTTAGGCTTGAATTTGTTGTATTGGTTGGCCTTGTAATTGTCTTTTCAGCTTTAAGCAATCTTTTATCCAATATCTGGTCTAATTACAGACCCCTTGGAATGGTGGTTTGCCTTGGGGAGTATTTTGCTGTCAGTTGTAATTGTAGGCTCATTGCCTGTATTTGGGCACGTAGGGCTTGTGTGGCTTTCTTTTTGATATCTTTTTGGGTCGCTCGGGGGAGCTTCTCAGCATAGTTTACTAAATCATGGGTTTGCATAGGGCCCAATTAAGTTGTAATTTTTTTCATTTACTTGTTCAAATTCATCTTGTAGACCCTCAACAAAAGCTGAATTAAAAAGCATTGAGGTGTCATCATTAACTTCGTCAAATGGTTAAAAACATTTTCAAATCTATCATAGTCATCAAAAACAGTTTCATTGGATTTCTAAACACTTTTTTTGACTTTTCTTTCAATCGATAACTTGAAAAGCCCTGAGTATCTTTTCATGAAGGCCAGTTTAGCTAGCTTTGCAGCTTTGCTCATGGCTTCTCGTCCTCGACAGGAAAAACCTCCCGTAGGGTTTTGCCATCCCACCTCGTTTAACCGTTTTCTGGCATGTCCTTCTCCTACAGGCATATGGATAGAGTGATAGAGGTCAGGGAACTATGACTCATGTTTGGATAGTAAGCAGAAATTCTCTAGCAAACTCAGTGGGGTCCTCTCCGAGATTAAAAACATCTTTAGTAATGGTATAGAGCTCAGCTTTAGTCCATGGGGTATAAGAAATAAGGGGTTGTCGATCCTTTCAGGTCCATCTGATGGTTTAACTTTAAATGAGACAGTAAGCGGGGGAAGGGGGGAGGGGGAAGGTAGATGGGGGGAAAATTTAAATCATTTCTTCAATTTAATTCATTAATTAATTAAAAAAATAAATGGGACAGTAAGAGCAGGGGTATCTGATGGAGCCTCAGGCTCATTATTATAAAATGGGAGTTCAATGAGTGAAGGGTAAAGAGGGGGAGGACAGGCTGACAGCAAAGGAGCAGAAGGTACAGACAGTGAGATGTCAGAAGAACATTTAGAAGTTTCCTCAAGTTTGGTAAGCCTCTGAGACAACTTGGAATTTGCTTTGGTTAATTTAGAATTTATGTTTTAGAAGGAAGCAATTTTTGAATCACCTTATATGTTTGGAGGCCTTCAAATGCCAATTAAAATATGCTTCTCGTTTAGGTCGATTAATGTTGTAGTTTCTTTCCCCCAATTGTAAGAAATGTCATAATAGCAAGATTGCCTAAATTGGTATGAGACCTTAGAGGAGGAATGACCTTAGAGGAGTCAAGATGGCTTCAAGTAGGAGAAGACATTTAGACTGTCTTGAAGGAGAAGTAGGAGTTTGTCAGTAAGCAAACTGAAGAAATGCATTATAGCCCCCTCTAGCAAGCCAGTGGGGACTGAAGGGTCAAAGGCATAGAAGAGGCAAAGAACATGGCTTAAGCGCTGGATTGTGACAGTGGCTTAGGGACCACAGGTTTGTGGGCCATCCTATAGAGGTGTAGTTGGGGTCGAGTCATTGCAAATCTTCAAAAATCAAAAGAATCAGGGAACTTAGCTGGGTCTTTAAAGATCTAAAAACCTAATATATGAACAAAACATGGATTTGTTAAAGTAATTTTTTATATTTAAAAAATTTTATTAATAATTTTTGAATAACATGATTCATTGATGGAGGGTTATAAGCTCCATGAGGACAGGAACAATCATCTTTGATTTTCTTGTGCACTTATAATAAATTAAACAAAAACTTGTGCTCTGCTAATGAATAAATTGTGGGTGGTGAGGAACCATTGAAAGATTTGAAAGGCTGGAAGCAGAATTTGAGATGATCAGAAGCATAGTTTAGAAAAATGTTTCTGGCTGCAGCCTGACAAAAGAAACTATAACAGAGAGAGTGTAAGCAGAGGGGTCCATCAGTAGGTGGCTGTGACAGTACAAGGATTTACAGAGGAGATAGAGAGGAAGAAGCCGATCACAGAGCTCTTTGTCTGCAAGACCCTGTTTCTGGATGACATAGGACAGTAGGGAGGTGATGTGGGGAGGAGATGAAGAGGGGGCTTTCTGCTTGGTCAAATGGAATTATGGTGACAGTTTTCCAGGAGGAGGAGGAATTCTGGATATGTTGAGTGTGAGAGGCCTGAACATATCCAGGACATTTTGAGGGGAAATGCTGAGAAATTGGTTAGAAATGGAAATCTGAAGTTCTGAAGAGAGGTCAGGCCTGAGGATGGAGACTTTGGAGTCTGTCCTTTGCATAGCTGTGATCTTTTGGTGAGGCTAGAGAGCTGATAGGGGGTCATGTGGGAGTGGGCTCAGGAAAGCCAAGGGAGCAGTGCTGTGCACAGAAGAAAGAGGTAGACTGAGAGGGTGTACACAGACTCAATGATAAGGAGGTGGGAGGCATCATAGTAGGAAAATTTTCTTGTTCGATTACATGGAAGCCAGAAAACACTGAGTTGAAGAGTGATTAGGAGCTGAGAACTTAGAGGCAAGGAGAGTACTGTCTCAAGTTTTTCTAAGAAGACCTTTAAAAGATGCAACAATAATAACAGTATCTGTAAACATTTGCTCTATGCCAAGCACCATGCCTAATGCTTCGTAGAGATTTCTTATATTTTTATAAAAGTCTTAAGAGGAAGGAGTTCTTACTATTCCCATTTTATAGATCAAGAAACTGAGAAAGTCGTTAACTTGCCTAAAGTTGCATGGCTAATGGCAGAGCCTCAGTATGACCCCAGGAGAAACTACTCCAGGGTTTATGTTCTTACTGTGACCCACAGTAAGATGTGTTTTATAGCCCAGCGCCGCTCACATGTGCAGACACACATATAAACACTGAAGCAAAGTTTCACCAAAATAGTGCCGAACCCTTATAACCATCCAGGAGTTGCTCTTATATTTTCTGTTCTCCTCTGTTCTATTCAAATTCCAGTTTTTAAAAATGCTTCTCACAATCTGTGATTTATTTTGCACCTATGACTCATTGCACAGTTTGAACAGTACCTCTCTAGACCACCACTTTGCCTTGCTTCCCAAACTATAGCTCTTTTCTATTAAATTCTACAAACATTTATTTAGTGTCTACTATATGCATAGATGTGAAAAGAACAAAAAGAATATAATATGTGCCCTGTCCCCAGAGAATTTTTAGTGTAGTGAAAAAACAGAAAGAAAGACAAGGAAATGGCTAATTAGAATGCATACCAGATGAAATAAGTAGAGAGAAGTATAAGCAGCATATAGTGGAAACAGAGAAAACAGTGGTTAATATTGGCTCTAAATATATTTTGATTTAACTAGTAATGTTTAGTGTATTTTGCTCTATGAGAACATTAAAGGACTTTTGTGGAATGAATAAAACTGTCTTAGGTGAAGACTTTTAAGAATAAGGGCCAACCCTTTCCGTCGGCTGAGAAGCTTCGTTAAAATCTCCCCTCCCATGGTTGTTGTTTCTAAGTCAGCGCCCCCCACAGAACCCAAATGACTGTGGAAGCTCTTCATTGTAGGTTTGAGCTTTGGAACAACTGATAAGAGTCTGAGGAGCCATTTTGAGCAATGGGGAATGCTCACAGACTATGTGGTGATGAGATCCCAACACTGAGCACTCCGGAGGCTTTGGGTTCGTCACGTGTGCCACTGCGGAGGAAGTGTATGCAACTATGAAAATAAAGCCACACAGGTGGATGGAAGAGTCGTAGAGCCAAAGAGGGCTGTCTCGAGAATATTCTCAAAGACCTGGTGGTGCCCACTTAACTGTGAGAAAGATGGTTGTTGGTAGTATTAAAGAAGACACTGAAGAACATCACCTAAGAGATTATTTTATTTTGAATAGTATGAGAAAATCGAAGTGATTGAAATGATGACTGAGCGAGGCAGTGGCAAGAAGAGAGGCTTTGCTTTTGTAATCTTTAATGACCATGACTCTGTAGACAAAATTGTCTTTCAGAAATACCATACTGTGAATGGTCACACCTATAAAGTGAGGGAAGTTCTATCTATGCAAGAGATGGCTAGTGCTTCATCCAGCCAAAGAGGTTGAAGTGGTTCTGGAAACTTTGGTGGTGGTCATGGAGGTGTTTCGGTGGGAATGACAGCTTTGGTCGTAGAGGAAATTACAGTGGTCAAGATGGCTTTTGTGACAGCCGTGGGGGATATAGTGGCAATGGGGATGGCTATGATGGATTTGGTAACGATGGAAGCCATTTTAGAGCTGGCAGAAGCTACAGTAATTTTGGCGATTATAATAATCTTCAAATTTTGGACCCATGAAAGAAGGAAAGTGGAGGCCGGAGCCCCTATGATGGTGGAGGCCAACACTTTGCCAAACCACGAAACCAAGGTGACTGTGGCAGTTCCAGCAGCAGCAGTAGCTATGGCAGTGTCAGGAGACTTTAATTACTGCCAGGAAACAAAGCTTAGCAGATGAGGAGAGCCAGAGAAGTGATTGGGAAGCTACAGGTTACAACAGATTTGTGAACTCAGCCAAGCACAGTGATGGCAGGGCCCAGCTGCTACAAAGAAGACATGTTTTTGACAATACTCATATGTACATAGACAAAAGACTTGAGGACTGCATTTGTGACTAATTGTTTAACAGGTTATTTTAGTTTCTGTTCTGTGGAAAGTGTAAAGCATTCCAACAAAGGGCTTTAATGTAGATTGTTTTTCGTACCCATGTTTTTGATTGCTTAATGTAATAGTCTAATCATGACAGTGAATACATTTGTCTTAAAAAAAAGAAAAGAATATAAAGTCCAGAGGAGATTTGAAGACCATAATATTCAAAGGTCCTGAATGGTCAAACTATCATTATTTAGATATCGGTTTGTTCAGTATAAGCCCCTGAAAGATGTCAGCAAATACATTCATGTTAAAGAATATCCATTAAAAAAAAAAAGTTTTAAAATCAAAGAGTTTTGGTTAAAAGAAAAAATTTACAGTCAACTTTCCAAAGTAAAAGAATGCACACATAGGGACCATTTATGACTTTGTATTAGGTGATAACTCCTGGGGTTAAGTGCAAAGAGCCCCAGATATAATCTAGCAAACAGCCTGTGGACACTGGAGTAGCATGAAGAGTATTACTGCTTATCTGATAGAGTTTTATTATTTTAAAAAGCCACCATTTGAAAGTCCTTCATATTGTGTCTGATACATAGAAAGTGGTAATTAAAAGTTATTCCAAGGTGTGGCTAAATCATAGTACATTTAAGCATTGAAAATGTTCTTTATTCTACTGTATTGGGAATTCCCAAGAAAGGATGGTACCATGATTGCGATTTAAGGACATTTGAAATATTTTTCCATTGCCATGATTGAAATGGGTAAAAAAAAAATAAAAAATAAAAAAAATAAATCAATTCAAATAACTAAGAGCAGTCACCTCTTTCATTTTATGCTCAAGACATGCAATTATTTAAGATGGGCTGTAGTGTCGTATTCCACTCCTTTTGCTCAATAACCGCATATTGAAATCCCCTGGAACCCTTTAACAACCTGGCCTCAACCCCAGAGATCCCATTTTCCTTGGTCTAGGGTGCACCCAGGCATTGGTCATTTTTAAGCTCCTACAGTGATCCTACTGTGGAACCAGGTTTGAAATCCCATGCAGGTCTTAGTGGATGCTTTGATGATTAGAAATATGCTCATGTGGAGATACAATCTTAAAATGGGGTTTTTCATTTGCTTTTTTGATGTACATAGAGTTACCACTTTTTCTTGAGAACTGGTTTAGCAAAGAAAATCTTGGGAATCTTTGGAATAAGGAAGGAGTCTCCTTGAACTGGGGGAATAGTAGAAAACTGGGGTATGAAGAGTGCAGACAAATGACTTCATGAAGTGTGTAAGACAAAGTAGCTGATTTAAAAAGTCACTTGTAGTACTTGTCAGCTTTGATGATTAATTCTCACCTCTATTCGACCAGCAGATATTCTCATAACTGCCCAGCAGCTTCTGGGAAAGGGATGCTAGTAAGTTATGTAGCTTCCTGAGTTGAGAAGAAAAGGAAGGAAGGAAATGAAAGGAAGAAAGAAAATGAAAGGAAAGAAACGAAAGCAAACCTTGTTGGGACTTCAATGCCTCTTTGTTTTGTCTTCTCTTGATTCTTCGTGACCTAAGAGCAGATAGTCTTTGACATTGTCACCTTTCTTCATTGAGACTTCCCTCTTCCCATTTGCTGACTTTTTCTTACTGTCAGGAAATCATCCAAGATGCTGAAAAAATGCCATTTCCATATCTTTTTTTTTTTTTTGAGGGAAGAATTTGGTAATAATGATTGTGCGTGCATGACACACACACACTATTGTGGCAGGGAAGTGGGGGAGTCATGGATAGTATGGCCATTTGTATTTATAGTGATCATATTTTCTATGTCAAGATAAAAAAATATTTTTATAACATCCGATTGTGTTTAAATGGATAAAAAATAATGATAATTTATATTGAGATTACCTTGTGCTGAGCACTGTGCTAAGTATGTAAAGTAACTCATTTACTCATCACAACAGTCTGATGAGGTAAGTACTATTATTCCCCTGACTTCATAGATGAAGCAAGTGAGGCACAGAGATGTTTAAGTGACATGCTGAAGGTCCCATTCTTGGCTAGTATTAGAGCTGAATGTGCACTTAGGTTCTCTAGGGCCCAACCCCATGCTCCTATACCTTATGCTAAATTTTCTAGAATATATATTTTCACATATTTATATAAATAAATATCTCTCTGTGTACTTGCATGGAACTGTAGCTATTAACATAACAGAAAATAGGAAATTCTTCTAGCCATTCTTCGGGACCACATAATACCATTACCAAAAGACCCTAGCTTCTCCCTACTACCTTCCCCAAACTGAGAGGTTGTTTTGCCAATTTGAACAGATTAGTAGGTGACTTCATCATCATGTTAACAATTTTATTATACTTACCACTATCATCATCAACATTATCATCATCATTAGAATCTTCTCAGAGTTTTACTTGCTGACCCCAAGCCTGTTCTGTTTGGATCGCAGAGGCTGGCTGGAGCATGTGGCTTGGAACCGGAGAGGTGGGGAGACTGTTTTGGCACTGGCTGCCTGGAGATTCTTGGAGCTGCTCTTCTCCACGTCTTTTCCAGGGCTGCCATACAGCAGAAGGATGGCATTGTGGGTGGCTGAGTGATTCTCTAAAGGCAATGTGCCCAGGCTTGGCCATCTAGGACAATGCGAAAGAGACAGGAAAAGATTTTTCTGTTTTCTGGCTGGCAGTGTGTGCTTGTTATCTCTGGGGCCGCAAGGGTGAAACAGTGCTCATTCTCTAGCTAGACCAGCCAAGAGATTTTGGGTATTTGCCACATCAAAGTAAATGTGTAGTTAATAACATTGCCACCATCAGTGGAAACAGAGCCAAATGTCACAAATGAAGAGAGAGTAGGCAACTGTCCATTCCTTTGTTCTCCCTCTGTGCTCCAAGGCACTTAGAAAAATAAAAGTCATGATCTCCTGAGAAAGTCTAATTATTCTGCTCTCTTGTTTTGTAAAAGTTTGATTCTTTGGAGAAAGATACTTACTTTTCATAACCTTCCAAATCACTTAGGTGTATTAGCATGTTAGGGGTTGATTTTTTTTAATTGTTCGATAATTTCTCATACCATTTTCTTTTATTTTTATTAAAAAACATTTACAAATCTGAAGATAAATGGATGTAATCATATTTTAAATTTTGTGCCAGATAGTGATCACCTTCTCATTTTCCCAAATATTTTATAGAACATAACTTGCCATGGTCATCACTCCTATGGA
>NW_011888784.1:23283347-23286025 GCF_000151845.1 Pteropus vampyrus | reverse complement strand
AAGTTTATAATATGTGGAATATATTTAATTTTTAAGTTAAGGATAGGAAATATACTTAAATTGTAAGGTAAAGTTAATATTGTGATATCCTTTCAGACCCTGTAGTGTGACAAAATTGCCCCTGAATTACAATGGTCTCTCAAAATGGCTTCTGTTTTTGAGTTTTATATAAAATATCTTGCCATGCAGAGTCCTGGTTTGTTAATACTCTGGTTAAAAGAGTCCAAATTCTCAAAAAGAGTGTACTAGAATATACTACAGTGTATATGTTTCCTAGAAGCATATTTTCATACAGTTGTATGAATAAGAGCCCCAAAATTCTCATGTACTCGTGGAACACTAGTCCAAATAAAACAACATCTTCTGGTACTTACAGATCTTGTTATTTATTTTTTTTTTTAGCCAAAAAATAAAAAATAAAAACCCACCACTTAGATAATATAAATGGGTTATTAATGGTGGAATTTATTATATAGTGTGTGAATTCTATTTGGGAGTTATAAACACAAACTTCTGGAGACACTTTCTTCCTCTTAAATTTCAGTCGAGAGTGCCATTTTTCTAATTTTGTTTTCCTCAATGAGCCTGCTTCACTTTCCACCAAACTTGTCAGGCCTATCCTGATTCCACACCCAAGTTCATATTGTTCCTCTTGGCAGAGCCACCCTTTTCTTGAGTCTCTCCATTGTTCTTTAAAACTAACCTATTTCATCAGGACTTCCACTCCTGCTCCTACCTTGATTACTTTCATTTCCCTCTGACTTCTAAACATTTAATACCCATCCACCTCTTTGGCTCTCAATCATATGTATGCACATATCTTCCTAACTGGGTTATAAGCTCCCAGAGGGCAAGGACCACTCATGCCTGATGTTTCTCCTGATTTCCCTTGGTATCTAGTGCAACATAATTTAAATTGTAAGTGATCAAAAAGCTTTTTGAGTAAACTTTACCTTTATAGTGCTGCGTTTCTGTGGCTATTAGAATAAGTGGAGTTAGTGGAAACTTTCATTTAGTTTTTATTTAAAAGAATGCCAGAGAAGAGATTTTATCATATTGGATCATAAGATATGAAGAAGGAGGGCTAATAAGATGAAATCTTCGGGGGGCGGTGGGGAGATATGGCATACCTGTATTTTCTGTATTTTGTGGTCACAGACTGTGCTCCTAAGCTTAACCTTTGGCCCGAAGTGGAGTATGGATAGATAAAATAATCAACGTGAAATTACTGCGTACTAGCAATTTGTTTACTCTGTTGCACATAAAAGAAAAGAATATCAGTTACCTTAACAAAATAATTTACTGAGTTAGCTGATAAAATGGAAGTCTGGAGAAACTAGGTTTGGGTATCTCTAGGGAGTCAAGGTAGGGGGAACTGACAGGGTCTCTTCAATGCACTATTGTTGAGAATCAATAAGCTCCATATATATATTAATTAAGATTCAGGGTCCTAGGAGAGAGATCCTACCTGCCTTGCTTGGGTCGGTACCATTCTACATGTCAAGATCAAGGAACCTTGATTTATAGTCCCACCAACTGTCTACCTATAGAGAAGACCCAAAATCCCCCAAAGGAAATTGGATACCATTACAAAAAGGGAGGAAATGAAAACTAGTCTGTTTGTGAAATCACCTTACAGAATACAGAATATAAGAGAAATAGCAGCAGAGAGACATCTAAAGAATAGAGGAAACTATACAAGAAAGGTGTTACCCTGACAGAAAACAAGAAATCACTAAATGGTATTTTCCACCATGTTCTATTGAGACTACATGTATCTTAAACTATGAAACAATTAAAGGTCAGCAGCTGTTAGGAAACTCTTTATAAAAACTTGTCTTTCTAGTCAGGGTTGATACACATGGGAGCTTTGTATTTCAAAGGTTTGCTCTCCCAAATATTTACCAGTGAAATGTCACCCAAGGCAAAGCAAGGAAAAGGTATTTGGTATATGAAGGCACTTCTGTCTACTTAGGTCTGAAAACTGGAAAGGAAGATACTCCTTCTCATCCTTTCACTCTCCTCACTCCAGAAAATACTGGCTTTAATAATGATTCTGCAGGTGGAGCCACGGACCATACCCCGAGTGTGCCAGGCCCCGGGTGCACATCGCAAGCGTGTGGGAGGAGACACCCCACCTTCAGAGATCCAGTTCTTAAGGGGAAACAGCAACATCTGTAGGTCAGGGGCGGAAGTGGGGAATTAAAGAGAGGAAAAAAAAAATGATTCTGGTGTTTTGCTTATATAAATGTGTACTTTTCCTAAAGTGCTGTAACTAGAAGATTTAAATGAAAGACAATCTTGCGTGCATTTTTTTTATACCACCTTTTAGTTTCATTAGATATTTGGCTATTGCTATCATATATCATCTAGTTTAGGGAATTAAGATTTTATTTTCTTTAAAGGGATTCTAAACAAGAATTGTAAAGTACTGAATTGTCATGAGAATTATATTGTTTACTTTTACAACAGTAAGTACTGGAGGGAGTAAACTTCTGATGGAAGAATATATACTTGCTTACCTAAAAGGATTTTGATATTTGGAGGTCTGAAGTATTCTGTCAGCTAACACAGTTGTATGGTCTGAGAAACTGAATTTTAGACTCTACGGTTTTGTACACAAATTGTAACATCTTTCAGTTTTCAGTTATTAGATATTAAAATATCAAAAATAAATA
>NW_011888784.1:23281919-23283297 GCF_000151845.1 Pteropus vampyrus | reverse complement strand
ATTAGCATGTTAGGGGTTGATTTTTTTTAATTGTTTGATAATTTCTCATACCATTTTCTTTTATTTTTATTAAAAAACATTTACAAATCTGAAGATAAATGGATGTAATCATATTTTAAATTTTGTGCCAGATAGTGATCACCTTCTCATTTTCCCAAATATTTTATAGAACATAACTTGCCATGGTCATCACTCCTATGGAATTTTTGCTTTTGTTTCTGTTCGAAACCTAGATGTGATATCAGTAGAGATTTTTGAGGGTAAATAAATTTTGTCCTTGACAGTATAGATGGCAAGCGCTAGCTGCTGCATTGGGGTGGATAGGCTCAGAGCACAAGAGTTTCCACTTGCTCCGGTCCCCCCGACCCCGATTATCCCCAACTGCCTTTTATCCTCTCTTTCCTCCCTCACCTGTGTCTTTCCTCCACTGAGACAGAATATTTGACAGTTGGTCAGAAATTATTCTTCAATAGGGCAGTGATTCTCAGCCCTGGGTGAACATTAGAATGATGTAAGAGGTCACCCTCCACCCCAGAGCAGTCCGGTAGCAGTGATGTTCAAAAGCTCCCCACCGAATTGCAGTGCAGTCAGGGTCAAGATCCACCGTGACTGGGCAACATTTTTCAGAGTGCATCTATGGATGACCTGGGTCAGAATCACAGGGCAACTTTTTAAAATGCAAATTCTGAAATTCCTAACACACTACAAAAGCTTAAGCCTTGAACAGGAAACTCGAAAGGAAACCAAATTCTAGAAATAAACATTTCTTTTGAATTATTCCAAATTTCAGTCTGCCAAAATCCAGATCTTGGTTTAAATGTTCTAAGCATTAAAAAATAACTAAAGATTAAAGTCTTAGAAGCCCTAGATTTATAAATGATGCAGTTATTAGTTGCTGTAGAACTCTGGTATAACTAGTAATTACTCCTTAGAAAGTGGCTCTCAAGTTACCAGAAATCCCTTATGGTTATTAAAGTAATTGCTAACATTTATTAAATTTTTTTACTGTGTGGTAGGCACACAGAACTTTGCACTTTAAATTCACTTTTATTCCATTTTATAGATGAGAAAAGTGAGACTTAGAGACATTGAGTAATTGACTTAGAAATGCATGGCGAGTAGTATAGACTGGATTGGAACCCGGATGCACATCTAATAACAAAGCTCATTATCGTAACCATTACCCAGTTCCTACTATTCTAGAAGGAGATACTAGAAAAATTTTTCTTCTTCCCCTTCACTCCATCTTTATGGTGAAACTAAGAGGAAAAAAGGGAAGCTATCAAGCAATTGAAATATCGTTAACTTGCTCTATATCTTTTTTTGCATCCTTCTTCTATCTACATAAAGCAGCCAAAGGTCACTAAAGTTTACTTCA
>NW_011888784.1:23276533-23279184 GCF_000151845.1 Pteropus vampyrus | reverse complement strand
CCTTTCACTCTCCTCACTCCAGAAAATACTGGCTTTAATAATGATTCTGCAGGTGGAGCCACGGACCATACCCCGAGTGTGCCAGGCCCCGGGTGCACATCGCAAGCGTGTGGGAGGAGACACCCCACCTTCAGAGATCCAGTTCTTAAGGGGAAACAGCAACATCTGTAGGTCAGGGGCGGAAGTGGGGAATTAAAGAGAGGAAAAAAAAAATGATTCTGGTGTTTTGCTTATATAAATGTGTACTTTTCCTAAAGTGCTGTAACTAGAAGATTTAAATGAAAGACAATCTTGCGTGCATTTTTTTTATACCACCTTTTAGTTTCATTAGATATTTGGCTATTGCTATCATATATCATCTAGTTTAGGGAATTAAGATTTTATTTTCTTTAAAGGGATTCTAAACAAGAATTGTAAAGTACTGAATTGTCATGAGAATTATATTGTTTACTTTTACAACAGTAAGTACTGGAGGGAGTAAACTTCTGATGGAAGAATATATACTTGCTTACCTAAAAGGATTTTGATATTTGGAGGTCTGAAGTATTCTGTCAGCTAACACAGTTGTATGGTCTGAGAAACTGAATTTTAGACTCTACGGTTTTGTACACAAATTGTAACATCTTTCAGTTTTCAGTTATTAGATATTAAAATATCAAAAATAAATATTCAGTTATTAAATATTCAATATATTGATTTATGCAAAGGCCTGTGGCAAGTGGTGACATAATTTTGGCCCATGTTCTGAATGGCAAAGTGAGGACATTTACAGAAGCTTAGGTAGATTGATGGGTGTAACTATGTCTCTCTTAAGGTAGCCAAATGGCTCACTAACTAGGGACATGTATGAATGGGTAAATGATATTTCTACTGTCTTTACTGGTTATCTGATGAAACCACAGCCTAGGGAATGTCTTGGCAACTTTTGTGCAAAGACTCTGTTGAACCTAATTTCAAACCTGACATGGTGAAGAGACATAGGAGGTATGGATTATATGGGAGACCTTGTTGGGGGCAGGGAGGTTAGGCCTCGGGCCTCCAAATCCAGTGCCATATACACTGTTTCAGAATTTAGAAAAAGAAAGAACATTTTCAGACTCTTTTAAAATATCATTGTGATACCAAAAACTAGTAAAAATTTTTTAAAATATAGACAAATCTCACTTATAAATCTAACACTCCCCAAATAGATTGACACAATCAAAATAGTGCATTAACTAAGAAAGATTTAATCCAATAAGTCTAGGATGGTTTAATAGTAATACTACAGATTTCATAGTAGAAAAATGCAGATTTTATTATATTAAAAGTTTTGAGGAGAAAATTATAATACATCTCCCTATGCACTGGAAATGCATTTGACAAAATCTAGTAAGCATTCTTTATAATACCCCAAAATAGAAAAATATGAATGCTATCATAAATTTGTGAAATAAATATATCTCACCTCAGGCAGCACCATGGCATTTGAAGACATTCCCACTACAGTTAGGAACTAGACAAAGAGGTACACTCATATTGTTTAACATTATTCTGAGTATCCTGTTCAATGCAAAGGCAAAAGAAGGAAATTAGGAGTATAAGAGTTCAAATAAGGAGGTAAAACTACCACTGTTTGTAGATGATTATATAACTATATCGTATTGTGTGTTGTTATACCCAAGAGAATCATCCAAAGATCTACTGCAAATGAGAGAATGTAGTAAGGTAGTGGGATCCAAAATTAACATGCAGACATCAACAGATGAATCAAAGAAATAATCCCAATTATAATGTTAACAAAAAGTAAAGTATCTAAAGATAAAATGAAAAGAAATGTTGGGGAAAGCATTAAACACTAAACACAAAAGTAGACTTGAACAAATGGAAAGGAACACCATGTTCTTAGATAGAAAGACTCAACGTTATAAAAGTATTTGTTTTCCTTAAATCAATGTATAAATTTAATTCAGTCTTCATGAAAACACCATCAGATTTCTTTCAAAACTAGACAAACTGATTCTGAAGTTCATGTAAGAAATAAATAAACAAAAAGAGCCAAGAAAATACTTAAAATGTGTGCAATGATGGAGAGAGATGGAAAGAACTTAGCTCCACTAGAATTTAAAATATATTTAAAAAATACTTTAAAAAAGACTTTGTAATTAAACTAATGTAGTAATGATGAACAAATAGACACATCAATGGAATACTACAGAAAATCCAGAAATATACCCATATGTGCCCAAGAATTAGACAGGAATTACAAATGGCTTTCACTTATGAAATGATATATGACGTTCAGAGAATGCTGAGAAATGCTGTACATTAAAACTATAATGAAATACTGTTTTAAAGCTACAAAATGACAAAAATCCAAAATTTTCACAACACACTCCAAATTGCTAGGGATAATATAAATTGATTCAATCCCTTGAAGCCAATTTGGTAATACTGTTTACAGTTACTAATGTACTTACCCTTTGGCTCAGCAATTCCTTTTTGGGTTTTACCTAATAGATATGCATATATGCAAAAAATTTATGTATATATAAGGTTATTCACTGCAGCACTGTTTTGCATTGTCAACCATAGAGGATTGGTTAGAGTTAAGACAAAGCCCTATACTGGAACACAATCAGCAGAAAGAAAAGAATAAAGAAGATCACTAT
>NW_011888784.1:23274403-23276483 GCF_000151845.1 Pteropus vampyrus | reverse complement strand
TATCCCTTATGCTCGTCTCTCATTACATGAAATTTAATTTATATTTGAATTCTGAGCTTCAGTATATATTAAGTATATTTTTTTACCTATATTTCATTAGAAATCCCAAAGAATTGCTTAACATCATTTTTATTAGAATACCCAAAGAATGATTTGTTTATGTACATTTTTATGAGAATTCCCAAAATTTTTTCTCAATTCCCAGAATCCCTTTACCTAAACTGTAGTGGTGGAAAACAAATGGTGGATGTTTGGAGAGGCCAAAAGTCACAGTAGGGAAAGTCACAGTATGGGAACTGCTTCTGGTAGAATGGGTGTGGCTTTAGTTTATAAAACTCATTACCTATATTGCAATCAGAACTGAAACATAATTTTCAGTGGCTTTTAAATGTGTTTTAACAACTTTATTGAGATATAATTCAGATATTATAAAATTCATCCGTTTAATGTATATAGTTCAGCGAATTTTATTCAAGAATTGTATAAACTGTACCACAATCTGTAAAATATTTAAAAATAATTTTAAAACATGTTCATTAGCCCTAAAAGAAACTTGTACCTTTTAACAGTTTTTCTCCATTCCCATCCCTCAAGCTTTTTTCCAAAGTGCTTTTCCTCCCACAATCACCATATGAGGCTTTCGATCCTCCACATCCTGGCCCGAGGTCTAGAGCCTTCCATATAATAAGAGGGGCAAAAATGTAAGCGAAGAAAGATTAGGAAGCCCAGTATGCTTTAGACTTTTGACACCCTTAAGGATTACCAGAATAAGACAAATTCCACCTGCAATCAACCATTTTTTCCTGAGAGAGTGTCACATGATTCTAGGCTCTTCACTAAAATAAAGTGCTTCAGCACCAGGTAATTTGGTATTGACTGAGATGCAAATAAAAATTTGCTGTTTTTACCTTCTATAATTCAAGTTAAAAATGTATCTAGAAATTTCCCGTGAGATATTTATAGATAACATTCAAAAAAGGGTTATTCAAGAATGATTATCACTGGAGGAACACAGGCAAGAGAGAACTGTCACCTGAAAATAAGAGCAAATTATAAATTATTTGATTTATTGAAAAGATAGTATAGTACATATGTGTACAATTCAGGGGCAGAAAGCTTCTCTGTCAATATTAATTGTTCATAAATGCCAAGTATGCAATTCTAACATCCCATATCCTGGAAAGTAGAAATTCTCAGCCAGTGTAGAGTTGAAGAAATAACAAAGGATTGGCATAATTTGAACAAACTAAATGCAATCTAAGGCATTGGAGCTTAAAAGCTTTATACCATGGAGTAAAAGCTTTTAACAAAAGTCTTTTTCATTTTTTGGAGGAAATGTCTTAGAAAATGCCTAATTCTCCTTTCCATTTAACAAAACAAACTCTAGCTTTAGGAAATATGCTATCTTTTATATTAATGATAATCAAATTTTGTTGAATACTGTCTTATTATGGTTAGTTTTAGTTCATGCTCTCTCTTCTGTAAGGGAAGTTTATAATATGTGGAATATATTTAATTTTTAAGTTAAGGATAGGAAATATACTTAAATTGTAAGGTAAAGTTAATATTGTGATATCCTTTCAGACCCTGTAGTGTGACAAAATTGCCCCTGAATTACAATGGTCTCTCAAAATGGCTTCTGTTTTTGAGTTTTATATAAAATATCTTGCCATGCAGAGTCCTGGTTTGTTAATACTCTGGTTAAAAGAGTCCAAATTCTCAAAAAGAGTGTACTAGAATATACTACAGTGTATATGTTTCCTAGAAGCATATTTTCATACAGTTGTATGAATAAGAGCCCCAAAATTCTCATGTACTCGTGGAACACTAGTCCAAATAAAACAACATCTTCTGGTACTTACAGATCTTGTTATTTATTTTTTTTTTTAGCCAAAAAATAAAAAATAAAAACCCACCACTTAGATAATATAAATGGGTTATTAATGGTGGAATTTATTATATAGTGTGTGAATTCTATTTGGGAGTTATAAACACAAACTTCTGGAGACACTTTCTTCCTCTTAAATTTCAGTCGAGAGTGCCATTTTTCTAATTTTGTTTTCCTCAATGAGCCTGCTTC
>NW_011888784.1:23252135-23270503 GCF_000151845.1 Pteropus vampyrus | reverse complement strand
TACAAATGGCTTTCACTTATGAAATGATATATGACGTTCAGAGAATGCTGAGAAATGCTGTACATTAAAACTATAATGAAATACTGTTTTAAAGCTACAAAATGACAAAAATCCAAAATTTTCACAACACACTCCAAATTGCTAGGGATAATATAAATTGATTCAATCCCTTGAAGCCAATTTGGTAATACTGTTTACAGTTACTAATGTACTTACCCTTTGGCTCAGCAATTCCTTTTTGGGTTTTACCTAATAGATATGCATATATGCAAAAAATTTATGTATATATAAGGTTATTCACTGCAGCACTGTTTTGCATTGTCAACCATAGAGGATTGGTTAGAGTTAAGACAAAGCCCTATACTGGAACACAATCAGCAGAAAGAAAAGAATAAAGAAGATCACTATGCATTGATGTGAAGGATCTTCAAGATACTTGTTAAAAAAAAAAGTAAGAAACATACAAATGTATATAACATGCTATTTTTAAAAAACTAGAGGAAATCTATATTTGAGTTACTTATGTATGTACTTATATCCTAGAAGGATGTAGAAGAAACAACATTGGTTACCCATTGAGGATAAGGGAGTTAGGCAGGAATAGGTAGATGAAGACTACATTATATATACATATATTGTCATTTTTTTCATTTTTGAATCATGTGAATGTTTTGCCTATTCAATAAGTAAATAAGTGTATAGTCATATGATGAGATAATGTATATATATATATATACATATGTATACATAAACACACACTCATATGAGGAGAGAGAGGGCAAGAATAAGGATGCTCTGATGCTCTCTATATATTGATAGAGAAAAATTTCCAAAGGCGTTAAGAGACTAAAACAAGGTATGGAATGGAATGTACAATATTCTACTTTTTGTCAAAAAAAAAGAAAGAAAACTTTTTGCTTGTTTTTGCTTGTATAAGCATAAAAAAGCTCTGGAAATTTACTCAGGTTGGTGAATGTTGTGATGTACTGCCAGTTCTCTCCAGACCCCTCCAGAAATGAAAGATTCCTTGCCCCAGCCTCTGAGAGGGCTACTGGCAGATGGCCTTCAGCTGACAGCCCCTGTGGGGATTGATTGCCTCTTCTGTAGAGAATCACCTCACCTAAAGTTATGCCCGCTTCCTAGTTGGTACTCATCCAGTGACTGATCAACATGGGGGTATGAAGGGACAGCTCTCCATTCCCCACTCCAAAGGGTCATCCCAGCTTTAGAAATCTTCTTACTTCACACACATGGTGGCTTGCTTTCTCCCTCTGCTGTCTATTCCCTTTCCTAAGAAGAAAGCACTCCTAATTAATCTTCTTGCTAAAAGTCTGCTTCCTGAGGAACCCGATGTGTCATAAGAAACCAAAATCAGTGATTTCCAGTGGCTGGCTAAGGGTGGGAATGTGTCAGTGGAGACAAGGTTGGAAAGAAGACTTTTGACTCTTTACCATCCTAGAATTAAAAAAAAAAAAAAAAAAAAAGCGACGTGGATGTATTACTTATTTGAATCATAAATAAACAATTTAAAGTTAATTTGATATGTCAGTGATATGCTTTTCCACGTGTATTTTCTGAGAAACTCTTCTATGTTTTTATTTAGGAAAATGTGTTTTTAATCCAAAATACCATGCCCCACCACACTCTAAAATGCTTTTCTGTTTGTTTTTGTTTAGGACTTACAGAGAACAACATCCTCGATCTCACCTTACAATGGAAATTAAAAAGTCACCCGATGGCGGATGGGGCTGGGTGATTGTGCTTGTCTCCTTCTTTACTCAGTTTCTGTGTTATGGATCTCCAGTAGCAGTTGGAGTCTTGTATGTAGAATGGCTGGATGCCTTTGGTGAAGGAAAAGGAAAAACAGCCTGGGTTGGATCTCTTGCAAGTGGAGTCGGTTTGCTTGCAAGTAAGTGGATAAACTTATGTTTCCCTTCACTCATGAATCATTTAATTACATTTGTTGCGTCATTAACACTGTGTGAGGCATAAGGGGCTGTTTGTTTTTAAAGTATAACACATATTTTCCTGCCTTCATTGAAATTATACAACTATACTTTTACTGTAATAAATCCATATGAAAATACAGGAATTCCATAAGATATTCATTGATTTCTTTATTCGCTTATTTGCTACTATGTGCCAGGCAGTGTGCTAGATGCTGAATATGAAAAGATGAACAGCAAACACATCGTTCCTGCCCTTAAGAGGTTCACAGTCTAGTGAGAGACATTCATACCTCCATGAGTAAGAGTGATACAGGGAGATGAAGGCAGTGATTCAGGTATGTCCGACAAATGCTGGTGACCAGAGGACCAAATGGTATTCAGCAGTCCTATAGGCAGTTCCTATATGGTTCATAACTACTACTCTTCGATTCAGATACACCATGATTAAATTACATTTCCTACATTTCTGTCCCTTATTAAGAAAAATTGTACATGGCAAAGGGTAGTCTCATTTTATACTGATGATGCTGTTAAGGATTGTAATATTATATATAAGATATATGTGATGTATTTTGTGTGAACTTTGTATAATGTCTCCAAAAGTAATGTTCTTGATAAATGTTTTCATATAATGTAATAGTGATTCTTATCATCTTTACAGAGAACAGGAGAAGGCTTTTTATTTTCCTTCTAAGGATTAAAATCACATGACACTTCTGTTCCTGGAGTAATAGTTTGAACACTGCAGCAATATTTAGTGATTATCAGTTTAACTTACTTGGAACTATTTAAGCACGAATGTGCTAAACCAGTGTCCTAGATGGGGGCAATAGCCCTGGAGTCTCTTCCTGTGTGCTATGAACTTGACGTGGTTTGCTGAGCAAATCGCAGTCTCTATTCTTATGGGGAAAATAAGGACATTGAATGTGGCGATTTATAAGGTATTTTTCATCTCTAAAATGATTTCATGAAAACAAAATGCATTAGCCATTCTTTCTTTTAAATATGTCATCTTTCCTGAATGCCAAAGGAGACTCCTTAAAACAAAACAAAACAAACAAACAAACAAAAACAATTGCTTCCAACCTATGTATTACCTTGTTAAATTAAACCCAAGACTTGATCCTAATAACTATGTACATGACAGGTAGATACTAGGCTTATTGTGGTGATCGCTTTGTAACGTATATAAATGTTGAATCACTATTTTGTATACCTGAAACAAGTATAATCATGTATGTTAACTATAATTAAAAATAAAGTAAAAAAAATAAATTTTTCTAACTTAAAAGAAAAAAGAATTGAAAAACAATGCAGGATCATCTGGCCATGTCAGATAAGGTAACTAAACTTAACCAAACAAATGAAAATAATACTGCCACTATGAGCTCAAAAGGAAAAGCTTGCCCAAAATTTGTTTGAAAGGGCTTTTCAAAATGTGTATTGTTTGTACAGTTGTCAGAGTACAAGTGGATGCCAATTGAGGTATTAATAAAGGGGTTTGAAAGTAACGATTTTGAAAAAATAATCTAATGTGAAGAGGAGATAATATTTTAATGTGTTCCAATTAGTCGCCATTTCTATTAGCAAATACTGAGTTAAACAGAAATTTAATTACCTTGCTCTCTAGCAAAGATCAAAGGATAATTGAAGTGATATTTCAATTAACACATATTCAGAGTACAAAGCTTCTTTCCACAAAGTCTGCCCAGGTAGGAGTTAAGGGTTCAGGGAAGCTGAGATCTCCTTAAGGATGGAAGAGGCATTGGTGGTCAGAGCTCAGGCTGAGACTCAAAACTGAACTGCAGCTCTATACTTTCTCCTAGTTCACTGTTTCAAGGGCCAGGAGCAGCTCTCTTTACTTGTAGGCTGGATTGGCTGCATAATTTGCAGGCACTAGCACAAAATGAAAATGATAATCTAAGTGGAACTTGTTTAAAAATAATTACGAACTTCAAGACAACAACAGCAGAGCAGTAAGTCAAGCATGTGGTATAGGCTACAAGCCCATGAAGCTGGCTCTGCTTGGGGCTGGAGAGATAGAACATCCCATTGACGTTCAAAGGAGACAATAAGTACAGGAGGGAGCACTGGTCTTCAGTCAGATTCTAACTCATATCTTGACTCTACCACTATTTAGCTGAGGGACCTTGTGCAAGTCACTTAACTTCTGTGTTGTCAGCTAGATGAGAAGGTACTTGGACCAGCTAATCAGAGCTTTTGAAGACGTGTGTAGAATAAGGAGACCAAAGGGTTCAAGAATGAGGAAATTGTGGGGAAAAAATGATGGCTGAAGAGGGTGTGTTTATGTGTTTGTGTGTTGCACACGTGTGTGCATACACACGCACATTGGTTGGTGTCCACTGAACATATGTGATGTTGGCCTCCCTTGACCCTTTATAGCATAAATTAAGGGACAAATCCTGAAAACTATGGAAATATAGTATTAACAAGAGGCATCTAGCAGCGTGTAAGCCACATTAACCCTTTACTTTATTGAAAACTGTTCTACAGAGAAATAAACAGATCAATATTACCTTGGAAATAGGAAAAGTATATTTCATGTTGGTTATTCAAATTGTTATTAGTAGTTTTTAACCAGAGGGATAATTAGAGTCATCTATAGAAAATTTTCAGCATATAATTGCCTAGATTCGACACTCAGACATTCTTATTCAGTCAGTCTATAATGGAGTCTAGATATGTGAATTTTTTCAAAGAACCAAAAGTGATTTTTATTTGGGAACTAACCACTGGTTTAAGCTCTCTCTATTTAGATTTCAGTCTTATGCTTTTTTGATAATTTTCTGATGTATTATTTGCTTAGACTTATTTCTAAAGGGAACTACTGTAGGTTTCTGCTTGGATGTGGCACTGCTTATGCCATGTAAATGATGAAAAACAAATTATGTCCAATGGCCCTGGTTCTTGTGGGGCTTTGGTGAAAAACACACATAAATGGACATCTTTGCATCCTTTTTAATAAAAGATAATTTATACATATGTGTATACGTATTTATATATGTACAGCTCTTTGATAAAAGCTGGATTTACATATATATATAAAATATATATAGGGGCTCTTAAATTTAGAAGTATGTATGCATTGCTTGAGCTTGTCTAAAAGCCAATTTCCTACCCATCAGTGGGTGGTGTGGGGATGGGGAGTGGCCCCAGGAATCTTCCCTAGATGATTCTGATACAGGAAGACCATATCATATCATATGATAGGTGTCATCTTTGACCGGTTCTGTGGTCTGACCTCTAGAGCTTTAAAACTGAGCAAGGCACAGCAGAATAAATACAATTGCCAAGCAACATACAAGTTCTGTTTTCCATGTACTTTTCTCTTAAGCTCACTAAATGTCCCTTGAGTGCCTGGCTCAATACCAGTGACTTTCACTTATTTGATCTTAGTTGCTCCTCATAACAATGTACTGAAGTAGGCATTATTGTCCTCGAGTTTAGTGACCTCCTCAATCTGAAGCACATTCTCTAAAAGGAAGTGTCACCTGAGTCCCTGTTGTTCTAACTTATTAAACCTGTTTCTTCATCTTTAAATTGGAGATAATAAAAGTACCTACCTTATATGAATGTTGTGTAGAGTAATTGAAATGGTGCTTGACATATGGTAAGTACTCAACAAATATTAGTGAACTGGAATCACCCACAAATAAAATATTCTCCAAAGCAGTTCCAATCAAATTAGAATCTACAAAAGAAAAGGACCCTTCAGGGTGAAAGACGAAGACATTTCTAGGAGAATGAGCAGGAGGCAGAGCTGAAACTTTGCCAAGATTGGGTCTTAAGTATCTAGAATTTAAAGGCACATCCCTTGTCTCTGACAAACCTAGATTTGGACAGTAGCTTAGAGTAGCATATAAGAACTATGAAAAGACATGCAATTCTTAACTTCATAGTCTTCATAATCTTAATTCTTAATTCCTTCTCTTTGAAACTTGAGTAATTAAGGAGAAAATAACTTCTTCCTCTGGCCTGAATCATGTGTTTGTGCAGACGATCCTCTGGATAGGTAAAGCTGAGCATCAAGGATCCTACAGTCTGGATTATGTTTTGTGAACGAGCTCGCCATCATTATATCCATCCATAGTCTCCTCCACTCTGTGCTAGAGATGCTTTTAGGGGATTTATAGTCTCAAGGAAGAAACAGAAAAAAAAGTTACTGATAATTCAAGATATCACAAATGCCAAGGAGAATAGCAAGGACAAGACAGTCTCTGGAGTTCAATAGAGATAAGCTGTGAGGTGGGCCAGATGGGAGGTTGGGCTTTGTAAGGTGGATGGTCAGGGAGAGAGCAGTCCATGGAGAGTCCTTTTATGCAGAGGCCTGGATGACTGCAGATGACGCATCCGGGTGAAATAAATTTGCCTGGAGAAGGAGAGATTGTGTTGGAAAGTGTGATGGTCAACTTGGCTAGGCTACATTCTCTAGTTATTTAAACACTAATGTAAGTGTTACTGTGAAGGTATTTTATAGTTGTGCTCAAAGTTCATAATTAATTGACTTTAAGAAAGGAAAATTATCCTAGATAATCTAAGTGGACCTGATTCAATCTGTTGAAAGGCCTTGAGAGCTGAAATGAGCTTTTCCAGAAGGAGAAATTCTGCCTATGCCCTGTAGCCTCAGCCTGTGCCAGGAGTTCTGACCTGCCTTTCCTGAGAGCCTGCACTGTGAGCGTTGCACTTACCCAGCCAGACCCCACAATCGCATAAGCTAATTCCTTGCAATAAATTCCCTAATGTAGGTCTTCTGGTTCTGTTTCTCTGGTTGAAACCTGAATGGTATAGAAGCACTACCATAGCCTATCGTTGTTTTAAAATGAGCTAAAGCACTCTTTGTTTACATGTCACTCTTCAAGCTCAAGGACAGGCCATTTTTCAGACAACAGAGTTGCTGAAACATCAGGGAGATCCTTTGTTTTTCCAAAGGCCCTAAAACTGTTCATGAGTCAGAAAATCTACTCCCAGGTTAATCCAGTGAGTCAGTGTGGCCAACTTGCTTGCTGAATCAGTTGTGACTGCTGGCAGAACTGAGTTTGATCTTATCTGTATGATTTTACCCACAAGCACTGTTAACTCTTTCTAGTAGCATGAAATTTCTGCCTCTTAAAAGAATTCTGTTACATTGGCCAGTTCCCAGTGTGCTAGCAGTTCCAGGATTGGTGAGAAGATTGACAGGTTCTGGTTAAACTGTCTGCCGTGTCCATGTAATACCACCAGACCAACCAATAAACAAGGCAGTTGACACTATACAAGAGATTAAGGCTTTGAGTGGGTGTGGCTCCTTAACGCTTTTTTTTCTTTCAGGGATATGATGAGCTTAAAATTCCTGTTCTCAGCAGGAGGAAGGAGTAAAGAACCTACTTTTTAGTTGGGCTCCCTGCATTATAGGTAAAAGGGTAGGACTCTCCCAGGCCCAGTCTGCTCTTTTGAGAAATCTTTGTTCTGCTGCAGGCACACAGCATGGTGACTGTTATATTTTATTTCTCACCGTACCATAAGTCTACTTACATCTGCAGCAGCGGGCCTGGCCATCCTACCATTTTTGGGATTCTCCGAAACTTTTTGAGAGAGAGGGGGCGTGGAAGTGAATTTATTTCCCAAAGGGAATCATTCCTTTTCCAAAGCTATCATATAATAATTACAGGATTGGAAAACCACATTAGGGTTCTGTCCCCTCCACTTAGAAGGTATTTTCACCCCTTTTGTCCTTGTAACCGTACTTCATGGCCCAGCTCAAGGCTCAGTTCCTTGGCACATGGCAATCTCCCTTTTCTGAAATCCCCAAACACATGATCTAGGCCTTTCTTTTGGTGCTTATTGCCCATGGACTGAGGTTTTGATATGTGTTTGTTTTGCCTTCTGGTGTAAGTCCTGGATTGTGTGAGGTCTTCTCTTTTCCCTCTTCTATCATGATATGATACTCTACTGCTGTGTGGCTCAATACAGTAGACACTAGCCACTGGTGGCTATGAAATGTGGCTAGTTAGAGTTGAGATATGCTGTAAGTATAACATATACACACTGAATTTCAAAGACAGTACAAAACAAAGGTATATAAAATATCTCATTAATGAGATTGAAATGTTGATAATGTTTTTGATGTAATAGGTTAGATTAAATGTATTATTAAATTTTACCACTTTTTAATTTTTTTCTAATGTAGCTATTAGAAAGTTTAAGATTCCATATGTGGCTCATACATGTGACTCCTGATATTTCTATTGTTCAGTAGTCCCCCCTTATCTGCGGGGGATGTGTTCCTAGACCCTCAGTAGATACCTGATTGTGGATAGTACCGAACACTATATATACTATGTTCTTTCCTATGCATACATACCTATGATAAAGTTTAATTTGTAAATTAGACACAATAAAAGATTAACAACAACTAATAATAAAATAGAGCAATTATAACAACGTAGTGTAATAAAAGTTATGTGGATGGCTTTGGGGCCGTTATTAAGTAAATATAAGGGTTACTTGAACATAAGCACTACGATACTGAGACAGTCAATCTGATAACCCAGATGGCTACTAAGTGACTAACTGGCAGAAAAAGGGATGGCGAGATATTTCATTATGCAACTCAGAACGACATTCATTTAAAACTTATGAATTGTTTATCTCTGGAATTGTCCGTTTAATGTTTTCAGACCGTGGTTGACTAAGGGTAACTGCAGATAAGCGGAACTACCATAATTGGCAAGAATGTTGGGCATGGGGTCATTGGATCCTGTCTCTACCACTTACTAATAATGAGGCTATTAACAGACTACATCGTTTCTCCATTTGATGTTTCTTAAACATTTTTTCATTAAAACAGAAAAGTGTACATATTATGAGAGTATATCCTGATGAATTTTTCACAAACTGAACACATGCATAAAATGAGCACATGTACCTCAGAAATAGAACATTAGCAGTTCCCCTGGAAGTTGGGCTGTCCTCCCCTCTGGTTATAACTCCGTAATCCCTACCAAAGATAACCACTATTCTAACTGCTAATCATAGATTAGTTTTGCCTTTTTGGGGTATTTTTTATAATTGGAATTACGTAATGTGTACTTTTTTGTATTGGGTGTCCTTCACTCCACAAAATGTTTGTGAGATACATGTGTTGCTATATGTAGTTGTAGGTCATTTATTCTCATTGCCATACAATAGTTCATTGATGAATAGTCCAGAATTTAATTATACATTCTACTACTGATAAACATCTGGATTTCTAGGTTTTAGCTGCTATGAATAGTTCTACTATGAGCATTTATGTATATAACTTTTGATGTAGCTATTTCTTTTGGATATGTCTCTTGGTTTCTATTTGGTATATACATAGAAATGGAACTCTGGGTTATACAGTGTGCTGTGTTCAGCTTTAGGAGATAATGCCAGCAGTTTATAAGAGTTCTGATTGTTCCACATCCTTGCTAACACTATTGTCCGCGCTAACACTACAAGGGAGCTACTATTATTAATCCAATTTTCAGATGAAGAAAAAGAGGCACAGAGAGATCTAATAAGAGCTCGAATCTGAAGAAAATCTGACTCCAGAACCCCCATTTCTTAACTATGTGAACTTACTATCTTGAATCTTTAATTTCCTTATCAAAAAAAAAAATGATGATAACAATAGTATCTACCTCTTAGGGCTGCAGTAAGATTAAAATAAAATCAAATTGTTTATGTGAAGTACTCATGTAGTGTCCAGCACACAGTAAATGTTTATTATTGTTGTTGTTATTTTGTGATGGAAAGAATCATTTTAAACTTTCGATGGGGTAGATAATATGATTGTGTGAAGGAGATTACTGTTAAATACGTGAAGGTTTCATTTCTTATATTAGGTCCTGTCTGCAGCCTCTGTGTCTCATCTTTTGGAGCAAGACCTGTGACGATCTTCAGTGGCTTCATGGTGGCCGGAGGCCTAATGTTGAGTGGTTTTGCCCCTAATATCTACTTTCTATATTTTTCCTATGGCATTGTTGTAGGTAAGAAACTTGATTACTATAACTTTTCTAAGTGTCAAGAGTTAATCATCATTTTACCAATGTTGGGTTTTTATTCAGTTAATATAACGAATGAAAATGCTCAGTGATAATTACTTCCAATGGCTACTTCACCAAAAGTTGTTGCTTTAGTAAAATGTCCACCAGTGAATCAAAATATTTGGAAGGATATTTAACAACGCACATTATGTTTTCTCGCAAGGCACAGGAAGGTGTTTCATTTCAGTACTTTTCTCTAAAGCACAAAAAAGAAAAAAAAGAGGGAGGAGCATGAGACTTATATGTGACTGACATCTGTCACTTCTCACCGACTTAGGAAGTGGTCCCTTTCATATTGGACAGTTAAGCAGGGCTGTGTTGAGCTTTTTGTGCTCTAAACATCCTGCTGTTTCACACCATCTGTCACCAGGGCCCCATCTGTCACTAGGGCCCAGTCTGTCACAAAGTCACAGCAAAAGTAAAAAGCAGATTGTAAAGCACATACTAATTATTTTTTTAAAATAAGGCATGAATGAAGAAAATTGTGTGGTGGGAATGATTGATGATGATCTTGGTTACAGGAGAGGAAAAGTAAAGAACTTGGGGCCTGAGAGCACTGACAGTTTTGATTTTGTTTTTCTTGGGGGAGTTGGGGTGGGAGCGGGGAGCAAGAAGGGTTGCTTTCGTGATGTACCCAATGTTAAACATCACCAGACTCAGTATTTCAGGAGCTGCTGATAGGGAATTTGAAAAAGACGACTCCAGGTTTCAAAGTTTTTTCTTAGTGTCTGAAAGAACCAGTTTGTTGACTACCAATATTCCTCTCCTTTACTTGAGACTTTTCCGCAATAAGTAATAGAAAAAAATAGCAGCTAATATTCATTGAGCACTTACTATGTGCCAGGCTCTGTGCTAAGTGCTTTATCTGATCTTATTTAATTTTCACAATAACCTATTTTATAGAGAGGAAAAGTGAAGCTCAGAGCAGTGAAATTACTAACCAAAGCCACATAGTTAGTAATTGCATCCACTCAGTGTGATACCACATCCTGACTTTTGCATTTTTGTGATTATTTTTAGAGCTTTTAGAAGTCTTAGTGTTTATTTTAAATTTAACTATGTACCTTAATACTACTCAGATCTTAATCTAAATAAGGAGATCACTTTTTAGTTCTTTGAGAGTAGGTAGTATCTGTTTGATATTTTATATTTTCTATAATGCTTAATACAGTTTTGAATCTGTCCTTCAAATATATTCTCACATAAAATTAGAGATAATCATTTTCCATTCTTGTCTAAAATCAATAAAAATAAAAATGTAGATATCTATGTTTATGTGTGAATGAGATTATTCCTTTTAGAACTTAGATTATTTCTTTTAAGACAAAAAGGACAAATTATTCCTTTTAGGACAAAATTCCATTTAGAATTATACTTTTTACATAGAAATTGAATCATTCTGCCATTGCTATGATTTCGGCATTTTCCCCAAACTCTGGACTAACCATTTAAAATTTCATGGAGTTTTACTTCTACTCATGGTTTCAAGGTTAATTCAAGGAAAGCATTTGTGAGTACATATACAAAGTTGTCACTGACTGAAAAATTGACAAACAGTGATACCATAGCATTTGCATTACCTATAGATAAAAATTAATTTTTTAAAAGAAAAAAGCCAACATTGTCTAAGATGTATATACATTTGATTGTGTCAGAAGAATATCTAAGAATATATAGACATAAAAAGACAAAATTAACTCTCACGACTAAATTTCAGAATTTCTGTGGTAGTGGAGAAAGCTTTACTAACTTGTAACGTTGATGTTGATTTGGTTCATGTCATTGGAACCTTTCAATAGCTAACACTGTCCCTCTCCCCTATGAACCCATGATCTTCAGTTAATTAGATAGGATTTGATATTGGTCTTGGTTTATTCTTTTGGCTGCAGATGGTGGTGGTGATGTGGTTACAGGGCTTCTACTGGCTTTCCCCACTGTGGTGACTTACTCCACTAGCCAAGGAACAGTGTAGGGGGTTCTACAACTAACATGTATGTGTGCTTCTTAAATATCAGGAACTGGAGAAATGGCCGTTGGATGTATCCATGGGTTCAACGAAACCACTGTGTGCCAGACCTGGGCCATGAACCCATATATTACCTGCCCCACTCCATGACCCCACTCTAAGGGGAGACCACTTAAATACTTCAAGTCTCTAGTTAACAATGTCAGCTGATACCTTGTGTCCAACGATGCTCAATACATATCCCGCCTTCCCCAGTGCGTGATTATCTAGCAGAAGCTGGAGTTCTCTTGGGGAAAGATTCAGGATATCATTATTTATCTATTTGTCATAGAGTTTGCTGCAATGCCCCTTTTAGCCTCTTCAGTTAAGGGATTCTGGGTCAGAAAGCAAGCTTAGGTCTGGAGAATGCCTATGACTCTGATTTGGCAGTACGTTTTGAATTCCTGCAACTGGGAGGAAATTGTCAGAGAGACCACTAGGCTTCAAGTCAGGAGACATAAGTTCTGTGAGCTTGAGTAAGCCCCATGATCCCCACAAATGACTCTTCCCTCATCTGCAAAGGCAGGCTTAATAACCTACCTCACATAGGTCTTATGAGGGCTACACAAAGTCAAGCAAAATATAAATAAAAATAAAATAAATAAAAGACTTGAATTGGATTTCAGTTAATTGAAAAAGTATCTCTCACTTTGGTAATTATTGGGGCCCTGTGAGCTACTCTTTGCTAGCAGATTATTAATACTTATTACCATGATTGACTTCTTTGTGGTTTTATTTCATCAATAGGCTCATAGTTTAGGACTCATAGAATATTTGTGGGATAAATAAATGGGATAGTAATGGTCAATGACACCTCCATTCTGTCACCATTTAAAGTGGAGTGTCCAATTATAAAGGAAGTGACAGGAAATTATTACACAGTCTGAACTCATTCTCCTTTCTGTATTATGCGTTCCTTAGAAAAAAACAGGTTCAGTCTAATGATAACATTCATAGAGCACCAGTTCTGTGTAGAATTGTATTCTAAGCATTTTCATTTGTCTGGAATGAATTAGATTATCTCTTAAAATAGTGTGGCAGAGGGAAGGAGCAAGCACTAACAGGCAGGCTCTGGGTTTGGACCATGCGGGGTAACCTTATCAGATCCACTGTGTGACTCCAGATAACTTACTTATCTTGTTTTCTCATTTTTAAAACTGAGCATAATAATAGCATCCAACTTACAGGGTTTTGTGGATTGATGAGATAAAGGATGAATATTCATTAGCATAACCATTATTATTATTAGCTTTGTGACCTTGGGAAATTATTCAATCTCTCTGGCTTCTATATTTATTTTTTTATAAAATGGGACTACTATAAGTTCAGAGACATTGTGACTATTCATGATATAATGTATATAGAGAAGCACATAGGTCCCCACATCACAGTCACCAATTGTCCCAGTTTGCCCAGGACTAAGGAGTTTTCGAGGATGTGAGATTTCTAATGCTCAAACCAGGAAAGTCCAGGGCAAATATGAATGAGTTGGTCCCCCTCCCCAACACATAGAGTCTGGATTCTGTAGTTTCACACTTATCACTTTTTAAGATTGCCACATTAGAATTCACTGTTGCCAAAATATTTCATTTTCATAAAAATAATACTACAGGGAAAAATTTTTATATTATTAATGTAGAGGCTTGATAGATGTTTGTTCCGTTACACACAAACATACGATAGCAAACATCCATATCCTCGCCACTTAAATTTAACAGTTTTTATTTTACTGTTTGCCTCCTTTTTATTTGCAAAGATATTTCAGACTAGATTAAAGAAGACATCATGACATTTTACTCCTAAATAAGGTAGTGTCATTGTAAGAACATACAAACCTGTAGAAAATTTTATGAGAGTTTATTTGAACCAAACTGAGGACGTGCCCGGAAGCAAGCTCTTAATCAATTGAGAAAATGCTGCTGAGGATGGCAGTTTTGCATTTTTTTTTAATGCATTTGAAGTAAGTCAAAGGAGGGAACATAAGGATCACATGAAACCCATTGGTGGTAGACTAAGGAGGTGGGAGCAAGCAAGCTGGGGCAATCTCTGATTGTTGTTTGAAAAATAAAATAGAGCGATATATACTTCTTTTACTTTGGTGGGTACAAGATAGTTAACCATTAACAGTTACAGTAAATAGGGATGGAATATAGGCAATAAGATCCTGGGTTCCCTTGAGGTTGGTTATACCTCTGAGGGGTCTAGAAAAGAGTATTACTCTGGCATTTTAAAGATGTGTTAACCTAGATGCACAAGAACAATGGACAGGGCTTGCTTAAGGCAAAGATAAACCTTTTATTAAGGAAATTATATGCCTGGGGCATGACTACCCACCATGACCTGCTCAATTAGGAATTTATGATCAGATCACCTTGTGAGATTACTTTCGATCACTGAGCTTGTCATATTTATTACTTAGCCCCTTTTTCGTTCATTTTAGTTTGCATCTTTAAAAGATAAAACTTTATAAGTATACATTTTACTGTGATGTCATGATCTGAGGACAACTGAAGATCTGCCTGCAGGCCTTTGTTTTGCAAACTATGATGTTCAAGCTATGCACTCTAGCGAAATAGCTTGGGACGGCGAAGGGAATTTTGTAAAATTGTTTAGAGGACTTAGAGGAATAACACTCAGCTGAGAGCAGGGACTCAGAAGAGAGACAGAGATATCGAATGGGCACATTTGATTAAATTTTGTGTTTGGCATGTGATTTAACCGTTCTCTCTTCATAATGTCTTAAATTTGCATCATTCATTTATGCTTTAAAAAATTGGATTATTTTTTCCACTTGACCCTGACCTTATGGTAGGCGTGGAGTGAAAACAGCCTGCCCAAATGCGTCCATTGGAGCTGCACAACTAACACCGAAGGGATCTAGGAATCCATATTCTGAAGAGTTTTAGCGAGTCAGTAACAGAATATGCTATTGGAATTATTTCTCTTTTTTCCTCTTTTTTGTTTTCTTTGCATTGGAGTAATATAGTCTGTCTTAATTTATGCAATGTCTTCTTATGTTTAGGTCTCGGATGTGGTTTATTATACACTGCAACAGTGACCATTACGTGCGAGTATTTTGACAGCCGCCGAGGTCTTGCACTTGGCCTAATTTCAACAGGTACATGTTCAAAATAAGTACAGCATCATCACTATTTAGCTTTCTAATCAAAGTTAAATTTACCAAGCACAAATATGTTTAACTAACCACGCCCCAGCTACCATTGATCTTGCTCTGTGGTGAACAGCGGTTGATAAACTAATGCCCATGGGCCAAATCAGGTCTACTGCCTGTTTTTGGACAGCTCATTAGCCAAGAATGATTTTCGCATTTTTGTATAGTTTTAAAAAATCAACAGAAGAATATTTCATGGCATGTGAAAATTGAATGACATTCAAATTTCAGTCCATATATAAAATTGATTGGAACACAACAACGCTCATTTGCTGTCCTTCTCTGGCTGCTTTCATGCTAGAGTTGAGCATTTGTGACAGAAACTGTACGGCCCACAGTGTCTTAAATATTTACTTTCTAGCCCCTTATAGAAAAAGTTTGTTGACTTCTGGTATTAAAGAGTTCATCAAAGCATGAATGTATCTCTTACTGTTTCAGGTTCCCTGAACATCAATTGATATTTTTCCTTTTTGTGATATTGTATAATTTAGAGATGTATGGAAGCATAATTAGTGCTTTATTTCACTTTTCCCTTTACATTCATGATTTTTAAATTAGGATTTTCTTTTTGAAAATTAAAAATTCTAGTTTCACAGTTTATACAGTTCTATAGGAAAGCTCTGAATTATTCTTCATTGCCCTGAAAGAATTCCCGCATCTTTTTATGCTGTGGCTGCATTCTTGGGGGAAGTAGGCTGAGGAAACTAGTGTCCAAGGTGTAATTTGATTTTGCTGCCCTGTCATATACTTAACACATCATAGATATTCAATAAATTTTGATTGAATTGATTTAATATGTTCCCTTCTATTTCATGATGCTGAGAGCTAAACTTGATTGGTGAGCAATAGAGAAGTTGTTTATTTTTCTCAATTTAAGGTCAAAATATACAACTTCCAGTACACCAAGAGTATACTTAAGTATCTGATGGTATGGCACTTTTGTTAGAATCTGTAAAAAGAATGGTATTAGACAAAAATATGAATTAACAGTGAATGGATGCTAATGCGGTACAGAAGTACGTGAAATAGTCATATTTCAATTCTTTCAGTTTGTTTTCTGAAGTGCTTTTTAGCTTTCCAAGTATGTGCCACTTTTAAAAAGATAAGGGAAGGACTAAATTTGTCTATTACTTGTTTTCAGAAATCAGCAAAGAGATACTTACTCTCTTAGTAGCTACACAAAGATATTATTTTAGCTACCATTACATTAAGGTGAGCTATAAATTAACATTTGCATGCAAATTTTTTTTTTTTTTTTTGGTGGGGGAAATGTTAAAGTGTTAACTTTCAAAATGTTTAGAAAGGGACAACTGTGGTCCCAAAGAAAAATGTTTTTTTATAACTCTAAGAGCCATTTGATTATTTGTCAGAATTTTTAATAAGATGAGTTTTTGCTACAAGCATGGCATCCTGTTAAAGTTATGACATAATTTCGTATAGAACATTTAAAAAGTATGATCAATCTATTTACCTATTTTTTTAAACAGATCTATTTTTCTCTCGCTTTTTACATACCTTTCCCAATGATATTTAAATTTTAAAACACTCAATTTTTAAAAAGTTGAAATCAGAACACTGCAAATTAACTGGGCTGATGTAACTTGCTATTTCAGTGTGTTTAGTGTGATCTGTGCTAAAAACTGAGGAATTTATGGACTTGCATGTATGTGCAAACCAGGCATACTTTGTAATTTAAATACTCTATCAAATTCCACTTTATTCTTTTCATCATTTAGTAATATGAATCATGTATTCTGGTGATTCAGCAACAGATATGAACTATCAAACCATTACAAATATTCTATAAAAATTAAAATATATTCTTCATCTCAAAAAAATAAATAAATAAACATTTGTTTTTCCAAAGGGAATAAATTTATAACACAGAGCCTGGCACATAATAAGTGCAAAAAATAGTAGTTACATAAGGTATTTGTTACGAATATGGGCTCCAGGAGTCAGACTGATTATGAATCCTACTTATGCCATTTACAGCTTTGTAATCTGTGGCAAATCTCCCAACTTTTCTAGCCCTAGTTTACTTCATGTGTTCTTGGGAATAATAGGACCTACACAATACGATCATTATAAAGATTAAATAAGATCACACAATATAAAGTGCTTAACACAGTGTCTGAACTACAAATGCTAATTCTTAAAATAAATGTTTTATCAGTTTTACTATTATTGTTATCATTATCTATAATATTCTTGCTGTGATGTTCATATGACGGCACACATGGATGCCATTGTAAAAAAGAAATTTAATTGTGATACCGATCATGCTTGTCCCAAGAGCCCCACATTATAAGAGATTAAGATTGAACAGCTCTCATTTCCTTTTTAGGTTCAAGTGTTGGAGTTTTTATATATGCTGCTCTGCAGAGGCTGCTGATTGAGTTCTATGGACTGGATGGGTGCCTGTTGATTGTGGGTGCTTTAGCTTTAAATATATTAGCCTGTGGCAGTCTGATGAGACCCCTCAAGTCCTCTGAATGCCCTTTGCCTGAAAAAACAGCTGTGGAAAATGTACCAGAAAGATACACCATTTACAATGAAAAAGAAAAGAACCTAGAAGAAAACATAAACATTCTTGAAAAGTGCTGCGGTAGTGAGGAAACATACAAAAGCACTTTAGCCAATGGTGACTGCAAACAAGAAAGTCTCCTTCATAAAATCCCAACAACAATGGCTCACACAAAAGAGGCCGAGACGTATAAAAAGAAAGTCGCAGAACAGACATATTTTTGCAAACAGCTTGCCAAGAGGAAGTGGCAATTGTATAAAAACTACTGTGGAGAAACTGTGGCTCTTTTTAAAAACAAAGTATTTTCAGCACTCTTCATCGCTATCTTTCTTTTTGACATTGGAGGGTTTCCACCTTTATTGCTTATGGAAGATGTAGCAAGAAGTTCAAATGTGAAAGAAGAAGAGCTTATTATGCCTCTTATTTCTATTATTGGAATTATGACAGCAGTTGGTAAACTCCTTTTAGGGATACTGGCTGACTTCAAGTGGATTAATACCTTATATCTTTACATAGTTACCTTAATACTCATGGGCCTGGCCTTGTGTGCAATTCCATTTGCTAAAAGTTATGTCACATTGGCTATACTTTCTGGGATCCTAGGGTTTCTTACTGGTAATTGGTCCATCTTTCCATATGTGACTAC
>NW_011888784.1:23235841-23252085 GCF_000151845.1 Pteropus vampyrus | reverse complement strand
GGCACACATGGATGCCATTGTAAAAAAGAAATTTAATTGTGATACCGATCATGCTTGTCCCAAGAGCCCCACATTATAAGAGATTAAGATTGAACAGCTCTCATTTCCTTTTTAGGTTCAAGTGTTGGAGTTTTTATATATGCTGCTCTGCAGAGGCTGCTGATTGAGTTCTATGGACTGGATGGGTGCCTGTTGATTGTGGGTGCTTTAGCTTTAAATATATTAGCCTGTGGCAGTCTGATGAGACCCCTCAAGTCCTCTGCATGCCCTTTGCCTGAAAAAACAGCTGTGGAAAATGTACCAGAAAGATACACCATTTACAATGAAAAAGGAAAGAACCTAGAAGAAAACATAAACATTCTTGAAAAGTGCTGCGGTAGTGAGGAAACATACAAAAGCACTTTAGCCAATGGTGACTGCAAACAAGAAAGTCTCCTTCATAAAATCCCAACAACAATGGCTCACACAAAAGAGGCCGAGACGTATAAAAAGAAAGTCGCAGAACAGACATATTTTTGCAAACAGCTTGCCAAGAGGAAGTGGCAATTGTATAAAAACTACTGTGGAGAAACTGTGGCTCTTTTTAAAAACAAAGTATTTTCAGCACTCTTCATCGCTATCTTTCTTTTTGACATTGGAGGGTTTCCACCTTTATTGCTTATGGAAGATGTAGCAAGAAGTTCAAATGTGAAAGAAGAAGAGCTTATTATGCCTCTTATTTCTATTATTGGAATTATGACAGCAGTTGGTAAACTCCTTTTAGGGATACTGGCTGACTTCAAGTGGATTAATACCTTATATCTTTACATAGTTACCTTAATACTCATGGGCCTGGCCTTGTGTGCAATTCCATTTGCTAAAAGTTATGTCACATTGGCTATACTTTCTGGGATCCTAGGGTTTCTTACTGGTAATTGGTCCATCTTTCCATATGTGACTACGAAGACTGTGGGAATGGAAAAATTAGCCCATGCCTATGGGATATTAATGTTCTTTGCTGGACTTGGAAATAGCCTTGGACCACCAATCGTTGGTAAGATATTTGTCTTAAAGTCAACCCATTTCACTGTTCTTCTCTGTGGCATTTCAAGATATAGAAATTTGGAATGCAATAACAGCACAGGTTTGCACAAAATAAATCCGCATGGAATGTCTTGTGGTAATGATTTACTCAAAATTACTTTGATATAATTGAAAAAGCCACTTTTCTTGTTCAGGGATTTATGTTTACTCTTTATCTGGGAGAAACCCAAAAAACCTGCTTATTCTTGTCCAAATTTTTGAAAACTTCTCCTCTTGTAATTCCCAGTAGGCCACTTGGGAGTAGATGGAATAAGTATCCTAATTCTAACTGCATATAAAAATGATGGAATTAGAGTATGGGCTTCATATTCATACTATTTTCTATAAAACTCACTTTTTTCTTACTTTCTTTTCAGGCTGGATTTATGACTGGACCCAGACCTATGACATTGCATTTTATTTTAGTGGCTTCTGGGTCTTGCTGGGAGGTTTTATTCTGCTCCTGACAGCCTTGCCCCACTGGGAAGTATGCAACAAGCAACTCGCCAAGCCAGCCCCAACAACCTTTCTGTACAAAGTTGCCTCTAATGTTTAAAAGAATGTTAGAAGTCAGTAAAAGACTGTTTTTTCATAGCCAAATTTCACTGTGGCGGACTTTGAATGAATTTTTAAAAAAATATCCTATTCTCTTTGTAGTCTCTATCTCCTGTATTTTTTTTCTTTGTTTTCTTTTCCCAAGAAGTGGGAGAAGTATTGTGTTTTGCTATTATTCATGAGTTCTTGACATTATAAAAATTTTGGTCAGCTTCAGAAGACTTTCTTCGTGTAAAGAAATAATTTCTCTGCAGACTCCATCAGTTCCCTTGCAAGATATCCAGAGGGGACTCTCCTGTTTTAAAACTGCAAGTAGCATGATGAGACTAGGGACTCAAACCACTAGGGACTAAACCACTCTCTTCTCTATGTTAGACTAGCTGGTAAATAGAAGACTTTGAGCCAGTCAAGAAATTAAAGTGGTTACTAAAATGACATTAAGAATTGCAGTGTAGCAAACTGATCATTTTTTTTTTTAAAAAAAAGACATTTTCAAATACAGTCACCAGTTTTCATTATTCTATTTTATTTACCTTGATGAAGCACCTATATGTTTGGTGCCCACTGAGCAGTAGTTGCTGTAGCCTATCTTCATGGTTGGCCGCTATAACCCTGCTCACTTTTGGTTTGTCAGCATCCATTTAGCTGGTATTTTCCAGGAAGTGCTTATTTTATCTGTTTCCAAATTGGAAATGCATGTTCAAAACATTCCGTTTGGCAAATGGGAAACATCCATTTGCTTTGGGCACAGTGGGGACAAGTTGCAAGTCCTTGCAATATCTTCTTGATTTTTTTGCTACTGTCAAATTTTACCACTATCACATTTTAATTCAAGGGCAGAGCTAAAAGTGCGTGCATGCGTGCGTGCGTGCATGTGCGTGCGTGCGTGTGTGTGTGTGTGTGTGTGTGATGTTCTGAGTCTGTGTGGGACACAGGAAGAGAAAAAGGCAATAAGAAGTTGATACCTATTAAGAAGAATGTTCTAGGAGAAATCAATGTTTAATAAACTGATATTTTTTTAAAGAAATGTTTTTAAAACTTTGGTTTGCATCAGAATCCTCTATAGATACTTTTTAAAATATGATTGCCTGAGCACCACTCTTAGAGACTTTAATTCTGGAGGTCTAGGCTGTGGGCCAAGGATCTATGTTTTTAATGAACTCTTCATGTGATTCCGGTAATACGGCCTGGGTTGAGAATGACTGTTAAAAGACTGGCAACACAGAAACATTTATTCTCTTTAAAAAATAAAAAAAAAGCCAGTAAACCATTGAGGTGATGGGTGTTTATAAATAGTCAAGTGTGGTTCTTTAAATTGGAGGCACTCTTCCTATTGTGCCAAAATTGTCTTTTCATTTCTTTTGAAATACGTAAGATTATTTCATACTTCTATGTTGCCTTTCTTTGAAGGCGCTTGAAGCACTTTATAAGCATGAATTGCCACAACACCTCATTGAGGTGGGTAAATAGTGCTTTTCTATGTAATAAACCTGGAGTATAGGGAATTTCATAACTGAGTTTATCTTATTCAATAACGAAATAATGGGGCTCCAAAGTGCCTTAGACTTCTGCTCCATACTCAATCTTCTGGAAAGTTTTCCGTACCTCATTCTTTAGTAACTGTCAAAGTTAGTAAATAAAATGAGTGACATTAAAAAAAATGTGTTTTGTGTTGAAAGTTCCTTCTTGCCAATATTATATTCAGGAAATCCAATAACCTGAAAAGGTTTAACTTTTATGACTACCCACATTCATCAATGTTGTTAATTGTCCGAATGCATCTTCACTGTGTCTACTAATGTCATCCAATGTGTGCATTATCCATTGTCTAGGGAATGAATGTTCAGATACAATAAAATATTTTTGTTTGTTTTGCATCAGTTTGGTTGCTTTTTCTCTTCTTAGCCAGCTGCCCTACCCACTCCCAAATTATATACAGTGACACTTCACTTGAATGTAAAAACATAAATTACCCAACGTCCACTTCAAACTGCAGAATTTGATGATTAGATATCAACATGTTCAAAAGCTATTTGCTAAATTATTTTGACTGTTGCCTTCTAAAAAGGTAATATGTCAGTCCTACAGAATCCTTTTAACGAAAATGGACAAACTCCGCTTCAAGATTCTTAATAATGATCTCGCTAATCTTTAATGGAATTCTTAATATGTTCCAAGCATGTTACATTATTTATTCCTCATAATAGCCCTGTGAGATGGGAATTATGATCCTGATTGTATGGTACAAAATGTAATTATCATGGTATGGATAACGCATGTAAATAATTTCCAAAAGCAAAAAGAGAACAGTTTCTAGTAAACCCTTTGATTTCTAACATGGCTAGGGAATGGGGCCTAGTAGCTGGGAGAGTAGCTACTAAAGTCAATCTTTGTGCATAGAGATGTCACGTTTATGTTAGTAATTATTCACGACTGTCTATTTCCTGGGAATTAGCATTTTAAAAACACAATAATGAAATTAAATTGATTAGAATATAATCTTTCAGGGGTAGGCCCCTAGTGTAGTGGTTAGCACATCTGCTTTACACGCAGAAGGTCCTGGGTTCGCACCCCAGATGGAGCCACGGACCAGGCCCCGGTGGATGCCATGAGCGTGTGGGAGGGGACACCCCACCTTCAGAGATCCAATTCTTAAGGGGAAACGGCAACATCCATAGGTCAGGGGAGGAAGTGAGGGGGGCGGAATTAAAGAGGGGAAAAAAATTATAAAAAAAGAGAATATAATCTTTCTTTTGTGACTCCATAGATGTTTCTTGACATTCCGAGTACCTGGGACTGAGCTGGAGAAGGGTGTGAAGGGTTTGTTAGGGGCCCTCTTCCCTGACTTTATAGCCTCTTCACACCTCTCAGCCTTGTCTCTCTCTTTCCCTCCCTCTCTCTCTCTGGAAAGCCTCCTAGGAGCCACTTGGTGACTTAATTTTCTCTAGAGTGACCTTGTCATCATCAGGGGAGAAGTTTCAGATACCAACTTGGAAAGGTCCCAGGAGGAATAATTTCAGCACTGGGAGGTTATGACCGAATGGTATGTCAGCCCTGTTTTGCTGGCTGGAAAGTCCCGTGACCTCAGAAAGCCTCAACTTCTAGCAATCAATATAGGATTATCTTAACTCAGGACATTCCAGGAAATAAAGGAAGAGCTCTATTTTTAAGGAAGAATGTCTCATTTTTTCTTTTACTTAGAAGTAGTAGTATATGGAACACATAATATACATAATTTACAATAGCAGTGCCAAACAATTTCTCCTTCATAGATTACAATCTTGGGCCTTTTTCTCTACAGTCAATTGTGTTGGAAAGATGCCAGTTAATAAGGTGTCTCTTTGAGTAAGGAGTTTAAGCACAACTGATTAGAAATCTATGAATACAAGGATAATATTTGGAGATGCAGTATACATACTTGTTAAGGCTGTGATTCTGGGGTTCAAGTTCTAGCCTGTTTCCTGTGGCTGGGTAATTGTGAGCAAATTATTTAGCCTGTCAAAGCCTCAGTGTCCTCATTTGTCAAATATGTCATAGGGGCTTTGTGGGAATTAAATAAGATAACCCATATATATGCCTGCATATGTTCAGTACATATTACCTATTATTATTTTTATTATTCTTTAGTGTATGGCTTCTCAATACCTGAGGGAGGTAGCAAGTGTTCCTGGGCACAGGTGTGGAGTAAATACGTGCATCGAAGGACCTCATTTAAAAGAAGAATAATGAGCCTCTGTTTTCTCTAACTTGAACAACTATCACAGCTCTTGCCCTCCCCCAAGCATGTTCTTGTCAAAATCTTTCATCCTTAGGGGTTCATGACTCAGCACGTTTTTTCTGGAATTGCCATTCGGAAGCTCTGACACAAAACAAAACAAAAATACATGCTGTTCTTCCACAAATCAAATAGAATCCACTTTGTAAATTAAATTGCTATGGGAATTTGGACTTTTATATATTTTTTTTCCTTAAGAACTCATCATCCGAGCTGCTTGGAAGGCAGGCCTGGAATTGGGCAGAAAGCAAAATGCTCCCATTTGTTTACTGAGCACTAATTGGCTTGGCTCGGGGCCCTTCCCCCACTGCCTTCCCAGGAGGCCTTTGAGATTTACTCTTGAGGGAGTGTAATTCATTGCCAGGTCTTCTGGGATTCTATTCCCAGCAGGTCTCCGTGATATTAGTAGCTTCTTTAATACATACATTTCTTGTCCTAAAGAGTCATTTACTTTTATTCTCTCACTCTGCAAAAAAATTTAAAATATATATGTATTTTTAAATGTTTTATCAAGCTTTTTTTGAGTGATAGACTAAAACCTTTGGTAAACAGCTTGTTTTAAATAATGAATAATTAACCACAAAGTGCTGTCCTGTTGTAGGCTACTTTAAAACTACGAAGCCACAGATATATGCCTGTTTTTCTTTCTGGAAAAGTTCCTATTGTGATAAGGCAAGTTGTTATTCCTCCATCTAAGATCTGAGAACTCCTGAACATCTATAGGTTTAATAGGACGTTTCTAAGTGTAGGCCAAATGACTCTAGGACCTTAATAACAAAGACCAGGAGGGACCCATTTTATCAACCTCTAAAGGGTGATGGGCCAAGGTCAGCAACTCATTTGCATACAGCCTCTAAGGCTGCTGAGAAGGTGCCTTTTGAGAACTCTTGGGCAGGATCTCCTCCTGATGGAAATGTATCTCCCTAAAGGTGAACAAGGCTCAGTGGAAGAATCATCTGAGGCCAAGGCCATGCTACACAGAGAGTCAGGATGAACTCAGGTACCTGTACAGAACTGTAGAGTACTGGTTTGTCTGATGAAATGAAATAATATATAGAACCTACCTCTGCCCAAGACAAAACGGCTGTAACCTCCATGGGGTGTTTTAGCAGTCACTAGCTGAGAAGCATAAGCAGAGACCAGAACTGTGTCTGTGCCTTGTTTCCAAAGCCCTGGGAAGTGATATGAACCAAGGAAAAGTAACAACAGGAGCATCAAAGAGCCCTAGAAGCCAGCTCTGATGGAACTAGGAATAGATGTCCCAAAGAAACCTGGACAAAAAAGGGGGTTCTATGGAAAGTAATTTTAAGACAGGACATCACTTGTAAAATTCTTAATCTTTTAGCAGGGAAATAAAATAGGACATCTCTTGCAGAGTTAATCTTGTTAGTAACTCTAGTTAAGTTTTCTTCCCTCCTTTCTTTGGAAAAAAGGCCCTCTTCTTCAAATCCTGATAATTACCCTGGTGACTCAGATCCTCTGGCTATTGATAAGGGTCATCGGCCCATTGTTAAGCAGAAATGGTGTTAAGCCAGGCAGGGCCCTTAGAGTCTGAGGGGCGAGAGGACTTTAAGCCAAAGGTCTTTCTTTTTCACACTTTAAGAAACATATTAACCAAGCCTGTTTCCCTTTACTCACTTAATAGGCAAATCAATAATAGAAATTATTAGATGTATGATTTAAATAACGAGTTTATATTTTCTTTTCCTTATCTAGGGACTGAGGTAGAAACCCAAGACCCCACCCTGACTGAGGCGGGAAGGGAAAGAGCTCCATGAAACTCCTGTAGGCAGGGACTACAGCTGTTCTCAGCAGGAAGCAGATATAGAAGAAGAGAACTCCTGTCCTTCAACATCCATACTAATAATAAGGGGGTTTATGGCTCTTAGAAAAGAGGTAGGCAAGAAAGTTAGTTAGGGGGTTTCAGATCTGCCTGAAAGACACTGAGGTCATCCTATCTTAGAAGGGGTCCGCCCTAATCCGCCCACAATTAAGCAAGCCAGAAAGCATCTTTTTTAACTTACACAAAGAAACAAGTAGGCAGAGATTTAGGTACCAGTTTAAGCCAGTCACTCGCACCTGCGCAAGGAAGACCCCAATGACCTTCAACTCACCTGAGTCTCATTATACCATCATTATAATATGATACATGTGTCCAGAAGTTCATTAATATTAGAACAGACTGAATTCCGAGAACAAACATGCACAGAAAACAAAATGATGAATCACTGAGTCCTGTCAATCTTAGTTGTCAATCAAAGAAGCCCACTCCTCTAAGAAAAGTAACCACCTACAGCAAAAAAGGGATAAAGACCCTGAAGTCTTTGTTACCAGGCCTTTTGAGCCACTTCTCTTGCTTAGGCCCACTTCCAAGGGAAGTGTACTTTCCCTTCTAATAAAACTTTTCTTTTCTACTGTATTTCGGTGTCTTACTCAATTCTTTGTTCGAGACATCAAGAACCTAGACAGCACACTGGGAGAAGACCCCACTCTCTGGTAACAATTTCATAGGGTGACCTAATCATAAATTTGTAACTAGGCAGGTTGTGGTGGGTAGTCACATCCTAGGACTACAGCTTCTTTACTAAAAGGCTCATCTTTGCCTTAAGCAAGCCCTGTCCATTGTTTGTATGCATCTAGTTTAACATACCTTTGAAATAAGCAGAAACCAACCACAAGAGAGAACTGTAATCTTAACTTACTGTAATCCAATCCCCAACTTGCTTTCTCCCACCTCGATGTAATATTTCTTACTTTCCCTCTTTAATTTTAAATATGTAAAATAAGCTGCAAACTGTTATTCTCTAAAGCAGGGGTCCCCAAACCCCTGGCTGCGTACTGGTGCTGGTTTGTGGCCTATTTAGGAACTGGACCGCACAGCAGGAGGTGAGTGACGGAGGGCAAGGGAGCGAAGCTTCATCTGCATTTGCAGCTGCTCCCCAGCACTAGCATCACCGCCTCGGCTCCCACTCAGATCATCAGGCATTAGATTCATAGGAGCACCGCTCCCTGGTGCCAAAAAGATTGGGGACCGCTGCTCTAGAGCATTTGAGAGCTTGCTCCCTGGCGTATGTCATAAGTTTGGTTCAAAGAGACTCTTATAAAAAGTCTCTACAAGTTTGATGTTTCTTATATAGACAGACTTGAGAGTAAGTGTGTGTGTGTGTGTGTGTGTGCGTGTGCGTGTGTGTGTGTGTGTGTGTGTGTGAGAGAGAGAGAGAGAGAGAGAGAGAGAGAGAGAGAGAGAGAGAGAGAAGGTGAAATCTTTACTACCTCAGCCACAGCCCTCTGAGGCACAGCTATAAATCATCTCAGGAAGACCTTTTTCAGGACCCAGTCATCCCAGTCTTTCCAGAAAGACCTGAAAATTGTAAACTGTTGTTTTTAGGCAAGAGGAAGTTTGCAGGGCTTTTTCAGGAAGTTCGAGGTAGACTTTCTGGGTAGGTTCTTGGCTTTGCCTTAGGGGTTTTCAGGAAAGGTGTGGGCTTAATGGAGATAGTAGTTCAGTGCTTATAGCTAGTACAGTTCTGCAAGTAGCGCCCCCGCAGGAAATCTGGTGGCGGCCATGGGCTCTTGTAACTACCTGGGGCCTGGTAAGCTAGACTTCTGGGATAGGCGGAAACAAGAAAATAGACTGGCATAGGAGGGGGAAGCATGGGATCTGGAGTCGAACAGAGCACGCTTTGAGTTCCTAGCTCCTCCAGTTATCCATTTACTGGATGCGTAATCTTAGTTTGGTTTGTTAAATTCTCTGAGCTTTATTTTTTGTTAATGGTGAATTGCATTGTTGGAAGTTTTAGAGGTAATAGACTCAAAGTATCCAGTGTGTAGTAGTTCCCTAAAAAAAAGTAGAAATTATTTTTAGCCCTTGCTTCCGTAAGTGGCATATTAGAAAGTGAACTCCAGTATCACAAAAACTAGAAGATATATGGCAAAATAGTAAATATACATTGAAAATGGTAGATTGAATTCTTGTCTCACTGGTATATGATTTGGGCATATTGGCAAGCTATTTTTCAGCAAACAATTCTGTGTGTGGTGGTGGTGGTACAGGACAATGTGTCACTCCTGAGAGGCTGTCCTAGATGCTAGAAATAACAAGGAAAAGAAAGGCTCTCGCCCTGAGGAGTTCATGGTTAGTAGGAGCAACTGACATCCAATTAAGTATAAATGCAGAAGCCATTTTAAAAATATTCCTTGTTGACTTATGAATTTATTCGATAAATTTTTACTTGGCACTCGCCATGTGGCAGGTGTACAGGCGATGAGGTGATGGTGATGGGACAGATGTGGTCCTTGTGTTCACAATGATTTATCAAAGCGAAAATTAAGATCCCATGGAACTACAGTTAGTATTTGTGCTTTAGGGTCAACTTTCTGAGATTGTCCTGGGGGGATGGGAATATATACATATTTGCTATTGTAGTGGATGTTACAGCATGCCATCCAGGGGCTGAATACTCATTCCCCTAGGGGCTAGGATTGGCTGCCTGGGGCTCAGAGCTGAGTCCTGGCTCTGGGAACTGCCTTCAGCTAAAAAGATTGCACTTCCTCCACAGGGGAAGCCAGAATTCAATGACCCTGGCCTCAGTGACTGATGAATGGCCTCCTTGACTCAGTTGGGACAACTCTGAAGTGCCATCCCAGCTCTGGAGCTTCCTGTAGGAACCGAAGCCTCTGTTGCATGACACCTCAACTTCTTCCTCTGCTCAATTCTGTTTCCCCCGCACCCTTACAGTTGCTTTTACTGGGAAACACTCTCCAGTAAACTTCCTGCGTGCAAACTCCATTGCATAGTCTGATTTTTACCAGGAAACTTGACTGAAGACAACTGTAATCCCAATTCAGTGAGATAATGCCTGCACACAAGATCATCAGAGCAGAGAGGAAGGGGAGACATTTTTCTTGAGGATCTTTATGTGCCCAGTATGGTTCCAGTTACTTCATAGCCATATCTTGTCTTGTCTAAGTTCCAAAGACTTTGACAAAGACTGGGTGTCATCAGGCAAGGCTGGCTGCTTGACTATCAAGATACCACAAAGATGCCTTTTATCTTCGTACATTTGCAGTTTGACTCTCTTGTGGCAGGTCCAGATAGTTCATTTCTTATTCACCCCACACATATTAACTGAGTACCTAGTATGTGTCGGGCACTCTCCCACACACCAAGGATGTAACTGTGAGCAAGGCAGACAAGCTTCCTAATTTCTTTGAGCTTGTCAGGGCCCTGGAGCTAGTTGCAACAGAAGCCTAAGCTCCTAAGAGAAGCTATGAAACTGGGACGGCCCTTTAGCATTGTCGCAATTGAGTTTAATCACCTTTAACTCATGCCAAGATCCCAAAAGAATGGATTAGGGACAAAAATGCCAATTTATTAATTCGTATGAGAAAAAAACAGCCAACAGGACTGGACCTTCCAGTTCACTTGTTAGTTGCTCTTTCTCTGTAGGTAAGTCTATGGGAAGCTAAATAATAATTGAAGATGTTGAAAGTTCTTGGTTCAGGGCATTGTGACTCACTGAATGATGTGATTGTTTAATAGCATTATGAAAAGACAGCCTGGTTCAACCTTTACCACTCTAAGGAACTGCCTCTGGACGGTGCAAAGCTGGGCATGACTAGATTTGCCTCGACGGTGATCATCTTGTACATGCACTATGGCTGATCAACCCCTGTCCTCTTCCCTGATATACTGATGCTTTTAATCAAGTCACAGCCAAGTATTACTGGTCAGAGCCACTGTATATATGTGTGCTTGGGGGCTTTATATTTGATCGTGTATTATATTGCTCAGGAGGCAATCTACTTGGGCAGTACTTCACTTTTGCTGAGGGAGCCACCGTCATCATGAGACAGATGAGGAAACCTAGGAGTCAACTGAGTTAAGCAGTGTGCTCAAGGTCACCCTGACAGTGGCTCAGGTACAGGCACAGAGCCTGTCTGTCTATGGAGACAGAAAGGTGAATGTCCATATGGAAATGATCTGATCCACCCTCATAACCTCACAGAAGATAGGGTCCAGAAAACAACTCTCCTTTCTCATTGTTTACACCTAGAAATTCATGACATCACTTCTGCCCCTTGAAAGCAAGAAGGTATTTACTATGTAACCAGAACTTAAATGTTAGAAAGAACCTTCTTCTGTGTTGTCCAATAAAGTAGCCACTAGAAACGTGTGGCTATTGAGCCCTTGAAATATGACTTATCTAAATTGAGATGTGATGTAAGTATAAAGTACACACTATATTTTAAAGACAGTACAAAAAATAAAATACTTAATAATTTAAAGTGTTGATTATATGTCTAATGATTATTTTATGACTAGATGATAATATTTTGTATATATTAGGTTAAAATTATTAAAATTAATTTCATCTGTTTCTTTTAACTTTTTAAATCTGGCTATGAGAAAATTTAAGATCACACATATGGCTCAAATTATATATGTATTGGGCAGCACTATTCTAGATATTGCCTTCCAAAAACGTATTTAAAAATTTTTTACCACTTCTTATATTTAGTTGATATGAATCTTAAGTCTCTTTTAATTTAAAGATTTCTCTTTGATCTATTTATGGAAGAAATCAGGTTTGTCCTGTAGAGTAATCCACATTCTGGATTGTTGATTTCACCATCCCCCCACTCTCCATGTCATTTAATATATTTCTTTGTACCCTGTATTACTGGGAACTGGTAGTTGTATCTAGAGGCTTGATCAGGTTCAGGTTTGATTATTTTGGAAGGAAAAATTCATTGATGGGTGTGTACTTTCATCAAGAGGCACTAAATACCTGATTGTCTCATTATTTTTGGTGTTAAGAATGAGTGGTGGATCCAGTATGATCATCCATTATAAATGTCCTCATAATATTTCCTTCACGTAAGCATTGTGTGTGCTCCTTATTTCATCAGGAGTTGCAAAATGATGATACTCTATCATTCCTTGGTTTATTAACTGACATACTTCTCTATAAAGAGAAGATTTCCCTTGTCAACTATCGATTTTCCCAAGGAACAGTAGATATTGTTAAGGGTTGAAAATTTTCAAGTGAGCCAACTAGCTAAGTCAGCTACAGGGAAGAAATATCTTTAGATACCAGAAGTTGTCCTACTTTCTTGAGTGTGGTTTAGGAGGTGTATTGTATAAGATATGAAGATGGCCAATGTCTGCTTCTGTAATCCACTTACTTGTTAACCAGAGTGTGGTACTAGGTGACATATTGTGCTAATGGCCAACTTCTGCTTCTGTAATCTGCTTGCTTGCTCTAGGCTTTATAACTGCCTCACTCTCAAACCCCGGGGCTGATCTCCTCTAACCCTGCGTGGTAGAGAGTCAGTCGCCGGCCGGCTAATAAAGGCTCATAATTAATCTCAATTGGCTCCTTGGGTCTTAGAATCGTTTGCGCCATAACAATGTAAGAAAAGCACAATACATATTTGATTCTTTCTTTTTATTTATCAGTTTCAGAAAAAAATAAGTCGGTTTTCTGTTATCCTCCAAATGTCACCAGCAAGTTCTGCCCCCACCCACAGGGGAAAGCATCTTTATGAACTCATGAATTTTAAATTTGAAGAGATATGAGGTTTCTAGCAATTGCAATTTTTGTCTTTTTTAATGCTTGGATTTTTCCCATCGACTCCTGAGTCCAAATGACTCGAGCTCAATAGTCTTTGCTAGTTTCTTTATTTCCTGAAATGACAAGATATTTTAGGCTAATCTTGTACATTTTCGGCCACAGATCTGGAATTAGCTATTCCTCCAAGGACGCCCTTTGGAGATTTTTTATTTTTATTTTTTTAACTTGGAACAGATTAGAGATGGTGAGAAGTAATCTGACTCTGGATAGATTTTTAAGGCAGAGCCAAGACGATCTGTTGATGGGTTTGATATGGATATGAGAGAAAGGCAAGAATGATTCCAGGATTTTCGTTTCAGCAACTGAAAGGATGGAGTTGCCATTCGCTGAGATAGAAGATGTTTTGCCGGTTGTAAAATAAGAGTTCTGCTATGGATATGTTAACCTTGAGATACCTATCTCAAGGTTAGATGTTGAGTAGGCAATTGGATGCACAGGCATAAAGTTCAGGGTCACTATCTGTGCATCTGGGAGTCATAAATGACATATAAAGAAGAGGGTCAAGCACTAGGTCTGGGAATTCCATCATTTAGAAATATGGAAGGAAAGAGGGAACCAACAAGGGAAGTGAAAAGAAGCAAGTTGATAAGATAGGAGGAAAAAGAGAGAATTGCATCTCTGAAGCCAGGTGAAGAAAATCCTTCAAAAAGGAGGGAGGGATCAACTGTGCTAAATGATGCTGATGGGTCAAGTAGGGTGAGGACTGTACACACATAGCTGGCATAAGCAGTGTGGTAACTTGCTGGTCTGGTAACCTGATAAGTAGTTTGGAGGAGTTAGCACATAAGGGTCTTATTGTGTGTGCACGAGGAAGGCCATGAATATAAACCCTAAAAGAGATCGTTCTTATGTATGATGAAAATATTAACTCTGTTGACTGACTTGGGCCTGGTGCTATTTCGCCCAAAATTACTATTTCCGTCCCTACGAGAGATTTAAACGCAAGACCAATTAGTTTTGCTTTGCCTCATGGCCAAAATGAATTCCTGACTTTAATCATCTGTGATAATCACCTCTGGACATGACCTGAGGTAGTGTGGACAGAGCATTACAAACTCATCCATAGTCCTGGGAAAACAACTTGAAATGTCTGTCTGATTAACAAATGGTCCCTCGAATTCTTTCCTATGAAAGTTATTTCTCCTGTGTTAAATAAACTAAGACAAGCCATTTCCACTGGGCCTATTGAGTGGCAGGTGCTCAGGATGAGGTTGGAAAGCAATAACCCTCTTCCATGTTATAGCAATGCCTGGTTTACAAAGTGCTTTCTTGTGCAGTATCACATTTCATTCTTATAACAACCACATGATTGCCAGGCAATCCACATGTAAGCCAGGCAGATGACGCTGTCACCATTGCACGGGGGAGGGAACTGAGGACTCCAGTGGCTGAGGAATTGCTTTAGGGCACAGAGCTGGAACATCCGACCACCTATCTCCTCCTCAGTCAGATTATACTGGCTAACTCAGGCCTATTGCACTTCATTAAGAGAGCAGCAACCCAGGTCTGCTCCCCCATCAAGTCTTCCTGGTAACAGGAAGGAAAGAAGGACAATATTTAGCCTTCACTGTGGTACTTCAACAGCCTGAGGCTGCCCCCCCACCCCCCAGTGTCTGAAAGTCATTAGCTCTGGCTAGAGCTCTGCTTTCTTCTCCGGCTCCTTTGGGATTGTCTGGTTTTCACAGGTTGTGCCTCACAGTTTGATGGAGGTGACAAGCCTATCAGGTCGTGCTGGATAACATCTACTTCTGTTAAAATCAAGTGTAGCTCCTTTTAAAACCAAGAGATTACAGCATTAGATGAAATGACATATTAGATAAAATAACAGATGGCTCCTCAGTTTGTGTTCCTGACATTATATAACTTTGCTTCCATTTCCAAGAATGTTCCAGAACTAATTTTAGAGACTGTAATTCACATATTAATGTTCTTAGTCAAAACAAATGAAATACATCTATATGTGATGCTTGGATGGGAGGGCATTAAAGGGGACATTTGGAGCCGAGGCAGTGGAATCAATGAAGCTGAATTTTTTCTGAAAGCTGATCATTCCTCCTTTAAGATGTTTTAATGCCTGTAAAAAGGCACCGAGATGAGATCACTAGCATCCTCAAGCAGCAAACATATAGTGAGTATCTGAGAGCTTGCAGAATGTAGGGCACTCGTCTGATTACTGATTACACAGTAAAGCGCATTGACATATGACAGGTTTCATTGTTTCAGGTTAACTTCCAGCTTTCTAGCTCTATACACTTAATGAAGTTGCTAAAGACATCCTGAACTTAGAGGGGAGAAGGGGCAGATGAGAATTCCTCCACAAATCACATCTGACATTGTAGTCCTGAGGGCCAAGTATTATATGACAGTCTACATGAAGGAAAGGAAAAAAAGACTGTGGGAAAAATGGGCGGTGAAGCCGCACATGGTCTGAGTAGTTTTCCTTCAGTCCAACAATCAGTGTGTATCCAGAGAGGCATGCGGGGGGTGGGAGGGGAGAAGACAAGGGTAAGGGGCTGCATGCCCCTGGGAGCCCTCAAATCAGATAGGCTTCCTCAAAAGGAGTGAATACACATTTGATGAAGTCTTGGTAAAGCCCCTCTCCTATGCTCATGACGGAGATGTCAAAGTAAACTATTCATAGTCAATTTGGCAGTATCTATCAAAATTAAAAGGTAGACCTTGATCAAGCAACTTCACTGTTAAGGATTTGTACCAGTCTTGTAGACGTGTGCAAAGGAGCACACAGTACACACTGCAGCACTGTTTTTAAGAGCAAAGCTGGAAACAACTTCAATGGCTAAGAAGGGGCTTGATAAACACATTATATTATATTGATACAGTGAATTGTTGTGCAATTGAAGATGATAATAAACTGAGATGCACTGATATGGAATGTGTTTCAAGACTTATTAAGTTAAAGTGTAAGCGTGTGCACATGTAAGCATTGTGCTACATGAATACAAAGAGGAAAGGTCTCTGCTCTCCAGGAATTTACAATTTAGCGTGGTACGGATGGTAACAATAATGCAATGGGGCAGTGTTACAGAAGGAGGTGGGTTGCAAGCTGCAATGGACCAGTGAAAAAACTGGGTCTAAAACTCTCTTAGCAAGTCTTCAGCTTACAGGAGGTAGAGCCAAAGCTGCTGATGAAATGAGGAGTAACAATTTCATCTCACTTGGCCAGTAGGAGTCATTTAGGAAAATGGGAGGAGAAT
>NW_011888784.1:23231918-23234691 GCF_000151845.1 Pteropus vampyrus | reverse complement strand
CAAAGTAATCCAAAGCCTTGTCCTTTCAAGAGGACAGGGGATTCATCACTGGCGAGCCAGGGCAGCAGTATCATTTCTTCCTCCAATGATCTAGATAAAAATGGCTTCCTTTCCAAGGTCCACTGCTGCAAAGATTATGTAAGAGCTACAGTCCGAGAGGAGAGAGCTTAGTTATCTTGTATCCTGGAATTTTTGAGGCGAGAGTTTGGAGAGATACAGACATCAATATACATGATTAATGAGATAGTTTACTTTTTTAATCCAGTGCGTATTTTAAATTTATAGCCCATCTCAGTTCAGAAAGTACCGAATAGCCGCTCTCAGGCACTCTATTAAATAGCACAGGTCTAGAAAGACTGTGAAAAGGCTGTCCTCTTTTTACCTCTCTTTGATCCTTGGCTTTTGGGGGAGGTGACCTCCCACTTGCCTAGAATTTCCTGTAGGTTCTTCTCCGGGTTTCCTTCACTGCTTATTCCATTTCTACACACACAAAACCCTTAACAGATGTAGAATTTACAATGAAGACATGGTGGCTTTTTGAGCTCTGAGCTCATTTACATTAATTACGGGGCCTATTGCTCAGTGCTGGCTTCATTACCATACCAAAGCATGACTTGATTGCTCTTTAAGCACCTTTGAATTTTCAGGCCTAATTTACCTGCAGCCTCCAGCTCCTGAAATTCAAGCACCTGTGGATTTACTAGGATAGGCGAGAATTCACCGTGTGCTGAGGGCTTCCTTGCTCGGCCCTTCCTAGGCTCGTATTTTCCTTTTTCATTCAGCCACCTGAGATAATGGATCTTCGCCTTCCCTTTTTCCCTCCTCATGACACGCTCAAGCTAAGGAGCATTTCCTATGCTTTAGCACCACCTTGTGGTTTAAGAGGAAAAGTTGAGAAGCAAGCCGCATCCATCTTGGGATCATTGAGCATAATAAACAGCCTTGAAGGGCCATCTGGCTTTTGCTGTCTCCTTCAGTCTGAGAGGAAATGAGATTTGTCATTGAATATGGAATGTCTCCTACAGGCTAACTTGCCTGCTGAGAAATCAGGCAGTGTAGTGGGTCCAATTTGAACTAAGCAGAGAGTCATGCAGAAACACAAAACCAGGTTGCTACTGTTCTATTATTTAAATTGAATTGTGTCCACATTTCACAGATGACTTGGCTCAGCCAGAGAACTTGGCATCTACATCTGCTGTTATTGCAAAATGTTGAGCTAATGTTTTCAGTTGCTCCAAGTCAGGAATTATCTCCTGGCCATCGATGATAGACCCTGGAAACTGCATTCAATTCATGGATTTGCAACCCAACCTACAGCTGAATTTCACCAACAAATATGTTGGTTTGGCCGGCATAGGCTGAAAAGAAAAGGCAATGGAAAACAGATAGATGGGGCAGAAGCTTTACCAATAGACATAACTTCACATACTTCCTGTTATCTTGCGCCCACACTCCTTAATCCCTTCATCAATTTACTTCTGCTGGGAAGGTGTATGAGTTCGCAATTTCCTTACTGGTCCAGAGAGGCCAATTGATTTGCCTGTGGTCACACCGTTAGTTACTGGCAGAACCTTATCAGCGAACTTATCATTCTTAATGATTGACTACTTCATCAGACAAATTTCCTATTAAAAATAAGTCTCAAAAAAAAAAAGAAAAAAGAAAAAAGTCTCGGGGCTCCTTTTTTGTCTTCTGACCACCCTGAGGCTTTCCCATGTAGTTCTGTGTGTCATGCTGTGTCTCCTGTTTCTAGGACCTAGGCGGATTGTGTTAGGAACTTCACTCCCATCACGTGTTCAGTAGCCTACTACATCTTGACAGGACTTCCTAGCTAAGGAGGAAGAATATAAGTGTTTAAATGCGGAATTGGAGGCAAAAACAGCTGATGTGGTTCTACAAGCTGAGGAAAGAATAAGAGATCCACAAGAAGTACGATCTAGGCCTATTTTAACACAAAATTAAATCGTGCGAAGAGGAAAATGATTACAGCTTAAGAGGTCTACTATCTGAAGGGACAATTCATCTACATACAGCCAAGGATATTGCTATTCCAGAGGATGTTTTAGACTTTCCTCTTGCAAAAACAGCAAAATTTAGACTTTCCTCTTGCAAAAACAGCAAAGGGCAACTGGAAAAAGGCTTACCTGATTATACAGATGATGATATTTTGTGTGGTGTTAGTAAAGACATTGAAGCAGAAGCACAAATCAGATTTCTAAAAGCCAAACTCCATATTATGCAGGAGTAATTGGATAATGTTGTATATGAATGCAATAAAAAAGAGGATGAAATTCAGGATTTAAAGTCTCAAGTAAAAATATCAAAGAGTGTATGAGACAGCAGTGGACAATTAATTTGCAACAGTCTCAAATAGAAAAGTATAAAACTCTTTTCGAAGAAGCAAACAAAAAATGTGGTAGATTACAGCCAGAGCAGTCTTCAGGAGAAAAAGAATTAGAAAATAAGACTACAAAAACAAGCTGCCACTAGTTAAAGTGCCATAGAAGTTCACTTGAATAGAGCTCTAGAAGAAGAAAAGCATAAATTGGAGCTAAGTAAATTAAGGCAAAATAACAAAGATACAGAAAATGAAGAACGCAAAAAAAAAAAAAAATCAAAGTATTGAAATCAGAAAATAAGATGCTAGAAAAACAGAAAGGAGAAATAATGATAAGGTTCAAGAAACAATTAAAATTAACCGATGTTTTTAAAAGGCAGAAGCGCATTGAAGCTACCAAGATGCTGTCTTTCATTGAAGAGGACTTTATGAAGG
>NW_011888784.1:23224376-23231868 GCF_000151845.1 Pteropus vampyrus | reverse complement strand
CAACCCAACCTACAGCTGAATTTCACCAACAAATATGTTGGTTTGGCCGGCATAGGCTGAAAAGAAAAGGCAATGGAAAACAGATAGATGGGGCAGAAGCTTTACCAATAGACATAACTTCACATACTTCCTGTTATCTTGCGCCCACACTCCTTAATCCCTTCATCAATTTACTTCTGCTGGGAAGGTGTATGAGTTTGCAATTTCCTTACTGGTCCAGAGAGGCCAATTGATTTGCCTGTGGTCACACCGTTAGTTACTGGCAGAACCTTATCAGCGAACTTATCATTCTTAATGATTGACTACTTCATCAGACAAATTTCCTATTAAAAATAAGTCTCAAAAAAAAAAAGAAAAAAGAAAAAAGTCTCGGGGCTCCTTTTTTGTCTTCTGACCACCCTGAGGCTTTCCCATGTAGTTCTGTGTGTCATGCTGTGTCTCCTGTTTCTAGGACCTAGGCGGATTGTGTTAGGAACTTCACTCCCATCACGTGTTCAGTAGCCTACTACATCTTGACAGGACTTCCTAGCTAAGGAGGAAGAATATAAGTGTTTAAATGCGGAATTGGAGGCAAAAACAGCTGATGTGGTTCTACAAGCTGAGGAAAGAATAAGAGATCCACAAGAAGTACGATCTAGGCCTATTTTAACACAAAATTAAATCGTGCGAAGAGGAAAATGATTACAGCTTAAGAGGTCTACTATCTGAAGGGACAATTCATCTACATACAGCCAAGGATATTGCTATTCCAGAGGATGTTTTAGACTTTCCTCTTGCAAAAACAGCAAAATTTAGACTTTCCTCTTGCAAAAACAGCAAAGGGCAACTGGAAAAAGGCTTACCTGATTATACAGATGATGATATTTTGTGTGGTGTTAGTAAAGACATTGAAGCAGAAGCACAAATCAGATTTCTAAAAGCCAAACTCCATATTATGCAGGAGTAATTGGATAATGTTGTATATGAATGCAATAAAAAAGAGGATGAAATTCAGGATTTAAAGTCTCAAGTAAAAATATCAAAGAGTGTATGAGACAGCAGTGGACAATTAATTTGCAACAGTCTCAAATAGAAAAGTATAAAACTCTTTTCGAAGAAGCAAACAAAAAATGTGGTAGATTACAGCCAGAGCAGTCTTCAGGAGAAAAAGAATTAGAAAATAAGACTACAAAAACAAGCTGCCACTAGTTAAAGTGCCATAGAAGTTCACTTGAATAGAGCTCTAGAAGAAGAAAAGCATAAATTGGAGCTAAGTAAATTAAGGCAAAATAACAAAGATACAGAAAATGAAGAACGCAAAAAAAAAAAAAAATCAAAGTATTGAAATCAGAAAATAAGATGCTAGAAAAACAGAAAGGAGAAATAATGATAAGGTTCAAGAAACAATTAAAATTAACCGATGTTTTTAAAAGGCAGAAGCGCATTGAAGCTACCAAGATGCTGTCTTTCATTGAAGAGGACTTTATGAAGGTGCTTGGATGGGGAAATTCTTAAGTGATCTACTTGAATTCGTCTTTATAACTGACAGTGTGATGGATATACATTTTATTTAACTTAAGTGGTAACGGTTTGAATTATTTTTACTCTTAATAAGAAATGATGATATTTGATAATGAAATCAAAATCATTCTAAAGAATTCCCTGTTTAGATTGGGGGAATGCAAATTTAATACATAATTATTAGAAAAAGGAAATTATTTGGAAAAATAAAGCAATAGGAATTTTAAGAACAGTCATCAGAATTTTGCAGAACATCAGAACCTTAGCTTGATTGTGGTAATATTACCATGCATTCACATATCAAATCATCACATTTTACATCTTAAATATATACAATTTCTATTTCTCAATTATACTCATTGAGCTGAAGGCGGGGGGGAAGAATCTTAGGGGACCTCTTTAACTATTGTTATCAGTTTAGATCCAAATTCTACCATTCATTAGTCTGTAGCTTTGGCAGAATGTCTATTTGTGGTATTTCTGTGCCTGTTTTCTTTTGATTCAATGAATTAATAACAAAGAAAGGCCTTAAACAGGGCCTGGGACTTGCTAAGAATTCACTGATCATGATAATCAGGGCTGGGACTAAGTGAGGGTGCCAAATGATTCAGAAAGTGAGTGCCTCACTAGCCTCACTCTAGTCCTGGCACTCCTGGTAATGACGAAGATGACGAGGATACTTATATGGCATTCGCCTTAATCAGTTTGGGCTGCTATAATAAAGTACTGTAGACTGGATGGCTTAGAAACAACAGAAACTTATTTCTTGTGATTCTGGAACGTGTAAGTCTGAGATCAGGGTGCCAAAATAGTTGGGTTCCAGTGAAGACCATCCGGTTTGCAGATGGCTGTCTTCTCATCTTATCCTGTCATGGCAGAGAGCAGAGAGGGAGAGCTGGCTCTCTTCCTCTTCTTTTAGGAATCCTAATCCCAACATGGGGTCTCCACCCTCATGACCTAATCATTTTCAAAGGCCCCAACACCATGACTTTAGGGGTTAGGGTTTAACATGAATTTGTGGGGGGGTGTCACAAACATTCAGTCCCTAACAGCCTTATTCAGAGTGTTAATGTCATTATTGTGTCCCATGGGGGCTGAGGAGACCTTCTGAGGAGCAGCCAGACAGCCCTGATCTCATCAGCTTTGTTCTTGCCCTCCCAGATTTCACCCTGAGGGCTTCCTTCGAGAAGCGTGAGAAGACCTCAGGAGATCAACACATTAAGCTGTTATCCTTGGCATTTTCCCAAAGTTTAGCTGAGAGGAAGTTTTAACAGGAACTACTGGGGTTGGCGGCGGGGGGTGGGGAGGTGGGGGGGTGGCGGGGAGGTAAGAGCGCAAGAGACTTGCACAGTTAGATAGGCTTGGAAGGGAGAGGAGAAAGAGAAAGGTCGAGAAAAAGGGGTAGATTGCAAGGTCCCAGACACAAGCTTCCCCAACTCAAATGACTTTTAGCTGAAGATGGCCTGATGATCCTTTCATGTCTGACAAGTGAGCCGGGAGTCCCACTAATGTAGGGAGGAGACAAGAGAATTAATATATTAATCAAGCCACATTCAGAGACTGCAATACGCTGATCAGCCCTGTGCCAGGCCAGGAGGACACCTTCAGAACAAAGGAAGATTTCCGCTGGGTTACTAACAAAGCATTCCTCACACCTAAGAAGGCGAACAGGAACCAACAGTCATTCCCTATGCCTAAAACCATGGGGGAACCTAAGGATTAAAGGCTAAGAACTGCCAGCAGGCCTTTCACTCTACATATCCTTACCTTTTCAAGCTACATACTCTTCCCCTTCCTCACTGTATGTCCGTATCAAAGGAAATGGATTAACAAAGTCTTTTAAACAATAACTCAACAGGAACTAAAGAATGATATATAAACTGAATTCCCTGAACACTCAGCCTGGCTCAACTCATTATCTCTCCAAGCCTATCTTGATCCCTCTCACTCTCTGTTTCTGAGAGGAGACCACACGGTCTGTGGAGTGTTACCCTTTTTCTACTAAACTTTCCTTTCGACTCTCACTTTGGCATGTGTGTTGAATTCTTTCCACACTCTCCACCAAAGGACCCTCTTCTTCTCTCGGTACAAGGTTTGGTCTCCCCGCCACTTGGGGAAATTCGCCCTCTCCTGCATCACCACAACCCCGAGCAGAGATTATTCCATGTCAAGAAATGCACATCTGCCTACAAGGTTCTAACTACATTTTTCCAACACGGTCAAAGAAGAATTATTGTAATCGACAGGGCTAAACAATTTATTCCCCTCCCCCGGTCCCCAAAGTTAATGGTTTTCTGTGTTGTACCTTTCTTTCCTCCCTCAAACAGGGTCAGAAGGCAGTTGTAATTCCAGATATAAAATAAAAACAGACACAGCTCCTGACTTTAAAGGCTCCTGGATTGGAAGCAACACTGTGGAGTCCTGTTTGCTCTTGGCCTCACTGTTTGCTAAGGCTCACGGGCTGCCATACCAGTCTCATCTGTGTTTGTGAGAGAGATGATTCTATGAGCAGAAGGCATTGCTACATGGGCAGTGTTCTCTGGAGACAGAGTATTTTTCCAGCATTTATTTGGCTTGGGCTACCAGGCAGCAACCAGGCTCTTCTGCTGGCCTTGCAGGCACGAAAAGGAGGTTTAGTGCTTGAGACGTTTTCCCCAGAGCTGGATTCTAAGGGCATGTTCAAACCTCTATGGAGGGTCAGACTTAGGGCCAATGTTGGCCAGTAAGTCACAGACCAAATATTAGAAAGCAAAAATTAGTTCGGGAAGAAAGCAAAGATAAGCGAAGAACTAAGTGTTAGGCCACACGTTTGCAGGCAGCTAGGTGGAACTTGCAAGTGTAGTAGTTTCTCTGATTCATTTGAAATGACAGCCATCTGTGAACCAGTGTCTGGGCCCTTACCAGACACTGAATCTGCTGATGCCTTGCTTTTGGACTCCTCAGCCCCAGAACTGTGAGGAATACATTTCTATTTCTTATAAGCAACCCAGTCTATGGTATTCATTTTGTTATAGCAGCCTGAGTTGATGGAGACGTGTTCCAAACACAGTGCCTGATATACTAGCTGAGCTCAATGAAACTTTGTTCTTTTACTTTTAGCATCCGCAGTTTCAGAATTGCAGGAGACTGTTGTTCCAACAGTCAGGTGTTCTTGGGTCATGGGGACCAGACAGGTTGACTTAGATAGTGCCAACCCCTTCCTACCAGAAGTAGCGGGAGAGGATAACCTTCACAAGGGGGAGAAATGGTTTTTGAATGCTTCCTATTAATATGTGCAAAGCGCTTGAGAATGTACCTATTTCCAAAGCCTATTTCACGATCTCACTTAGAATGTTGGTGGCAGCATCCCAGCTGCCCCTCCATCACTGTCATTTCAAATAGGGTTGTGAAACAGAGAGGCGCCAGGCACTACTTCATGAAGATGTGACCTGGTTGGCTTTCCCTCAGGTTGGGCAGCACAGGGCAAAATGTGGATACCTAGACATTCATATGTGGCTATCCTGGCAGGAAGGTTACAGACCATTGATATGATGCCCTGAGAATCCACACAAGGCGAGGACAGTTGTGATGCTCAAAGTGGGGTGGATGCTTTATATGCAAAGAAAGAAAAAAGAAAAGAAAAGAAAATAGTAAGAAAATGTGGAAACCATGATGAAAGTATCGATCCAGGCAGGCATGATCAACTTATGTTAAAAATCATTAGATGGATGGTTGAAGGACAACTGAATGCTCATTCCTACAGTGCCAGAGTAATACCACACAGATACACACTCAGGTGCAAGGTGACAACTTTATAGTACAATGTGACAATAGACTATCATCACACTAATCCAGAGGGCATACCGGTGGTGTTGTGATGGTGCTTCTGATGTCATGTGGCTTGAATCCATCAAGTCTCTAGATTGAAGTTGTACAAGAACAGCTGACAAACACTGCAAGAGAACGACACAGACAGATCCAGAAGGCAGGACATCCTCCAGGATATTTGGGGCCACCTTTTCACAAGTTGGGATGGGGCACTGAATTAGGTTAAAGAAGACTGAGGGAAAAAATTAAAAGATGCAATGCCATCACTGTTCTGGATTAGATATTGATTTCAACAAACCAGCTAAAGGACATCTCAGGGTCAATTGGGAAAATCTGAATATTATCTGGATGTTAGTTGAAATAATGTAGAAATTGATTGGAAAAAATAGATAATAGAATAGTATATGACTCATTTCAGTTAAACACACACACATGTACATACATATGTAGAAAATGACCCAGAAGGACATGCACTAAGGTGTAAATGATGGCAATCTCTGCATGGTAAGAATGTGATATTTTTACTTGCATTTTACTTTCTACATTGCATATGTCCTGTTTCTGTAATAATAAGTTATTTTGAAATGTTTTAAAAATTATTAGACCGAATGCACAAAGAGGGGAGAGAATGGAAAAGCACAATTGTTTAATTCTCAATTTTGCTGAAATCTGGCTCGATCTAGAAAAATATCTATGAAGAATATCTGTGTTGTTTATTCTCACTCCCCCTTTCATCTCAGGAGCAATTGTTGAAGCTGCTGGAAGTGGCTGCCTTAAATATTTTCTGTGACTGTCACACTATTGTAATCAATCTGACCACTTCCGCCTAGCAAAGACATTTTTTCAGCAGAGTTCCTGGAACATATTTTAAAGCCTAAGAACTTCCAGTATGAGTATATCAAATGTTTTTGCTTTATAATAGGCTCTCCCTACCCCCGTCCAAGAAAAATTGAGACCCAGGGTCAGAAAGTGATTACTCAAGAATAGACAGCTAATTAGAGGACAGGAACACAGTTCCCCTGATTTTCTTTATCCAAATTAACTAACTCACTCATCTTCTATTTATTTATCATCTATTCTATATGGGTAGTGAAGGGATACAGTGAGTGAAGTAGGCACTGTTCCTCTCCACGGTCCTGACTCCCTCTCAGAGGAGTGCTTTGTTTCTCAGAAATGCCCTCCGTAGGTTCAAGAGGCCTTTTTCTTTTTGTAATGAACTAAAAATCCAAATGTGCTAATATGAATTTTCATATGATAAATGAGAGATTCTTAGTTCAACATTAAAGTTCAATTACAGGAGCAAAAGTGTGCCATCTGCCTCTTTGCTAGGAAAATCAATAATCCAATCGTTATATGTGGGAAAATTAGAGAGAGTTCTGTGCAAAATCAGGACTTCTGTCTGAATCCATTGCATCTTAGGGAAAATGTTCTTTACCACATTTTCTGACACTCAAACCATCCTCTTGAGAGATTTAGGGACTCACTCTTTCATGGATTAATCATTTTGCAAGTACTTCTTAAATGAGTATTGCAAGCAGAAGCCACAAGTCAGATGTGGCTGGAATAAGAAAAGCTGGGCTCAGCATTTACTATTTAATCTTCTCTATTTTCCATAGCCTGAGAATCATCCCCATATGGACAGAATCTGACACGAAAAGAGATTATTCCAATAAATAGCATGAATTGTTTCAGCAGTACAGGCAGAGCCTGAATCTATTTCCATTTTCCTCTGGAACCCTGTATGTTGTAGAATCATAGAAGTGCATTCTGTTATAGCCCAAAATACAAGATAAATATCCATGAGCCCATATTGATATGAGTAAATTAAATCCCCTATGTAGAAGAACTCCAAATAGTTTAAGTGGATACTCCACCCTCAGTGAAGTAAAAACATGACGTCCCACTCCTTACCTGTGGGCTATGCATAGTGACTTCCTTCCAAAGAGTACAGTATGGAAAAGGAGAGGGAAAAAAGTAACTACACATTGGGGAAACCTGGCAAATGTTACGGTAGCCAGTTGATCAAGGTCAACATCAATAGTTACATATGTTAATAGTATACACGCTTAATATGATGTGATGAAAATGTCACTTTACCTCTGTGATTTCCTCCCCCCAAAAACCATAACCCTAGTCAAATCATATGAAAAACATTATATAAATCCCAGTGGTGGGATATCTTACA
>NW_011888784.1:23217315-23223196 GCF_000151845.1 Pteropus vampyrus | reverse complement strand
AGATAGTAAATATTTTAGGCTTTTTGGGTCAAGTTGTCTTTGTTACAACTAATCAATTCTATAGCATGAAATCAGTCATAGATAGTACAAATGGACATGGCAGTTTTCCAATAAAACTTTATTGATAAAAACAGATGATGGGCCAGATTTGGCCAGAGGCCATAGTTTGCCTGGACCTGATGGATACATTTAAGATCTGGTGTATGTCCAACTTATCATGCTCTTCTGGACAAATTGGCTTTGGGGCCTTTAATGCACAGAGTAAAGCCTGAGACAGCAAATGGGCTCGGAAAGTGGTATCAGGAGTGGTGGTAGCGGGGGAAATCTCATTATCACCAAAGTAACTCTGGGGGTACGAAGTCCAGAGACTCCAAGACCGCCCTGTAGGAGGATGACCTGGTGGGGTGTGCCAGCAGGAGCACATGACCCCAGCTCTTGCCAAAGGCTTACTTTCCTCTTGGGATCTCTTCTAGTTCCCACTGCCATCTCCATGCTCTCCATTTGCTTTTTAGAATTCCAGCTCACCGTGGACAATTCACCCTTCCCTTTTATCTCACAATTCCTATGAGACACAGCTGGAAGTCAAAAGAAGACTTTGCTAAAGGCCAGGGGGTAACAAAAGGGATACATGGTCCAGAGCACTGGAAATCTGGACCCTGAGGCGTGCGTAATTGGTGCTTAGCTGCTGGTGTTTCGGCAGAGTTCCAACTGTGGGGGCTCCAGAAAAAGAGTTAAATCCAGGAAACTATTTTCTTTTATTTCTTCATCCAATTCCTCACCTGCTTTTATTTGTTTGAGTTGTTATTTTGACATGATTGTTGGGGAAGTGATGGCTGCAGTGATGAGACAAAGATTAGATAAGAATCACTGGAAATGTCTACACATGCAAATATCTCCCATATTAACACCACCATGTCTGCCCTTCAGCCATAGAGTGCTGGTGCTGAAAACCTCAGGAAGCCCACGCCAAGGAAGTAATGAACCTACACAGGCCTTGACTTATGTGGGGAGTCTGGTGGCATGGAAACACCAAACCCCCCACGTAAGTCAAGGCCTATTTGAGTTCATTTATTTGCTTACGTACTTTTAGAGGCTAATGACCTTTTAATATGGTGATAAATATTTGCTACTTATTGTTTGACAAGGACCCATTAGTCTCTGGGGTAGGTTCTTTTTCTTTGTGCTGCTTCTTCCAAATTTTAGACCCATTTCCAGCCAATGCATCCCCTCCTAAAAAATAAAATTAGACCCTTTAGACCCTATATGGTGACTTAAAAATTTGATTCCCTTTATGATGGTAGCTTTAAAATGTTGCCTATTTCTATAGTCCTGCACAATCTTACTTTGTTCTGTTTTGATCTTTAGAATTTATTTCATGAAAACCATCACCCCCTGAATGCTGCATCCAACAAAGACCAGCTGGGGGACCAGGCTCTGGCCCAGATGAAGTCTTAGAGCAGCAGTAAGGACTCCTCTCCTGTTCTGGCTTCTAAAGTGGACCAACTGGAGAAGATGTTGAAGATGCTTCAGAAAGATCTGAAAAAGAAAAAAAAGGCAAGGCCCACCTCCAGGCAGAAATTCAGCACTTGAGAGAGGGCAACCTGCAGAAGGAGTCCAGAATGCCTCCAATAAGCTGAAGAAGTTCACTGAATGGGTCTTCAATGGCGTAGACATGAGCTAGGGCAGGCTGAGAGGGACAGGAGAGAGACCCTGGGGAGCCTCTAGTGAGGCTTTGAAGCCCCTTGGTCACGCCATTGAACACATTCTCAGAGCTTCTTCCTCAGCTTCCTACTCTCTTTCAAAGAGTGCGCAGCAATTGCAGATCAACAACCATTATCTGCCTTTCGTAGAAAAGAAAAACAGCAACAACAAAAATAAAATATTTAAAAAGTAAAAAAAGTTTAACTGCTGAAATATAAAAAAAAAATTTAAAAGATCACTTTGCATCTATCACCTCTTATAAGTTTCAAGTGATATTTGTCCAAATTTGATTTTCTTACCTTAAAGAATATTTGCTCCAACTATTTTAATCAAAACCTTCTCTTGGAACAATAAACCAAAGAGATTTCTACCAGATTCTCTTTCCATTGCGTATATTTGCTTGAGATGGCCATTCCCTTTTCCAAAGTTCCTTTAAAGCCTACCTGATTTAAAGTCATAAACATGTATTAGGATAGTAACCCTCTCATTACAATGTGTTCCCTCGATATACCAACATCGTCTCTCAACATTCAAGAGAGAAAAAATAGTATTAGTCAGGTATGTATTAGAATGTGAACACAGCAACATAATTGCAAGCTAAAGTCACAGTTCAGCATTTTAAAACTCATGACCTTTTTGTCCAATATATAAACCTAAGACAGAGAAAACCTCTGAGATCTTCTCATATGTGCCTCGTCAGCTCTTTTAATCGTGGCTATGTTCTTGTTAAAGGTAGAGTTAGATCAACACACACAGCTAACAAATGTTCCTCTAATGACACAGTCATTTGGAATGAATGAGTTTTATTTTGGCTGAAGAGAGAGTGAGATATTGGGAAAAGTCTGCTCTACTGGATTACCAGCCATGCATGTAAGGAATGAAGTCTGCTAGGAGTTCTGAGAGGTTCTGGGTTGGGCACATTTTGCTATTTGAGCAGATGTGTAAAGTTCAATGAATATGATTGAAGTCTTCCATCCATATGTTAAAAAAAAAGGTTGGATCATGGTATATGAGTTCAAGAGGTAAAATACGAGAAAAGCTGTTCTCGCCTGCTGCAAGTTAAATAAGATACTTTCAGAATATTCAGTGGGGGAGAGACATTCTAAATAGCGATGTTTAAAAGGAAATCATATTTGTGTTGTATTATTATTAATTACCGCAGGTCAAACCTGGCCTACGCTAGAAAAAGGCAAAACCAGACTTAGAACATGGGGATGATGACTACATCATGATCGTTTCTGCTATGCTCTTTTGACATGTGACATATGAAAAACTAAGAGTCCTTGTTAGAAAGCCAATATGTTTTAATTTATTGCTGGATCTCATCACTCTATTTGCTTTAAAAAAACAAGTGGTCAACCTTCGCATCAAAAAGGCAAATGAGTTCTCCATTCATCATTCTGTGAAGGTTAACACATTTTAATCATTATAAGCAAAGATAAAAATTGCTATATCACATGATCCAATTCTGCTGTATCTAAATATTAAATAATTATTATTATATTAATTAATTAATTAATTTTTTATAGTGACATTGGTTAATAAAATCCAATGTTTCAGCTGTACACTTTAACAATAAGGCATATATATATTTACACTGTGTGTTCACCTCCCATAGTTAGATTTCTTTCTGTCACTACATATTTGACTCCCTTTACCCCATCTAACTACCCCCGCTTCCCCCACCCTCTACCCTCTGATAACCACTAGTCTATAGTCTATGTCCGTGAGTCTCTATTTGTTTGTCCTGTTCATTCGTTGCTTTTAGGTTTATATCCCACATATAAATGATATCATGTGATTTTCAACTTTTTCTGTCTGGTTTATTTTGCTTAGCATGATTATCTTAAGGTCCATCCATGTTGTCACAAATGGCAGTATTTCATTGCTTCTTATGGCTGAGTAATATTCCATTGTATATATGTACCACAGATTCTTTAGCCAATCATCTATTGTAGGACACTTCGGTTGCTTCCATGTCCTGGCCACTGTGAATAATGCTGCTATGAACATCAGTGTGCAAATATCTTTTTAGCTATGGGTTTTCAGGTTTTTGGGGTAAATATCCAGTAGAGAGATTGCTGGATCATATTCTTGGTTTTGATTAATTCTTAGTTTTTTGAGGAACCTCTATACTGTTTTCTATAGTGGCTGTACCAATTTGCAGTCCCACCAGCAGTGTATGAGGGTTCCTTTTTCTCCGCATCCTCTCCAACATTTGTTATTTCTTGTCCTGTTGATTATAGCTATTCTAATAGATGTTAGATGATATCTCATTGTGGTTTTGACTAGATATTTTATTCTTTTTGTTGCAAATGCAAAAGGACTTATTTTTTCCACTTCTTTTTCTGACACTTCATTATTAGAGTATAGGAAGCCTATGGATTTTTGAACATTGATTTTGTATCCAGAAACTTTACTGTATTTGCTTATTGTTTCTAGTTATGTTCTTGTGGAGTCTTCAGGGTTTCCTACGTAGAGAATCATGTCATTCGCAAATAATGACAGTTTGACTTCTTCGTTTCCTATTTGGATGCCTTTTATATCTTTCTCTTGTCTGATTGCACTCACTAGGACCTCTAATGTTATATTGAATAACAGTGGCAATAGTGGACAGCCTTGCCTTGTTTCTGATCTTAGAGGGAAGGTTTTTACTTTTTCACCATTGAGTATAATGTTGGCTGAGGGTGTGTCATATATGGCCTTTATTATGGTAAGGTGCTTTCCTTTATCAATTTTGTTAAATATTTTGATCAAAACTGGATACTATATCTTGTCAAAGGCTTTTTCTGTATTTATTGATATGATCATATGATTCTTATTTTTTAATTTGTTTATGTGGTGTATCACATTAATTGCTTTGCTTATGTTGAACCATCCCTGTGCCTCTGGGATGAAGCCAACTTGATCGTGGCGTATAATCTTTTTAATATGTTGCTGTATTCGGTTCACTAGTATCTTATTTAGGATTTTTGCATCTGTGTTCATGAGAGATATCGATCTGTAGTTTTCTTTTTTTGTGTTATCTTTACCAGGTTTTGGTATCAGGGTAATACTGGCCTCATAAAATGAGTTGAGAAGTATTGCCTCCTCTTCGATTTTTTGGAAGAGTTTGAGAAGAATAGGTATTAAATCTTCTTTGAATGTTTGGTAGAATTCAATGCTCCTGGACTTTTACTTTTTGGTAGGTTTTTGATGATTGTTTCAATTTCCATACTGTTAATTGGTCTTTTTAGATTTTCCAGTTTTCTTGATTTAGTCTAGGAAGATTGTATTTTCTAAGTAGTGGACCATCTCTTCTAGGTTATTAAATTTGGTGTTATATAGTTTATCGTGGTATTTTTGTATGATCCTTTGTATTTCTGCGATATCAGTAGTAATTTCTCCTCTTTCATCCCTGATTTTGTTTATTTGTGTTCTTTCTCTTTTTTCTTTAGTGAGTCTAGCCAGGGATTTGTCAATTTTATTAACCTTCTCAAAGAACCAGCTCTTTGTTGCATTTGTTTTTTCTATCATTTTTTTTCTTTGTTTTTAATTTCATTTATTTCTGCTCTGATTTTGATTATTTCTTTCCTTCTGCTGACTTTAGGCTTCATTTGTTCTTCTTTTTCTAGTTTTTTAAGATGGAGCATTAAGTTGTTTATTTGGGCTCACTCTTGTTTTTGGAAATAGGCCTGTAATGATATGAACTTTCCTCTTATGACCGCTTTTGCCATGTCCAAAAAGTTTTGATATGTTGTACTATCATTATCATTTGTTTCTATGTATCTCTCAATCTCTCTTTTTATTTCTTCTCTGACTCAGTTATTCTTCAGTAGCATGTTGTTTAATCTCCATGTATTTGTGGTTCTTTTTGATTTCTTTTTGCAGTTGATCTCTAATTTCAAAGCATTATGATCAGAGAATATGGTTGGTATGATTTCAACCCTCTTATATTTGTTGAGGTTATCTCTGTGTCCCAGTATGTGGTTGATCCTTGAGGATGTTCCACGTGCACTAGAGAAGAATATATAATCAGCTGTTTTGGGATGGAAGGCTCTGTAAATGTTAATTATGTCCAGATGGTCTAATGTGTTATTTAAGGATATTATTTCCTTATTGATTTTCTGTTTGGATGATCTGTCCAAATCCGACAGTGGGGTATTTTGGTCCCCTACCACAATAGTGTTTTGTTCTGTTT
>NW_011888784.1:23199852-23215765 GCF_000151845.1 Pteropus vampyrus | reverse complement strand
AAGTACCATCCTGAATTCTCTGTCATTTAAGTTGTATATTTCTATGTCTATAAACTTACTTTCTGGAGATTTTTCTCTTTCTTTCTGAGATGCCTCGTAACCTTGGTTGTTCATGATGTTTAATGGACTATTTCTCTGCCTGGGCATTAATGAAAATGTATTCTGCTTTTTTTCCAGAAAGATGATTTATTATATAAAGGTGTCTCTTTAGCTTGCTGCAAAGAAGGCACTTTCCTTTTGGTTTCCAGTAGGTGGCGTTTAAGTTTCTTGGATCCCTGCTTTATATAAAGCCTTAATATTACCTTTTTATTTCTTTGTAGATATTTAATCATGCTCACTACCCTCAGTCTCTGTCCCTGTCAGTGTTAGCAACAGTTTTGGTAGCATGTGCTCAGATTCCCTTGGGGCTCCGTGGTGTTCGGTCTCGGATGATATGAGGGGAGGGATCCTTTGATTTAGGGGTTGGAGGCTGCAGCTCAGCCTTGGTTTTGCAAACACCACTGGTAAAAATCAACTGTCGTTTCTCAGCCATCCTACTTCTCTGCTTTCTGCTCTGATGACTGGGCCCTGCTGCCAGTCATGTGGAACTCATAACTCTCCAGGCAGGACTGTTCGGGGAACTCGTTACACCTTCTCCCTTCTCCCTCCTACAGGGAGCTCCAGTGGCTGCAAGAGGCAGCTTCTTTATTTCTCCCAGTCCACCACCTGACACTCAGGGTTCTGACCTGTGGTAGCTGTTATGCACAGATCCCACACTCAGACGTGCTGGTGTGCAGTTTGGTGCTTTTTGTTGAGTTTTAGATGTTCAGCTTATTGTTGTTTCAAGGGGAGAGATCTGGGGATGTCTCTCACTCCACCATGTTTCTCCAAAACCTAAAAAAATTATTTTGATATAATTGTAGATCACATGTGCTTATAAAATATATTACAGAGAAATTCCATATACCTTTCACTCAGCTTCTCCCCATGGTAACATCTTGCATAATTACAGTACAATATCACAACAAGGAAATTAATATTGATACAATCCATTGACCTTATTCATATTTCAAGTTTTACATGTACTCATGTGTATGTGAGTGTGCATATGTGCATGTTATATGTGTATGTTTAGTTCAATGAGATTTTATCGAACGTGTGGAATAGTGGGACGACCACTACATTTAAGATACAGAGTAATTTCATCACAAGGAATCCCTGAGCTACCCTTTTATAGCCTCAGCCACTTCTCTCTCTGCCCTATTCCCTAACTCATGGCAACCACTAATCTGTTCTTCATCTCTATAATTATGTCACTTTAAGAATGCTATATAAACAGACTCATACAATATACACACTTTTGAGATATTTTCACTCAGCATAGTTCCCTTGAGATCTTTTCAGGTCATCATGTGTATCAATAGGTTGTCCATTTTTATTGCTGAGTATTGTTCCATCATATGGATGTAACACTTTGTTTAACCATTTACTCACTGAAAGGCATTTGGATTGCTTCTAGTTTTGGGATATTATGAAAAAAAATGTTATGGAAATTTATGTACAAGATTTTGTTTGAACATATGTTTTCTTTATTCTGGCATAAATGACCAAGAGTACTTGCTGGATCACATGGTAAATGTATGTTTATTTTTATAAGAAGCTGCTGTACTCTTTTCCAGAGTGGCTGTACAATTTTAAATTCCCACCAGTAATGTATGAGTGATGCAGTTTCTCCAAATTCTTGCCAATACTTTGGATTATCACTATTTTTCTTTTTTTTAAAATTGTAGCCCTTTTGTTAGGTGTGCGATGATAGCTCATTGAGGTTTTAATTTGCATTTCCCTAGCGGTTAATGAGATTGAGTATTGGTTCATGTGTTTATTTGTCATCTGTATGTCCTTTTCAGTGAAATGTCTTTTCATGTCTGTTGCCCATTTTTAAATTTTTTATTTCTAATTTTTTTTTACTGTTGAGTTTTCAGTGTTCTTTATATATTCTAGGTACTAGTCCTTTGATGGATATGTAGTTTGCAAATATTTTCTCCTACTGTGCACTTCATCTTCTTTGCAGGATATTTCACAGAGTAAAAGTTTTTTGTTTTGTTTTATATCGTTTGTTTGTTTTCTGTTTTTAATGAAGTCCATTTTTCAGTTTTTAGAATCAATTTCTCTCTTATGGATCATGTGTTTGGTGTCTCACTTTATTTTTATGCCTATCTATTTTCTTGAGGTATGCATATTTGCAATGAAAAAGAAAGTTTGAGTAGAGCACTGATGTGAGTTTCTTATGTTTTCATACTTTCAGCAATTTACTCATGTTGGGTAATTGGATTGCTTGCTTTATAGCTGGCTGAGCAGTGCAGGTGATGACCAGAGTCCTGGTGAGTACAAACTGCATTTATTAAGACACTTTCCTCCTTGTTCTCATAATTGATATTCTCTCTCAGGCTTTTTAATGGTTCTGGTTTGAGGAATTACACAAGTTGGTATATACTCTAAGCTACAAGCCTGGGAGATGTACAGAGCCTGTTTTATTTTATTGCAGGAAATCTCTGTAGCATAGAGGAAAGTGCATGTATGAAATTCCAAGGCAGCCATGTCCAAACTTGAATCCTCCCAGCTGTATGAACTCTACATCCTTCCATTTTCTCACCAGTAAAGTGGGAATAACAATCCTGTACTTCCTAAAGTTGTTGTGAGAATAAGAAATAAAGCATGCAAGGCATTTTCCAGAGGATCTGGTATATAGATGTGCTGAATAAATATTACCTGTTATGATCATATCCTTTCCTTTCTGTATGCATTCACTTTCACATTATTTCCACCTAAAGTGAAAAAATTCCATAGCTGCTCCCACCCCCTTATCAAGGTCTTTAAGGAGAACATGAAGGTCTAAAGAAAAAAGTACTGGTTGTTTTCGGTCCCTTGGAGGGGGTGGGAGGGTGAAAACAATGGGTTTGTGCATGAAAGGCAGTAAATCTTTGCTTATTTCTAAAAGAGAAATTATCCAGTAAATACTTCCTTCTTTGCAATTGTTAACAGAATATACATCCCTAAAAAGTCGTGTCCCCTCAAACACAAATATGAGACAAAGATTCAATTTATTTGGAATATGATAAAAAAAAAAAAGCAAAAAAAACCCAAACAAACAAAACAAAACACTAGAGGAGTAGACGAATGAAATGGAAGGAAAGGCAGGCAAAAAAGGATGTGTTGTCAACAAGAGATCACTATAGGCAACAAGAGTTTAATTCCTCTGAAAAGTCTGGGAGACAATGTAGATGTAACTCAGAGTTATCTCACCCAAGGAGTGAGAGATCTGGGTATTTACCCACCAATTCCCCTTGGCTTTGGTGGAAGTGTGCTCCAGGGTAGGGGCAGATTGATTCCCTGGCATTTCCCGTCAGCTCCAGGACAGAGAGAGCCCTGAGGCAGTTAAAAATGCAGGCTGTAGAAAATTGAGCCAAGAAAATGGAAAGTGGTCAAGGGGTTGAGAGCAAGGCTCTGGTGGTTTCTGCTATAGTCTGTTCCTTGCCTCTCACACATCCAATTGTGCCCCCTGTTAACTATCTCATACGACTTCAAGTTATAGCCAGTCACAAGAGGTCACTGGATAAGCTACAGTCCCCATTGTTACAACTGATTTCAAGGACATGATTGATAATTATCGCCTCCTTCCTCTACCATTCTAGATCTCTCTCACCCTCAGCCACCACTTCGGCACATGGAGGTTGCTTACACAGCGGAGTAACCTACACCTTTATCTCTGAGAAGACTGGGCCCCTGGTGAGTGTCTTAGTGATGTTGTAGTCATTACACTTGATCATTTACAGTTACTGGAGGGCATGGAAATATCAAGAGGCACTCTAACGAATTCTCTGGGTTCCAGATCTATTCCTGTTGCCTCATTATACAGCAACAATCCTATCTACTTATAATTATCAGAGACAATGATCTCTGGCAATGTAGAAATTCCTCTCTTTACCTGCCAATGATGAGAGATTTTGATGGAACCCCTACTGTTCCCTTCGCCACAGGCCCATCCGCAGTCTTATTCCCCAGACTTAAAATAATGGGAGAGTTTCACACAGGGTAAGGATATCATCTGAATTATGCTTCTAGAAACTGAGAAAATGACCCACTGAAAGACAGACTTGAGCCACTTCTCTATTTATCACCTAGTCTCCACTCCCTCCACTCTAACAGAGGGGCTATTCAGTGATTTGCTCAGACACTCTACCAAATATTCCTCAAGTGATTCGGCCATTCCCTTATCCTCAGTGTACAACTGCAAGGGTAAATGGCTATAGGTCCTTTGGGGGTGAGATCAGGGAAACTCTTCTATATGTACTTCCTCTGGTATCACAGGTAAAATGCTTTCAGTGGCTTCAGTTGATTGGCTCTGGATCTGAGAGCTGACTCTGATCTAGAAACAAGGCCAGAGTTGGAGTCTTTATCATCAGCTCCTGTCAGTTGTTGCTTGAAAGCTGTCCTGGGTCTCTCGTGAGTGTCTTAGTGATGCTGCATCGGTTCCCTGGCTTTCCTGGTCTGCCCAAGGGGAGCAGAGTGGGTTCCAGTGGTCAGAGGAAGCCTGTAGGCAAAGAGTTGCAGGTATTGGCAGGGGGAATTTGACCAGGCCTGCCCGATATGATAAACACTGAGTCATCACCAGGCATGGGGCACCAATCCACTATTTTGGAACAATTTGGGCATACTATTATCACACGCTAGTATCAGAGTGTTACTGGATTTCTGCATCAGCTAACTTCAGGATTTATTTTTCTCTACAATCCCAATTTGTAAACAGACACAGCTAGGCTCTATTTTTTCCCCTCTAAATTAAAAAAAAAAAAAAGCAAATAAATAAAAATCATTATAAAAGTAACACATAGGATCATTGAGAAAATATTGTAATACAAGGCATGGAGTAAGGGCCATACAAGCACCAAAGAGGTATTTATTATTCTGATAATGAGTGAATTAAAGGAGGGAAATAGGCGGTGACCTTGAGCATTTCTGCTGATTCCCATGGCTCACGTTTTATCTCCTACGGCATCAGAGCATCCCCATGAGGTAGATAAAACTTGAATATCATTCTGATTTTATCAAAAAAGAAAGACGAATAATAAAAAAATTAACATGTTCAAGGTTACATCATGAATTTTAGGAATACGACTGTCCCTCTTGATTCTCAGTTTCGTATTCTGATACTCACTAAGCTACTCTTTATCTCACTTCAATTGCTATCTCAAATTATACTGGCAAGCTCATATTCCACAATCTGTTTTCTCTGGGGGCAGGGCGGGGGATGGAGAAAGACAGCCTACTTACTTATCATCCACTTTGCTTTAGAATGAAATGTGACTTTTAAGTAACTATAGCAATATATGTATGCTACGAAAATGCCTTACAGTCAGAAAATGCTAGAAATAAATTGGAAAATGAAGACTAATGTGCTACTGAAAGGTTATAATTTTCAACTCTCTCAGCATGAGTCAGACTCCATGTGCCAATGCTTCCTTGAAATGGGGTTGACAGTTTTCCAGCGTTAAGCAGAAACACAATAGTATTCATCTCACACATTATAAATGTTTCACACCCACCACCACAAATGACACACAATTTGAGACCTCTTGTTGGAGTGAAACCAAAAGCCATGTAGCTTGACAGTAATATCTTTCTGTTAATTTTGTTCATACCCAATTTGTCCTTACTGAAAATTTCCTTTCAGGAATATTTTACATCAAATTGTCCTATTAACATACTTTTAATTATATTCTCGTGTAGAATGCTGGGAGATTTGTGTGCTGGAAGTGTCAAACCATTATTCTCAGTATCCAAAGTAGTTTTTGCAAAAGGTGTCTCCCCCACATATATACACATATATAGCAGAAAGATATGTATATATAATATATTTGAATAAAAATTGATTTTCAAATGCTTTATCTATTTGTAATCTTCCCCTTTTCCATGGTTTAACTTTCTGCTGTTTCAGTTACCCAAGGTCTACTGTAGTTCAAAAATATTAAATGGAAAATTCCAGAAATAAACAATTCACATACTTTAAATTGCACGTCCTTCTGAGCAGTGCGATGAAATCTCCCGTGAATCATTTCTTTTTCCAGTGTATCCACGTTGTAGACGCTTTTTACCCTTTAGTCACTAGTAGCCATGTTGGTTATCACATCCCAGGGCTTGCGTTCGAGTAACCCTTATTTTACTAAATAATGGCCCCAAAGCGCAAGAGTAGTGATGCTGGCAATTGGGACATGCCAAACAGAAGCCATAAAGTGCTTCCTTTTAGTGAAAAAGTGAAAGTTCTCTACTTAATAGGGAAAGAAAAAAATGTATGCTGAGTTTGCTAAGATCTATGGTAAGGAAGAATCTTCTATCCATGAAATTGTGAAGAAGGAAAAAGAAAGTTGTAATAGTTTTGTGGGAGCATCTCAAACTGCAAAAGTCATGGCTATGGTGGCGCTTTCGTTATGATGGAAAAGGCATTAAATTTGTTGTTGGAAGACATGACATCATCAAAGCTCAATGATCCTTCTTCTGACATATTTTTCGGTCAATAGAAGCCTAACATAACAACACAATATCTGCATCATTCACCTCACTTCATATAGACATCAAAAGAAGGGTGAATACAGTACAGTAAGATATTTTGAGAGAGAGAGATTACATAACTTTTGTTATAGTATATTGTTCTAATGTTTCTATTTTATTAGTAGTTATTGTTGTTAATCTCTACCTGTGTCTAATTTATAAATTAAACTTTATCATATGTATGTGCACATAGAAAAAACATAGTATATAAGGTTTGGTACTAACTGCAGTTTCAGACATCCACTGGGGGTCTTGGAGTGTATCTCCTACGGATAAGGGGACACTACTGTACTTACAGATGAAGGATTGGGACTGAATGCTTGTAATCATTCAACTTCCAGAGAGTTTCATCTGCTCAACCCAGACTATTTTATGAATCTTCGCTCTAAATCTTTGTTGTTGTTGTTGTTGTTGTTTCAGACCAAGTGAATATTCAGTCCTCTTCCTTTTACTCTCGTGAAGCACAAGGTAAAGTTAATTAGAGGAAAAGGACAGGTTTGGTTGTTTTTTTTTTTTTTTTTTTCCCAGCTAGCCGCACATCCATTAGCACCATTGGTAGATTGTATTAAGCCTTCCATTTTTCTTTATAAATTTAAATTACTTAGAGCCTGTAGAATCTACTTTCTTCTTTTATTTTGCGAGACTGAGGATTATAATTACTTTTAATTATAAGGAATTGCTTTCCTTTTCTTCAATTCCTCAAGAATTACCAAAGGCAGTTTTCTCTGTGGTCTCTGCACTTGTTCTTTGCCCAGCTTGAAATTCATTTAGAGCACCTGGGTCCCCATTTACACTCTCTTTATCTATCTGTGGCTTCAATTCCCTCTTAACAATATTAGTTTCACCTTTCCCAATGTGACAACAATGCTTTTAGACAGAGCAGAGTAAAATAGAAGCTGAGTGAACACATTTGTTCTTGTGGTCTATTAATATTAAATCTGTGACCCTAAAGATTTAATACAGCTTACATCATAACACAACACAAAGCAAGCAACAAAAATTAAAGAATAAAAATAAAAGTGCTATCATGAACATTGTCTCCCCCTCCACCCCCAATTCCTTAATGAAAGTCATCATTAATTTAAATATTCGCTTTGTTTTGAGTCTTAACTTCTGATTTATTAGAGCTATTAATTAGCCATCCCCAAATTGTACATTTTTTAGCCTTCCCATTTTACTGAAGAGTACTATACCATCTTTATTTTTAAATATTTTCAAGGCTTACACTGACCTATTTATTTCAAATGATGATTGGCAAATTGAAATTGCAAATGATTAAGCCTATTATTTCAAGTATGGGCTTGTAATCTAAAAAACTTTATCGTCCCCATTTAAACACTCGATGACCTTTAGCAAGCAGATCGACATCTCTGAACTTTAGTTTCCTCCTCTATAAATAAGCTGTTAGGATTAATTGAAATAACATGTCTGAAAGTCAGAATAGGGTGACAGATGACAGGAAACCTGTAAAGTTTCACTTTCTTCCTCCTTTGAATAAACTGTGATTGGATTAAAGCAATCAATTTTGAACCATTATGGAAAGTTAATTTTTACAGAGCTTTATAAAATTAAAGCAACGAAAATAAGGCAAATTTATTAATCAGAGTTCTGAATACTTAAAAAAAAAAAACTATCAGGACTTCAAGCTCTCAAGATGTATTTCCCAATCTTTTCCTAATAAGATTCATTTTTCAAAGTTTATAATTTACAATGAATGATATTAATACTCTACAATTTGTTAAAGAGCCTTTAATAAATATGTACTCTTTCTCATAACCAATTTATACATTGAAGACTCAAATAAGGAATTGTTTTAAATGCCAGCTCTAAACAAACATACTTCATCCTAAGGACTTTTTTTCAGAGGATGGGGAGTAGAGATTAGATTGGTTCTAATCTCTATTGTTCTTATAAGTCAGAGTGGAGAAAAACTTCTTTCAATTGGCCATCATTTTACTTCCATTACAGAACAAGAGGTATCCATGTACTTAACACAAAGTGAGACTTCTTTTGAGAACTGAGTGGAAAGCTAGATTAAAAATTACTCAAATTAATATTTTTAGGGTTTTTTTTTAAAAATATTATTTGCTAGTACAAATCCAATTCAACTAGGTTAAGTAAAAAGATGAATTTTTTGGAAAGATACTGGGGTTCTCATGGAAAAAGAGGTGCCATTGAGCCTTATGAAGTAACAGCTGAAAACAGGGACTAGAATGCATTCAAAACTCAGTTTCTGCTTTCCATCTCCGATTCGCTCTGAGCTTTCACCCTTTTCTCTTGCCATAGACTGGCTTTCTCCACATGGTATGAAACATGAGCTGGTGGCTCCTGAATTTAGATCTTCCTGCTTCATCCAGCAGAGAAAGAACACACTACTCTCATCACCTCAAAGAGTAACATTCCAAGGGAAGGCGGATGTTGGCCCAGCTTAGATCGGGTACCTGCTCTTAGACCAGTCAACTGTGGAGGGAGAATGGGGTCTGGTGAAACGTGACGGTTCCTATGAAAATCATTTAGGTAGAGTGGGAAGCAGGTGAGGGGTCACTGGATAGAAAAAGCAGCAGGCGTCATTATGATTGGGCTCTGCTATTTTTCCAGAGCTATCTCCCATGTCTTTGCACTTTCACCACTGTGAATGCTGTACCATCTTTCAACCAGGGGCTTTTGCTCACATTGAATTTTCTATCTGAAATACTATTCTTCCCTTCTCCTAGTTATTTTGGATTCCCTTTTTATTTGCAACGTAAATACACTGTGCACGAGAAAGCCTTCCCTCACCCTCAAGTCCGAATTTCAACCTAATCTATGTTAGGGGATCCAATTATAGCCTAAATTTCTCACACCAAGACAAATATCATATTATGTTGTCTTATATTTATATTATAAGTAGGATATAAAACCATGAGGTCAGAGAACTCATTTATATTGTTTATAGCTGTATCTTTAGAACTTGGCCCAATATCTGGCATGAGTAATTGGTTCAATAGCATGTTTTAATAAATAATTGTCGAATAAGTGAAGGCATAAACAAGAGAATAGGGAATGAGGATATTTTAAGAGGTGTGGTAGCCTGGAGAAGGTAGTAGTAATGGTAAACTATATAGAGAGCTTGAGAGTTTCTTGAATAATCCTCATAGCCAATTTAGAACATTTGCTATTATATTCGGCACTGTGCCCAAAACCTGACGTACATTATTTCACTTAAACTCTATGGGTTGGGTTTAAGGATTCCCATTTTACATCTGAGGGATTTTAAGTAACATGCCAATGGTTCCACTCTAAGTGCACAGAGTAGCTGAGCTTAAAACTCAGTATCTGACTCTAATACATGTGTTCTTAACCATTACTCTGCATTGATTCCTTTGTTAGCAGCTGCCAGATGAGAGAAGAATGGACTCCCTAAATCTTCCAGCCCTCGAAGGCTATTTACAATTCATTTTTCAGGAAGGAAGGAAATCTTCCTGATATTAATACATTGGCCTATAGGTTCTTTGGCAGTTGAACAAGTGGATAAATTCTTAATTTCGTGGTAGTGAATAAAAATGTGAAAAATAAAATTTGCAATCATAGTTCAACCACCAGAGAAAGAAAAGTTGTTAACCGATTAATCACTTGCTGAAGCTTGTTGAGATTAAATAGGCATAAATTATGTAGAATAAAAAAATCTTCTAAATTTGATAATTATTTTCACTCTTGTTTTATTATGAGCATAAGTAAAATTTTCCAGAATCTAGTGAATTATTAGTACTGAATGGTTCTTAATTTAGAAACAATGCCATAATTACCTGTTTTTCCATTTGTTCTATTCTCCGAGTTTATATTTACATATAACAAGCTTGCAGGTGACAATCAATTATTAGAAATTCTTCCCATTCTATCTTCGATTTATTCTGATGGCAAATTTGTCTTCAGTAGCTTTCCTAGAAGGCAAGTTTCTTATATTTCTCTCTGTTCTGTCTATATTACAGAATTCAAAACACGTGTATGACAAGTGAAAATTAAGCCCATCATTCAGATGGCCTTTTCTTTTTTGTGCTGGATAAAGCCAGCTCTGGAATAAAATAAGCTGATGATCCTGTCATTCAGAGTGACATGCCATTATACGACTACGAAGGCTAAAGATAGGCATGTGAAACTGAATCAGATTTATGCATTAATGTTTTTAACTGTGATCATTTTCTGATCATGTAATTATGAACCAAAGTTAAATTTTTTGGTGTGATTTACTAGAGTTATAATTCTTGATGAAATTGCAATAAACACATCAGCCTCTTTGATTAATCAGAGTATTCATGTCAGTGCTAAGCGTGTGAAAAATTCATATTTATATACATTTGTTCTTGTCCTGCCTTACCTACAAGTTCATAAACTTCAAGACAACAAGATTCGTCCCTTCCATTTCTTTTACACTATATTTCACAGTGCCCGCCAGCAATGCTTTTAGCACCCAAGGACACTTGATAAGAGTACATAAACAGCACTTCTCTCTTTGAGGTGTAGCTCCCTTTGAAGAAATAATATAGGAGTTTCAATGTCACGCTCTAAGTGTAATGCTAATCCATATGCCTCCAGAAGCTGTTGGTAGCTTAGGCTAGATTCACAGGACTTGGCAGTAATTTCTTTCGTTTTTCTTTTTTCTTCACTTCCCACAACCAATCCATCAGCAAGTCTGGTTAGCTCTGCCTTTAACATATATCCCTAGTCTTTCCACTTTTCTCCATCTCAACAATATTAACCCAGATCAAGTTATCTTTTTAGGGTTATGTACAAGCCTTTTTAACTGCATTCCATGCTTCTAGTTTTGCCTCCTTTCTTTACACTCCCTCCAGCCTCTTTCGATTTTCACACAGCAGAAAGAGAATGTAAATTGGATCGCATAAGCTCACTGAACATCAAACACTTAAGTTCATTCCACCTTGGAGGCTTTACACTTGTTAGTCCTTCTGCTCAGAAATTTGGAAAACTCTTTCTCCTTCTATGGCCGGCTCATGTTGTCACTTAGGTCTCACTCAAACATCCCTTCTTGGAGAGGTCCTAAAATCTTTTTTTCTCTTGTAACTCTTCTCTCAACTTTACCTACTTATAAATATGCATGGCATTCACTAAATAATCATATTTCATACAGAAAATAATGACTTTACAAGGACATTATCTTTCAATACCTTAGAAATCAAAAGCAACTTTAAAATGTCTTTTTCTCATTGTAAAATTGGTTCATGCTATTAAAGAAATTGGAAAAACATAGAAAAGTAAAGGAAGATAAGTAAAATCACCCATAACTTCACCTACCAGATGTAACTATTATTAATGTTCTGCCAGTTTCTCTCTTTTTGTGTACAATCACATATATATCATATACTATTTTTTTCCATTTAGGATGCCTATCTTGTGATAATCTTCCCTGATATTTGTCTCAAAATATCTCATTAGAGATTTATTTTGAACCCAACCATTTTTGACTATGTATTTTAATGCAAACTTGTTACCACATTCTAGACATGTTTTCCCGTCTGTTCCCCATTTCACACATAGTCCCATCCTCTAAATTTTGCTTAAGCTGAGACCCTCCCTGAAAATTTTATCCCCTTTTCCATCAACCTAAATCACTTTCATTCTTTATTAATTTATTTATACAAATATTTATTGAGAACCTACAGTGTGTCAGGCACTGTTCCTGGGGCTGGGGACAGCAGCGAATATAATGAAGTCCTTACTCTCATGGATTTATATTCTATAGATAAATACATAAAATGTTAGATGGTGAAAGCTGGGCAAATGGGTAGAGAGTCATGTTGGTGAGTGAGGTGTTATTTTTAAATAGTGTAGTTGGGGAGATTTAAGCAAAGACCTGAAAGAGGTGAAAGAATAAGCTTCTCTAGGGGAGCTTTTGTCCCAGTGGAGGAACTATTCTGTGATATAGTATGTAGTCTGAATATAGAGTGTATAGTGATATGCTACATACATGTAGCATATAGTGATATAGTATGACTACTAAATATTAAGTCCATATTCTCTCCTTCCTTTTTCTTGGTATTTCCTCAGCGGTGTTAACTCTGGAGAATGGGGAACAGTTAAATATTGATAAATATATCATTCCTATAATTACTCAAGGAAATATTTAAAAAATACAAATAAATGTTTCAAAATATGATCATAACATTGCATATTTGATTAGTGCTTATCATGTGTTTTGCTGTAATAGCAAGTAGCATCTGTTAAAAAGGATTCTCAATAATGTTGTAAAAAAAATTAGTGAACAGAAACTTCATTTAAAATGAAATAGGCCAGAACATAGTAGTCTCTTACCCTGCATTGCTCTAAAGCACAGCAGGGAGAACTTTGTAACAGACCTTCCAACTCTTCTTCCCCTCTATGAGGTTCCTGTCCCTAGACGACTCTCGTGTGGTTCGCCAGGGTTGTGTATTCCAGATTGCAATTCTTGGTTGTTCTCGAATAAACCTATTTTGCTGGAGAAATATCTGGGTGACTTTTTGTTTAAGGTCATCAATGCCATTCCAGCCTGGCTAATTTTCAGTGGCTTTCCAGCATATTTCTCTGTGGAAAGAGCAGACCTGGTTATGTCGCCCCGAAGCAGCTTGTCCTTGATTTTTTCTCTCTCTCTTCTCTCCCTTTCTGCTCTACTGCCAAGTAGCTGTGCTCTCAGGCTGACCTTTTCTGTTTCCGTTCCCAGTCCAAGTCCTCATGTGAGTGGCCAGACGGAGGGGTCAATGCCAGCTGTGTAACAAAGATCACATCCAGCCCGCTGAATCTCAATTTTTTGGGGGTGGAGTGGGGTGGGGAGTGAAGCCCAGGAGTAAAGAAAGGAAAGGGTACTTATTTTAATCACTAACTAAGAGAGAACAACGAGTCTTTCTAAAATTCCTTCCTGAGACAAACCATGGGGGTAGTCACATCTATCTTCTGCAGCTTCAGCACAAAAGATCAGTGTTTGTTTATAGAAAACAGTGACTATTTTTTCTACAACCTTATAAAACTCACCTCAAAGAGATTCGCTCGAAGTAATTTAATTATTTCCAGACCTTATCCCCAGACTCCCTGACACCAGCAGGCACTATGACCCAACCTTATCTTCCCTATATCGAATGGGAATTCCTCCCATTCGATGTAAAACTATTAATCACTGAACTGTATGTACCCTAATTGGAACTTCGAATGTACCAGATGTATTACACCTCTGACTACGTAAGTGCCCCCACTTTTTTGAAGCTGGAGCATGTTTCAAGGTTTCATGAGGCTCTGCCCTCAGGCTGTAATCCTTGGATAGGCCCAAATAAAAATCTTTCTAATATCTTCAGAGATTCAGATTCTTTTCATTGACGTGAATCTGAATTTCATTAAGGACCTCCATGTGATTCTGATACAAACTAATGTTTGTAATGACTGATGAGTTTGGCAAGATGGATATACTGGATGGCCTAGGCTGGCCAAGCACTATGGTATGGAGAATATGGGAGGATAGCTTCACCACAGATTAGACTAGTGTGTTGGGGCTGGCCTCCTGAGCTTCTTGCAGCCCTTTCAGTTTCGTGCCCCAGGCAAGTACCTCACTTGCCTCATCCTTGATTTCTTGTACCTCTTCTCTCCATTCCTGCCTGGTCTTGCTTGGAATCTGTATTTCCAGAAAAAGCAGAATCAAACACTGGTTAAGAGTATGGACTCATTGTGGTACTGCCACTTTCGAGCTGTATAACCTTAGGCAAGTTATTTACATACTCCGATTCCCAGTTTCTCCCTCAGCAAAACGAGAATAACAATCAATCACACTAACTTTACACAATTTGCTCTGAGGAATAAGTGGAATAATCCATGTGAAGCACAGAGACCAGTGTTCGTAGCAAGACAGGGGCACAGTAGCCATTGCCTATTATTACACTGCTCATTCTATGAACCATTTTTTTTTTTTCTTTGTGGGAAAGCTTGGCTTGACTCTCAAATGACAAATTCACATGTCTCTGGAACACAACCCATTCATATCTTGGGGATATCCAACCTAAATGGTTTTGCTTTTGCTATTGTTTGGAGTTAATCAGCCCTCACAGACCATAGTTATTTCAATGCAAATTAAAAGAATAAAGCCCCAGGCAACAAATTTACCCCAGGTGCCTGTGGTTGCTTACGGATTAACCAGCATCTTTCTTTAGAGGAGCGCTAACACTTGGTCGATATTGTCAACAATAAACAACCTTCACAAAGTCTCTTTGAGGAAAATGTCTTATTAAAATGGTATTGTTTAAAACAAAGCCTCTTTTCAAATAGGATAAATTATAAACATTTAAAAAAAAATACACCAAGGGAGGAAAGCAAAAATCAAAGGAAATTTGAGAAAAAAAAATGAAGTGTTTCAACATAGTTTCTGTGTTATTTTACTGCCTCTGGTAAAAAGATCAGTGAGAAATTGCAGATAATTTTAGAGGTACGTGGAGGGCAATTGTGGGTTTCTTGTTTCTTTTTGTTGGCATCTACAGTGGTCCTTTATTTTATATTTCCACAGGCTAACCTTTAGAGTCTGTATCTGCCTTACTTAACTGAACCATTTCCCCGAACTCTCCCTGTCTCAGGCTGTACAAGCCCACTGGAAATCTTCCTGAATACGTGCCACATAAATCCCAAGCACACTCCAGAATCCTACCTTGAAGGCATCATCTGAATTCTGACTTCCATACCTTTCCCATACTGCCTCCTCATTCTGACTTTCCTTGGCTGGTCCAGTAACACCATCCATCTTGACTGAACTCTACTACGCGTTATTTTTCTCTCTATTGAAGCCCCCTCAAAGCGGGAAGAGGGGCTCAGACTTCTTTGTATTCCTTGCATCTAAAGTCGTAGATGCTCAATAAACATTTGTTGATGGTGATGGTAATGATGTTGACTAAAAATTACATTGATTCTCAAGGTTCTTCTTGTGATTAGATTCTGAATTACTTTCAGGTCTATTACAGCAATGTATAAAACCTAAATTGCTCCCTACTTCTGAGAGCCTGGCTGTGATCAGGAAGAGTAACTCCCACAGACTTTCTAAGTAAGTTTCTCTCTTTTTCTGGTGCTGGTTGGTACCAAGACCAGGACACTGAGAAAAGGCATGGTCAGTACTAGGAACCTGCTAACAAGTTACTATTCACTACCATATGCTTCCAGCAGATGATTAAGCATTAGATGGATTTTTAAAGTTCTCCCAAGAATTCCTTTCTCCCTAGATTCCTTTCTTTCCCTCAGGGGCAAAAGAACACCAGGTTTAATTTGCCACTTCCTCCCATTGTTCCCTGATTCACAAGGATACATTTAAGAAAGGAACTGGCAGAAGCTGATT
>NW_011888784.1:23197812-23199802 GCF_000151845.1 Pteropus vampyrus | reverse complement strand
TTACCCCAGGTGCCTGTGGTTGCTTACGGATTAACCAGCATCTTTCTTTAGAGGAGCGCTAACACTTGGTCGATATTGTCAACAATAAACAACCTTCACAAAGTCTCTTTGAGGAAAATGTCTTATTAAAATGGTATTGTTTAAAACAAAGCCTCTTTTCAAATAGGATAAATTATAAACATTTAAAAAAAAATACACCAAGGGAGGAAAGCAAAAATCAAAGGAAATTTGAGAAAAAAAAATGAAGTGTTTCAACATAGTTTCTCTGTTATTTTACTGCCTCTGGTAAAAAGATCAGTGAGAAATTGCAGATAATTTTAGAGGGACGTGGAGGGCAATTGTGGGTTTCTTGTTTCTTTTTGTTGGCATCTACAGTGGTCCTTTATTTTATATTTCCACAGGCTAACCTTTAGAGTCTGTATCTGCCTTACTTAACTGAACCATTTCCCCGAACTCTCCCTGTCTCAGGCTGTACAAGCCCACTGGAAATCTTCCTGAATACGTGCCACATAAATCCCAAGCACACTCCAGAATCCTACCTTGAAGGCATCATCTGAATTCTGACTTCCATACCTTTCCCATACTGCCTCCTCATTCTGACTTTCCTTGGCTGGTCCAGTAACACCATCCATCTTGACTGAACTCTACTACGCGTTATTTTTCTCTCTATTGAAGCCCCCTCAAAGCGGGAAGAGGGGCTCAGACTTCTTTGTATTCCTTGCATCTAAAGTCGTAGATGCTCAATAAACATTTGTTGATGGTGATGGTAATGATGTTGACTAAAAATTACATTGATTCTCAAGGTTCTTCTTGTGATTAGATTCTGAATTACTTTCAGGTCTATTACAACAATGTATAAAACCTAAATTGCTCCCTACTTCTGAGAGCCTGGCTGTGATCAGGAAGAGTAACTCCCACAGACTTTCTAAGTAAGTTTCTCTCTTTTTCTGGTGCTGGTTGGTACCAAGACCAGGACACTGAGAAAAGGCATGGTCAGTACTAGGAACCTGCTAACAAGTTACTATTCACTACCATATGCTTCCAGCAGATGATTAAGCATTAGATGGATTTTTAAAGTTCTCCCAAGAATTCCTTTCTCCCTAGATTCCTTTCTTTCCCTCAGGGGCAAAAGAACACCAGGTTTAATTTGCCACTTCCTCCCATTGTTCCCTGATTCACAAGGATACATTTAAGAAAGGAACTGGCAGAAGCTGATTTCTACAAGTCATCAAAGGCATGTTATTAAAAGTTAATGTATTTCCTTAGCCAGGTTTGGGACTAATGTAGCAATAAATTGAACTAAAATGGCTCAGACTGTTTACATAATGAGAAACCAGTTAATGTGAAACTGGAGAAGCTTCTGGTTTTCCAGGGGGAAGGGCAGGAGTAGAACAAGTGTGCAACATTTGTTTCCAAAGCAGCCACAGTACTGCAAGAATCCAGGAGAGGAGGGAATGTCGCCTTTTTAGTCGAGCTGTCCCAAATGAAATCTTTCCTGTTTGGAGTCTCACCGCTGCTTCTGGTTTTGGGGCTCAGCGTGGTCACGTTAAAACTGACATTTCTGGGCCCCTACGCGTTGGTGAATGGGTGCCTGTAGTTTCAGGGTGAAGAGTGCAGACCAGGGTTTGAATTTCAGTCCTATCACTTTCTGACTTTGGTAAGTTGTTCAACGGCTCAATTTCACTTCCCTCTTTTTGGGGTTGATAACAGAACCCCATTAGAGATGTAAGAATTAAATGAAGTCATAGCTGGAGCATGCTTAAGAGTGCCTGATATATAGTATATTCACAACAAGCGGTAGCTATTCTAACTATTACTATTGCAGAATTTTGATTAACTTCATTCCTTCTGAGTTGGTGAACATGGATTCAAGATTCTTTCTGTATGGTCTTTTTTTCATCTTTCTGTTTCTTTCTCTCTTCTTCTTCTCTTTAAGCTTTTATAATTCTATTGAGCTTCCTAGGGACATAGGACATGTTGCAGGGTTTGT
>NW_011888784.1:23188099-23195072 GCF_000151845.1 Pteropus vampyrus | reverse complement strand
ATTTAAATGAAGTAGTGTAGAAAAAGTGCTTAGCAAATAGCCCGACACATGGTAGACCTCCAATAAACTGTAGCTGCTGGCATTATTGATATATTCCAACTTTCAGACCAGTGCTGTTCTCTCTATTGAATCCCCAGAAGCAGCCCCAAAGAGGGGTCGGACTGACAGCTTTTCAGGAAAGGCAAGAGACTTTTGACAAAATATTTGTGGAGCTGTGCCCCTTTAAGCCTAAGCAGGGGAGGGAGGGAGTGGGGAGACTCACAGGCCGTTTCCAGCTTTCAGTTATCTGGCAAGTGGTTATTTAGTGGATCTGTGTTAGCAACTCCAGCTGCTAGGGTCCAAGCCAGGTATAGGCACCCAGTGCCGTTAGAGACTCTTTCCTGAAGGTGGCCTCAGAGAGGCCAAGGAAAAGCAAGGCCTGCTAAAGGAAAGCCTGCTTTCCTACTGGCACTGCACGATGGCAAGTTTATAGCCCAGGAAAGGGCAGATTGTTCTCTGTGAGCCCAACAAGCACAGATTTTCAAGTTTTATTAGGACATTCCAGCACTTACAATAATATTAAAATTGAATGCTTATGCTTCGCTCAGCTAACAGTATTCTTGGATATGAAACTAGATACCAGCCCACACTTCTCAGACATCTGCTTGTCTGGCATCCTGTTTAAAGCCTCCTTGCACTGAGCTGTCACCAGCTGCTTGGGGCAGACACTCTGATATCTCTGTCATATGACTCAATATGGCCTTTACTCTCAGCAGGTATGTCAGAGCGCTTGGACGTTTCTTTCAAGGGCCAGATTACGGAATAATTTCCTATTGCTAATCTTCTATCCCATTGTTTTAGTAGTTTCCTGTTAGATTCACAGCAGGATTAAGGGAGGATTCTGTGCACACTTCACATTAATAAGATCAGGTACCAAGGAAATTTATGACGTACGTAGGAAGGAATCATTGGTTTACAAGGCAACTGACGAAGTTTTCAGATAAGGGCACTGATTATACAAAAATTGATGAAACTCTGTCCCAAATCCAAGGCGAAATTGTAAAGCCAGTGAAACTCAGCTTCTGTGTCATGATGCTTCTTGTTTTGTGCTCCTATCTTCAATAAAATCAGCCTTAAGAATTAAATTACATTTATTGTAATATCCTATACTCCTGTTTCTCAAAGAGTAGTCTAAGGACCCCTGAGTCAGTATCACCTGGGTAGCTTGTAAGCAATACATACCACCAGCCACCACCCCAAGCCATCTGAACCAGAGGTTATGAAAGTAGGGACCTCTGAATCTGCATTTTTAACAAATCCCACATGGTTTGAGGACCACTGACTTATTCAAGGGAAATAACTGGGATGGTTAAGAGGAGACCGTGTGAGTGCGCGTCTAGCTGTAATTTATCTCCTGGGGTCTTCGTAAAATTTTATTTGCAAAAAATGTTGCCATGACTAAAAGAAGATTTAGAAAACCTCTGATGTGGTTAGAGAATGTGTTTTCTTGGGTTCAAATTCTGACTGCCAATTGTTTGCCTCATAACCTTAGGCCAGGGTTTGACAAAAGACCCGTTTTTGTAAATGAAGTTTTATTGAAAAACATCCCCACTCATTCATTTACTGTAGTCTACGGCTGTTTTCAGCTATAATGGCAGCACTGAGTAGTTGTTACAGAAACTGTATGGCTTGTCAAGCCTAAAATGTTTACTAACCGGCCATTTAAGAAAAAGTTTGCCAACTCTTGAATTAGGTGAACTAAAATACCCCTCAGTTTTTCTCATCGATAATATGGAATTAATAGCATCTCTCGTATGGTTGTTGAAATAATTAAATGATAAAATCGATGGAAATGTCCAATAATAATGCTGGCTAATATTTGTTGTTTGCTTGCTCTGTGCTGGGCACTGATTTAAACACTTTTTATGGATTTTCTTATTCTTTATAACAACCTCGTGAAGTCTTATTACTATTCCCATTTTACTGATTAGAAAACGGAAGCAGAGAGACTGTGAGTAATCTGTCCAACGTTATAGAACTACGATTGACTAAGTCAGGATTTGATCACAGAACTTATGTTCTTCACTACTGTGCCGAATTTCTTCCAATAATGTTAGTTTCCTGCTTTTCCTCCCCCTCCTAAAGTTGGTGCTGCCTATACTTCTCATAAATCTTAAAATAAACCCTCCAAATGTGAGAGGATTCTGAAGTGGAAAAGGGATTGCAGAGTTTACTCTGTACAAACTCGTCATTGTAAAGTTTAAGAAACTAAGACCCTTTGTCCAAAGCCCCATAGTTAGATATGTCCAAAGCCGGGACTGTACCCAGTAGAGCACTCACTCAACAGTCAGCTGATAGCAGTGAACAATCAATTGGTTCCTCTCCATGTAGGAGAGTGTGAATAGTTGTTTGGGGAGTTGAATAAGAACTGAACTTAAGTCCTTACTCCCCTCAAGGTTATCGCTCTTTCAAATATGTTCATAGGATTGGCTGAGCCTCAAATGCCTCTTAAACTCAGACCACCTTTTCAGGTGGCCATACTGTGCATATCACGTCTTTGTCCCTCCCCACCCCCAGGAATGCAGGGTTTTCAGCAGTATGCATCAGTATGGCCATATTAGCTATAAAAATATTGAAATATTTCTGTGTCTATTGGAAACCATGGCTTCCCTGAGCCTTCCCAGTGCCCTTCCACTGACCTGGCTGTCTGAACCTCTCTCTCCCCTCATCTTCTCACAGTTCAGCAATTAATGAGTTAATCTCTGGCAGGCTAAGGGTTTTCGAAGACCCTGCTCCAGGCCTCCAATTGTTCAGTGCCAGTGCAGAGCTAATTGCTAAATCCAGTAATTTAAATGTCACCCCAGCTTGGCATTCACTCTTTTGGTACAATAGGATGAGCTAAGCCAATAATATTCTCTTACGAATTTGTACCTAGAAGACAAAATAGTGAGACCTTTAACTGGGAGTTGGAACTTCAAGAGGCTTGTGAAGAGGGCTGTGGCTGTGGTGGGCTCTGAGCAAGACTGAGATATGAGGAAGCTAAAACTCAATGAGCTGCGAAGGCTGGAGGGAAGTGGGTGGAAGTAGGGCACATCCATAGAGAAAAACAGTGACACCATGAGTGAAAGCAGATGGCCCAGCAGAGGGACAGAGGGAGCAGTTGGCCCTAAAATTCACTTCAGTTATTGAATGTTTTCTAGTTCCATGAGACTCCCTATAGATGCTTAAACGAAACCCCTTCTGGAATGAATCTGTTCTTCAAATAAAAGAGCCAGACAAATCAATAGGATTTCAAGCCAATAGTCACTCATTCCATTTAAATTAAACTACAATAAGAGACCGATTTGAATCATAAAATCTATTGTAAGCAACATCATACCCCAGATATGTTCAATAATGTCTGTGTGACTGATCCAGGGCGCTACGAGAAAATAGACCCTCACTATGGTGAGATTAGACAAGGTTAGCTGAGGCCTAGAAGCCTAAAGAATGCTCTGCTCGCTCATTATTGGCCTTGATTCAGAGCTACTGCCTGTGAGCATGAATTATCGCTTTTAATAACCAAATGGACATTGAAATGGTAATGAGAATATTATGGTTTTCCAAATGAAAAGCCTCAATCTAATACATTTTCCTTTGAGAACACTAATTTGAAAATAAAATCATAGTTAATTTAAGCTGAGTTAAGTACATAAAGGAACAATGGAAAATAACCAGCAAATGCCATTTATACTACTGCTTATATATGGGTGCACGTACACCTATAGAAGTCTATAATTTCTTCCTGGGAAACTGAGGACACTTTGGCGAGAGATCTGTCACAACTGAATCTATTCGAATGATTATAAAATGTACTGGGAGTACAAAAGACTGAAAAGGAGAAGATTTTAAGTAGAAATATTGATAATAAGGTAAGACTATTCAAGGGCTAGACCAGAAACGGAGTAGCAAGGTGATGCAACACTTGGGAAAGAAAAAAATCCCTTAGCCTGATATTCGAAGGCCAATGTACTTCTTCACCCTTGCTGCCCACTTTCCTTCACGTCCTCTGTGCGTCCATCTCATGGACAGTCGTGGGGTTCCCCTGTCTCCCTGTCTCTGCTCGTCCTTTCCTTTCTACTCAGGAAGCCTAAACCTCTCATGGAAATTCTTTGGCTCCTTCAACACCCACACCTCCACGCTTTCCCGAACCCTATTCTGACTCTGAATTTTTATTGCATTTTGAATGGCCTCTTGCCCAGTGACACTTAAAATATATTACCTTGTTTTTCCAATGTTTAAGGTACATGTTCTGCTTTACTATTAAACTATAAGCTACCTAGAGCTTTTGCACATTTTTTCCCCTGTATACCTGAAATATATGTGTCTAACCTTCCCCCCACCCCACCATACCTAATTAACTCTTACTCATCTTAAGATGACTATTCAAAAGACACTTCTGGGGAGCTTCTTGGACTCTTCAAACTGAGTCAGGTGCCCACGTAATGTCTTGTTTTCTTTTCGTTGTGGCACTAGATACTTGTATAATTATCTAGTAAATATCTCTCTCTCGCTCTAGACCAGCTGAGGTAATATGAAGTGTACTGATTCCCAGGCCCTGGAGATTCTGATTTGGCTCTAGGATAGGCCCTGGGGGGCCTGGGAATTTCAACATCTAATAGGCATCCAGGTGGTTCTTCTCCTTGAGAAAACTTGGCAGATGCTGCTGTAGGTGCCCAGAAACTCAGACTCACTTGGTCTGGAGCAAGGCCTTGGCAGAGTGTGAGAAGAGGCAATATTTTCCATGTCTAGTTTGTTTTTGTTTCATGTCTTTTGTAGGAAGGCTTCCCTCCATCCTCTCCCCCGCCCCCCACTTCTCCCCCCCCATTTGTTGCTTTTACGATATAGACTGATGTGAATATCTATCTGCTGGGTGAGGAGAATTTATAGCAGGAACCTTTTCTCACTGAGGGCCTTGATCACACCTGTTTTACACAATATTCCCTTCCTGTCTCTGCAAATGGTGTCCTCTTCATTCGCAGTCTGTTATGGCTGAGATCACTGTTCTGTCCCCACCCCGCACCATACTGGGTACTCAGGGAGCCCTGGGATAACAAATCCGACAAGACTTTTGGTCAAAATGATGCAGGAGAGAGCAAATTTCCCCAAGTGGTAGGGAGACCAAGCCTTGTACTGAGAGAAGAAGAGGATCCTTTGGCGGAGAGTGTGGAAAGAATTCAACACACGCTCCAAAGTTAGAGTCAAAAGGAAAGTTTATTAGAAAAGGGGTAACACTCCACAGACAGAGTGTGGTCTCGTCTCGGGCAGAGAGTGAGAGGAACTAAGGGAGAATTTAATTTATATGTCATTCTTTAGTTCCCATTTCCTTGATATGGACATATAGTGAGGAAGGTGAAGAAGAAGAGTATGTAGTGCTACAGGCCTGCTGGCTGGCACTTCCCAGCCTCTAATCCTTAGGTTCCCCATAGTTTTAGCCATAGGGAATGACTCTGTAGGTTCTTGTTTCCCCTTCACAGGTATGGGGAATGGGTTGTTAGTAATTCCAGTAGAAATCTTCCTTTGTTCTGAAGGTGTCCTCCTGGCCTGGCTGCAGGGCTGATTAGCATATTGCAGTCTCTGAATGTAGCTTGATCAACGTTTTAATTCTCTTGCCTCCTCCCTACAAAAAGACTTTGGGGAGAGTTTATGGCCATAGAAAATTTCCCAAGAAATGGACAGCAAACAATAGGCTGGGTTAAATCAGATGCAGAGAGATAGCTTTCAAAGTGATTTTAGAAGCTCATACAATCACTCTCCAAGTTTCCCATAATTCCCATACCCCTCTTAATACACGCAGGTAAGAGAACACATTCGGGTGACAAACAAAGGAGCTGGAAAAGCGTGCTGAGGCAGGCTTGCAGCCTCCAACATTTGCCTTAGAGCACCCAATCCCATCTTCTTCTTTAATGTGCTTATATTTTCCGCTCTTTAGCATCTACTCATAAAACAACCTAGAAATGAGTTTCCAAATTTTGAGAAACCAAATGATAAAACTCTCTTTTAAATATTTTGGTAAAAATTACTTTATTTCCTTTTAGAACATATTATTGAAAATTTCCTCAGAATTTGATTTTGTTTTTCAGGTAAAATTTAGATTGTAACCTGAAGTAAACATTATTAACCTTACCTGTATCCACCGATAGTTGAGAATTTATGTGCATGATGACATTGTAGGACATTTACCTGAAAGTAAATATTCTCTTATGAATACCACTATCTTTTGTATCAAATTTTATTACAGATAAATAACTCAACACGTTTGTGTCTTCCAAGCATCATTAAAACTGAGCGGCTTTGTTCTGAATGTTTATTTCTTTACCAGAACCTGTGGCTCTCACCTCTGCAGGAACATTGAAGTGCCATTTAGGTCTTGTGCCACTTGGGGTCAGTATTGTGCTCCTCATTGCTTCTGTGTTCTTGTTTTTGCAACTTAATGTTAATTTGGGAATCTCAGTGGAAATGTTCATATAGTAACAAAATCAGAAGATTCCAAAGCAATTTAACACTGGCTGCTGCCATCCCCTTGATTGGCAGCTACAAACTCCCTTTGTAGCAAACTTGGTGGCCCTCACGGCTCCTTTGTTTTGGTGTCCTCTTTTAATATTAAAACCTTCTGAACCTTTTCATCCTTATGAATGCTTTAGAGACATTACTTGCTGTGACAGTTTAGCATCACACAATAATGACGAAGCTTAGCATAAAGGGGGCCTAGAAGGCAATAATTTACCTCCAACTGACTCTACTTGTTGCTATTAGCAAAACCATTGGGTTTTTCTTTAAAGGGGATGGATTATAATTACTTGTTTGAGGTAGAAGAAGACAAAAACAGTGGTTCTCTTTCTTGGTTGCACATTAGAATCACCTAAGGAGATTATAAATAAAGTCCTGATACCTAGAACAGACAGAAATCTGGGAGGAGAAGGGAACTCAGGAAGAAAGAAAGAAAGAAAAGGAA
>NW_011888784.1:23184596-23187529 GCF_000151845.1 Pteropus vampyrus | reverse complement strand
TTGGGGTAAATATCCAGTAGAGGGATTGCTGGATCTTATGGTAGGTCAATTCTTAGTTTTTCGAGGAATAAATATTTTTTAAAGCTCTCCAGATAACTTCAATGTGTAACTAGATTGAGAACCATTGACCTAAAGGAAACTTTGGAGTGCTGCCGCTAACTGTAAATACGGAAAAAGTCCAGAGTTAAATAGGCCAAAAAAAACCTCTGGAGCCAGAAAAAAAATAGAGCCAGGGGGAAAAAAAAAAAACAGTTTCTAGTTCCCTCAATTTTACTGATTATTGACATGACTTTTTGGACAGGTAATGACTTTGAGTTCTTCTTCTATAAATAATGAAAGGACTAAAGGTCATGGGATGTGACAATCATTTGAAAACAGACTATGCTTCACAGATTTTTATTATTATGGTCATTGTTATAAACACATCTCTCAGTTTCATTGCATTTATGGAGCTTAAATAGTGTCCTCTTCTCTCTTTCTGGATTTGACTTCCTCAGTGTGTCCTGGGCTTCAAGCGGATGTAATGGAAGAATTTTCTAGATGGATGCTAGACAGGAATCTGCATTTTAAAAACATAGGACTTCTAATTCCTAACAAATAGAGTAAATGCATTTCTCCCTAGCCTTCCCACTAAGTACAGCTAAAAACTGAACATACATGTAAAACAAACATAAGACGTCTCTAAAAGGTGGAGAGAAGAAAGTGGACTGGTTAAGGATCCCAGGATTCAATGAATGAAATGACAGTGCGTTATCTGGATTTTTTTTTGGCCTCCTGCATATCCTAGAGTGGTTGTTGGAGAAGCCTGCAACACAGAAACTTCAATGGAAGAAAACGAAGTCCCAAGAAAAGCCTACTCTCTCTTGTCAAAAGATTGGGAAAGGTATACCCCAGCAAGACAGAAACTTTTTGAGAGTAAATGCCCTACTTCAGCAAAACATCAGGGAAGAAACCATGTCACATCCTTACCTCGTTGAAAAGGTTGGGCAGTCTAGGTGGAGGACCTAGACTTTCTCCCTTGATTGGAGGTAATACAAACTACTCTCCCCTCTCTGTGCTCAAACAGTGTTCGAGGAAGCCAGGTGTGGAGCCTGGATTTCTACTCCCATCCTGCGGTGATGAGGTACCTCTCTCTGCACCCCAGCCCTCTCCACTATTCAGTGGAAGCCACCCAGAAGTTAAACTCCCGCCTCCATCAGGTGGTATTGAGTGGCTCCCCGCCTCCTCACCATGGTGGTGTCCATGAAGGTTGAGTGGAAGAATCTGGACTTCCATCTCTTCCCAGTGGTAAAGAGGAAGTGAGGTAGTGCATTCTTTCCATCACGGGTCCAGTTTCAGCACAGCCTAAATAAAACAAAAGATTTAAATAAGATCTAGAGTCTTAAAATATAACACCCTTAAAACATGTCCAGACACAATAAAAAAATCTCTCACCATGCCAAGAACTAGGAGAATCTCAATTTGAATGAGAGAAAAAAATCAATAAATGTCAATATGGAGATGACACAGATTTCGGAATTATCTGATAAGTATTTTAAAGCAAGAATCTTAAAAATCCTTCAATGAGTAATTATGAACATGCCTGAAACAAAGGAAAACACACTTTTCAGGTGATTTTTATGCACCAGGGAGCTAAGGCTTATTTGAAGAGATGAGGCAGCTCGTCAACTAGGTCTTTGTTTCTTAAAACTCTAAACATTTCTGTGAGGGCCTCAGCTTGCTTAGTCTTAAATATCTCTTGAATGCTTCCAACTTATTTCTTGGCAGTGTATCGTATAAATGTAAGTAGACTGAATTATCTGGCCTCAGATAATTTTCCACATGCATGTACTAATCAGTACTCAATGAATACTTAAGGAAATCTGTGTATCTCTGTTCTGTCTTGTACTGTGACTTGCAGACTGTGGCTGCCTTGGTCTTCTCGGGCCCACTTCCGTCTTCCCAACTCCTAGATATTGCTGGGCTCTACCTGAGTCTCTCATCCCTGCTCTGTGACCTGCGAACTTTTTCCAGGTAGTAAACTGACACAACTGAGATTACTGTTTTTTGTTGCCTAATATTGAATGTCTTGAGAACCATTGTTTCTTACCTTTTGTACATTTTTTTTTCAGTTGTTTCATACAGGAGGGTAAATTCTGTCCTGATTGTATCTCAGTCCACAAAATGCCAATCCCTTTCGAAAGTTACAAGCATTCGTGTCTTAGTCTGTTGTAGAAGCTATAATAAAAACCATAGACTGGGTGCAATAGCAAACATTTCTCATAGTTCTAGAGGCTGCAAAGTCCAACATCAAGGTGTCAGCAGATTCGATGTCTGGTTTGGGCCCTCTGTCTGGTTCGTAGATGGCGCCTTCTAGCTCTACCTTCACACGAAAGAAGGGGTGAGGGAATCTCCCTGGGGTTTCTTATAAGATGCTAATCTCATTCATGAGGGCTTCGCCTTCATGACCTAATCACGACAAAGGTCCCATTTCCGAATACTATCTCATGGGGGTGTTGGGAGTTTAACATATAAATCTGTAGGGAGAAGACACAAACATTCAGACCATCGCAATGTGCAATTAAAGTGAATTTTTCATTTATTTCAAAATCCTTCTTTATTGAAGGAGATCAATTCATTACTAATATGTACATTGTTCAGAGGCACGGAGTAGGAACCCTTTGATTATGACCTAAAACAAAGCAAAGCAAAACAAAACAAAACAAGCAAAGGAATCACTATATCATGCTGTTTAGTCGGGTGACACCAAACTTTTTATTCTTCAAGTCTGATTCTCAGTTCTAGGCCACAAACTGGAACAGGATTACCTACCCCTCTGGTGGGTGTGCTTTTTGAGGATTTGAGACAGTCCAAATATCTATACCAATGACCTTAAGATGTGTGGAAAATTGAGAAACAATAAAGGGGTTCCTCTCTAATACAGCATTTACGAG
>NW_011888784.1:23181679-23183803 GCF_000151845.1 Pteropus vampyrus | reverse complement strand
GCAGTGGCAAGTCCTGAGGGTGGGAAGGAACATGGCTGTCCATGCACCAAAGGACAGCCAATGTGGCTGGAGCAAAAAGCCAATGGCAAGAGGCAAAAGCTAAAGAAAGAAGCAGGCTGGATCATGCCCATCTTGCAGGCCAGGATGAGGATTTTGGCTTTTATCTTAAGAGTGGAAGGTGGAGAGTGACAAGAGTGGATTTGCCTTTAAAAATGATTATTGTAATTATACTATGGTTACATGAGCGAATGTGTCTTAGAAAACACACATTGAAGAGTTTGGAGATAATGAGACATGGTATGTAATGATTTTGAAAAAATGTGCACATCTGTGTGCATTTGTGTGTGCGAGAGAGAGTAGACAAAGGGGCAAAATGTGAACAGTTTGCATGTCGGATAAAGGATGTATGTAAATTCTTTGTACTATTCTTGCAACTTTGAGCTTGATATTATATCAAAATAAAGTTACAAAAAAAAAATCGCTCCAGTTGTGACATGGAGAATAGATTGCCAGGGTCTAAAAAGTACCTGTGGAGAGGGAAGATAGGAGGTGGTGTCAGTCATGAATAGGTAAGAGGAGCTGGTGGTTTATGGTGGTGGTGGTGCTAGAGCCACCATTGGAATGATTAGTGCAGATCTGAGGGAGAGTCTATGAAGCTGAACAAGTGAGTCTGGCTTCAAGGAACAGGGCCAGGAGGCAGGGAGGGGGGCGGTCAGTCAGTAGCATTTAAGAGGAGGCTTTTGGTGCCTTTGCCCTTTGAAATTGCTATAGATCTGAGTCCCTAGAGGGGCATGATCAGTGCTGATACAAGAGCCCGGTTACCAAAGAAAGAGCAGTAACGTTGTTTACTCCATGCATTTTGGAATGTGACAGTGCGAGTACTTATTTTTCTTTGTGTGAGAAGAAGCGGTGCTAGTACCTTTTTATAACTACCTTGTTTTTTTCATGTTGCTTTCAACACTCCTCCCTCCCATTAATATCACCCACCTCAGCTGCTATAGGAAATGTATGTTTTCTCCCAAATGTTTCTGAGAACTTTGACCATATGTTGAGAGCTAGTTCCTTAAAATCATGACTCCTCGGTGGCCTTGGTATTTCTGGGGTGATCTATGTTCAACAATATGTTGTGAGGAATAATGACCACCTGTGATGAGTACCACACCTGAGACTTAGTTAGTAGTAGCATGGGACTTCAGTCCATGCTCTCGTAGCCATGTAGTCACGGCTGTTTTATTTTTGCGTAGGCCTTTTTTAAAAAAGATAAATCAACTCTATTGAAGTTAAGGAAAATGAGATTTTAAAACACCATTTTAGTGCCATAAATATCATGTTCCATTTTCTTGTCAATTTTCTTATTTTGATTTGATGTGTAATAGAAATCTTTTGTTTGCTTGCTAGTTTGAAAGCTAATTCAAACTAATTTAAGCAAAAGAGGAAATATTTTTGGTTCACATAACTGAGAAGTCAAGGGTGCATTTTGCTTAAGGCATTAAATCTCAATCTCAATCTCTTTCTCTCTCTCCCTTTCCCTCTTCCGCTCCTCCCTCTCCTAGCTTCCCTCCACCCCTTTTCCTCTCTCCATTTCTTACCATGATTCTCAGATATTGAGGCAGACTCTCTCTTAGCGGTAGCAAAAATGACTGATAAAATCTTTAGTTTTTAAAAAATTCCGTATCATTCATTTATTTTTTTCATCTTCAAAGCTCTAGTCTTTTTCGGCTCCTCGGTCAGGGATCCCAGAGACATAAGTGAATCCTTCCTGATAACAGAGAAGTTGCAGGTCTACCCTGGAGCCAGACCCGCACCATGTGAATTAAAATTAGAGGCGGGGCAGTTCCCCAGAGCTCATGATCAGTCCCATTCTCCCCTTCCCCATAAAAACATGTCCACTGCTTGATGTAATTGATAACTGATGGAAAGAAAGAACTAAGTTAATTACGTGGATTAAAAATGAAAACAATTGATTCGGTAGTCTAATTTTCTGAAAGAAAAAAAAGTAAGTCAAATGTTCAACAGATTGTTTATGAATCTAATAAAGCTCTCAGGAACTTGAGCGGCTGTAAGAGTAACAACATCCATTCCAGTGACCCCAGAATGTAATGGTTGATGCATCTCACCTCTCTC
>NW_011888784.1:23165239-23180759 GCF_000151845.1 Pteropus vampyrus | reverse complement strand
CAAAATACCTTTCAATATTCGCATCATTTTTGCACATTTATTTCATAACTTTGCAAAGTTGATTAAAGTTTTTCAGGAAAATTGAAAAATATTATTGAATGATATTAAGGACTCATTGAAGTGATTTGCGTTAGACGTTTTGCAGTTTACCCACCATGATTGTCATCGTGATGCTGTTATTACTCAGAGATTGGAGCATCATCCTTAAAAGTCATTTTGTGGAGAAGCTTGTGTGAAATAGTTAACAGTATGAACCACATGGAGTTATCTGTGAGGAATCCTGAAATACTCAGAAAACTTTTCTAGGGACCCAATTGCTGTAAAACCTGTGATTGCAGAGCAAAGTGAGGGTGTCTCTTCGTGTGTTGTGTGAGTCAGACAGAGAAGGCAGGAAAATGGAAGCAACTGTGGGAGAGAGTCACCATTGTTTGAGTAATGAAAGGAGAAGAAAAAAGCCAAAAAGCCAAGAACTGTCAATGTATCAGCAGAGACTGAGTGGGAGATTCAAATCAGAAAATCAGAAAATTCATAGTCATTATCTCCTTTTCTCTCAAACTAACAATCAGATATGATAGAAGCAGCTAGAGAAGTAGAAACACTGGAAAACAAATTACATTACTTGTTTATTTCCCTTTATCTAAATGAAACATAAGTCAGCTCACACAGATAACCCTGGGTTGGGTCCTCTGTAGTGAAAAGTCAGGCTGGGAAACGTATTACAGAAGCTCTGAGTTTTGATACGTCTCTCAAGCAGCGTGCTTCTACTTTTGAAATACCGCTGTGCTAATGCAGATGAGATGCTCACAGTTCTTCCAGCAAGCCTTATTTCTAAAATGCTTGTCTTTGGGATCTTGATAAATCTCTGTCAATGGCCAAGTGAGATAGCAAAATGGAGCTGGGTTTTGACAAGGGTTGTGTGGTGTGGTGGGGAGGGTCTCAGCTAGGCAAGAAGATGAAACTGAGTTCTGCTCATAAGGCTTCTTGCAATAATGTGTCTGATTTAAATTATGTGACCTGCCTGTCATGCTGATCTTCTGACCGTGGCTGAGGTAGAATAGAGGACCTCAGAGGTCTTTTCTGGTTCTAAGATTCTACAATGCCTTCTGTGCCTTTTCTGTGAATTGTAGGAATAGCTGACCCACAAATAAAAATCAGGCTCCTTCTATCTCAGGACATTTAACCTCACTGAACCACTCCATCCTTAAGTTATTATTCTATGTATCCTTTGTTTAAACAGACAGGAAAAGGACTGATCATATAAGCAAATCCCTTCTCATAGATTAGACAGTTAGCATGTTACTTTCCCAAATAGGAAAAATAATGCCTTGTCCAGCATAAGATATATTAATGCTGAAAGCTCTAGGCAATAGCGCAGATTGTATGTGTGTTGCTTGTAAGGGAGAACAAACTTACCCAAGTCTAGGTGGTCAAATCAACTTAGAAACTAGACTGGGTGTGACTGGGTCTAGTATGAGGCTTCAGGTAAATAAAATTTTGTTTTAAAGCTGAACAAGTATGTTAACCTTACCAAAGATAATCTTGAATAACAGCAGCCACAGTGGAGAACTTTTAATCACCTTAGATAAGTTTATTCATTTATGAAGTACCCTAGAGAGAAAAGGGTCTCAGCCAGGCACTCACTATAAAAGGTAGAAGGAAAATTATTTTTCCTCCTCTACAGTTTCTGGTGACTAGAATGAGACCCATTGGGACACCCCACTCAACCTGGAGTCTGCAGATGGCATTCTGGGAAAACTGGCCAAAGCTGGCAAATGGTGAAAATTCTTATCAAAGTAGCTCTCCCAGATCTCTACCTGTTGTGTCTAGTTGAAAGAGGAAGGTAAAATTTCACTTTGTCGCTTCCTTTCAAAATTCAGATTAGAAGGAAAAAACCATTGGTGTCTATCCTTTCTCAGGGACAACAATCGTCTTCTTCTTTGTCTCATTTTGTGTTCTGAGAACTCATTTTGGCAACTGTCAGTTTGGAAGCCCCCAAAATATGGCCAGACAGAAATGTGAGCTGTGCCTTATTTGTGGCTAGATATGGCTGGAAAGAAATGTAGCTTGCAATTCATTTGCAGGCAAGGTCCTATTGATTGTTGTCAGCTCTAAGAGATATTGTCTGAGTCTCTTTCTTTTGGGAGTGGTTCTGGATCTTGGGAGGGTAGTACATTCTGCACCTTCTTTATGGATGCCTCTTTTCCCCATGGGGTTGTTCATTACTGCCAAGAATGTTTACTGTTTGATCTGGCTGAAGCCTGACAAGATATTTGAAAGGATTTTTTTTTTTTTTTTTTTAAGTAGCTCTGTGGTCAGAAGTTGGCCAGTTGGAAGCTGATATTCAGAGCCTGATAGGAACTTCTTTTTAGGTGTTTTACCCTGAGCTAAAATGAAACTATGTACTCAGAGGAAAAGGAAAACATTCTGAAGCCATCGTGAAAGGATTTACTAAAACACTCCGAAGAAACACAGCTCTAAATCTAGAACAAAGGAATCTTTTGATTTCCATTTTAGTTGAAGATCTTCTTGATATCAAGAAACAAATTGAAGATAGTGTAGTTGGATGGGCAGGGCAGCCTCTTGATCTAATCAGGTTTTAACCAAATTCTTTGAGGAATTATAAGCAACTGTACTCTTTCAAAAATCTAGTCTTCATAAAAACAGAAATGTGGCCCTGGGAACAATTCAACATCCACCTAACCTTTTCCCAAATTTCAATCCCAAATTTCCAATCCCAAATTTCCCCTATTCGTCTCAAAAGGCTTACAGATATTGTACAAGATTTGGACTAAGGGAACAAAAGTCCTTGCAGAAACTGACATCCTTTCTCTATTTGCATGAGATATAAATGTTCTACCTGGTCTTTTCTAGGAACCCTGAACCATCTCTTGAAATGCAAACTTTAGAGAGATGATTCTAATCAGAAAAAAAAAAGAGAGAGAGTGAGAGGAAGAGAGAGAGAGAGACAGAAGCTATTTGGATATTAGATAAATGAAAAATCTTAAAATTTGTTTGTGCAACTATTAGTAAAAGCTTTAGTCATCTGAGCAGGTAACCTTAACTTATTCTATCTGCCAGAAAAACAATTTGGATTTAACTATTCTTTTATACACTAGTGAGTTGTACATTATCATACCTGTCTAATGACTAAAATTTTAAAACAAAAGCTTTAAAATCTTTTGTTTCTGTATATATGCTATATCTGTATGTTATAGATGTGTAATATATTTTACCTTCAGATGGTATTACCGAATTTAATTTATAAAGAGCTCTATTTAATTGGGTTAAAGACAAAAAAGCATTTCTATAAATAAAGTGTACTCTCAGAAATATAGAAACTAACCCAAATATTTTTCAAGTTCACATGACCTAAGATAATCTTGGGTAAATAAAAGCTAGGTTAGGTTTGTGATTTAATTAAAATGGGCATGTCTTTAGAGTTAATAGCATTAACTGTAATTCTACATAGACTTACTAAAAGTTAAATAAATTCATGTCACAGAATTTGTCAACGAGAAAGATTACTTAAGATGATTAGCTGTTTAATTACTCATAAAATTTTCATGAGTAATCTAAATATAATTAGATATAAGTAAGATATAAGTAAGATAAAATAGATATAAGTAAGATAAAAGTTTTTAAATAAACTTTTCAACAATAATTAGGCTTTATGGTAAATCTACTTAAAACTAGTTTCCTAAATCTATTTGTTAACTTGAAACCTTCATATTATAGTGAGATAAGTTAAATGATGAATATTCATTGAAAATCTAGAATATTTCCAAATAAGATAAAATGTTGAAACATTAATTACTGAACATAGACTTATCCAATTTTGTCTTCCTGTAAATAAAAAAAAAGATATTTGGTTTATTAAACATGTTTGGTGCCACATTGAAAAATTTACTATGAAGAAGAATATACTTTTAGAAATTCTGAAATGTATTTATAAACTTGCCAATCTATAGAATGCTAATGTAACAGACAGTCCACAATTGTTTACTTTTTAGTTTTCACTAGGAAAAAAGGATTCTAAATTTTAAGAATTCTAATAAATATACGTAATTAAAACTACATAGAAATATTAAGAGCGAAAGGAAACAACTGTATATGAAAGGTAGACAAGGAAAGTAGAATGACTGGTTTTCCAGAACAAGAAAGAGAAAAAATATAGGACAAAACCTGAATGGATATTTAAAAAGTTATAGAAAGTCTGACAAAGGAATCTTGAAATAGCTAACTAAAATTGGAATAGATTTATTTAAGTTTTTAAAGAATTAGGTTGTCATCATGGATGTCATCTCCTCCTCCTCCTCCTCCTCCTCCTCCTCTTCCTCCTCCTCCTCCCTCTCCCCTGCCCCTCCGTCTTGTGTCTCTCTCTTTTTCCCCTCCCCTTCTTCCTCCTCTCCTCTCCCTTATCCTCCTCCCTGTCCTCCGTCCTCCTCCTCCTTTGCCCTTGGATGAGAGACGTGAGGGGGTATCTCTACAACAAGCATGTCAGTCTGGTAGAAAGAGCACTACAATGGGAGTCAGAGACCCAGGCCTTAGTCTTAATCTGCCACAAACTTCCAATGTGGCCTTAGGCAACTAAATTTACCTGTTTGAACCTAGGATCCTTATGTAATCCTCACGAGTGGTTTTTGGGCTCAGTTCCATGGAACCCTAGAGGGCTCCATGGAAGAGTCTGCAAACTTTTCATTTGAATTTCCCTTGCAGAATATATTTTAACTATTTCATTTTTTGTAAGAAAAAGGCCTTTATTTTTCATTTAAAATATTTTTTATTTTTTATTCTCTTCCCCCCACCCTCTCCCCTCACTTACATGGTCAATTAATCTATGACAAAGGAGGCAAGACTATACAATGGAGTAAAGATAGTATCGTCAATAAGTGATATTGGCAAAACTGGACATATATGCCAAAAAAAAAAAATCGGACCACTTTTTTATATCATATACAAAAATAAACTCAAAATAGATTAAGGACTTAAATATTAAATCTGAAACCATAAAACTCCTAGAAGAAAACATAGGCACTAAACTCTTTGACATTGCTTTCAGCAATATCCTTTTGGATATGTCTTCTCAGGCAAGGACAACGAAAGAAAAAAATCAACAAATGGGACTCTATCAAATTAAAGAGTTTTTACACAGTGAAGGAAACCATCAACAAAATGAAAAGACAACTTATTGAATGGGAGAAGATATTCACAAATGATACATTCAATAAAGTTAATGTGTGGGTTAATACCCAAAATATATAAAGAACAGATACAACTTAACACCAAAAAAACCCAAACAATCCAATTAAAAAGTGGGCAGAGGACCTGAATACACATTTCTCTCAAGAGGACATACAGATGGTCAGTAGAAATAAGAAAAGATGCTTGACATCAGTAATCATCAGAGAAATGCAAATTAAAATCACAATGAAATATCATTTCACACCTGTCAGAATGACTGTCATTAATAAATCAGTAAATAATAAGTGCTGATGAAAGTGTGGAGAAAAAGGAAACTTGTACACTGTTGGTAGGTTTGTAAATTAGTGTAGCCACCATAGAAAACAGTGTATCTGTATATATACATTGTATATATATATATATATGTATATTTTCAACCATAAAAATTTTTGTCATTTGTGACAACATGGATGGACCTAGAGGGCATTATGCTAAGAGAAATAAATGAGACGGAGAAAGACAAATACCTTAGGATCTCCTTTATGTGTGGAATCTAGAAAAAACCGAAACAAAATAAATGAATAAACAACAGAAACAGACCCACTAATGAAGAGAATAAGCCAGTGGTTGCCAAAGAATGAATTTTAATATCAAAAGTACACTGGTGCAAAATTAGAATTTGTTTTTCTCTCTGTTAAAAGAACAAAGTTTTTTCTTGGACTATTGGTCTGTTCTTGATAAGACATTGTGAAAGACGTCCTTTTTTTTTTTTTTTAACCTTTTGGATAATCTACCTGGAAAGTAAACATTGTGTGTCTTAGTAAAATAATTTACTGTGCTTCATATTTTCTTTATCAAGTCTTTGATTACTTAAGAAAACCCAGTCTTCCCAATAGTAAAAGAGCTAAGTTTTATTTACAACGGTTACCATGTAACCATCTATATTTGCCTTTAAAATCTTCTATTGTCACTTTAAATAGATAATTAAGTATTATTTAATGATGATCTGAGGTTCTATTTAATCAGATGTTCAAACTTTTTGACATTTTGGCAACTTCCTCAAATCAAATTCTAAATGGAGTCTTTCTGACCTCAAAGTAACTTTGAAATTTCCCAGAGGGTCCCTGGAAAATCTCAAAGGATTTGTCTCTCACTGCGTAAATGAAAGATATTAAGCTAATCAGGTTTATTGGGTATGTTAAATTATGTGGAAGGCATTGTCAAGTAAGAAGTGATGATGAGTCAAGTAAGAAGTGATGATGAGTCTATGGCCATGCTACCCTGAACAAGCCCAATCCCGGCTGATCTCGGAAGCTAAGCAGGGTCGGGCCTGGTTAGTACTTGGATGGGAGACCACCTAGGAAGACCAAGTGCTGTAGAGATTGTAAGCTGACAAGATCCTTGCAATCTATGAGGTCAACCAAAAGTTGCCTTACCTAAAAAAAAAAAAAAAAGTGATGATGAGCTTTCTTAGGTTATATGTGAATATAGTATGTTATTCATATAGGTATTCCAGAAATTGTTTAAAGTTTCTAGAAATTTGTCAATATTCTCATTGTCCAAATATTATCCTAAATTATCATATGCCACAGAAATAACTATGTTTTCTTATCCAGTGAACTCTCACTGAACCTTTAACCATGGCCATTTTAAAGTCTTTTTGTCATTTATAGACAGTTATTAACTCTGATGCTTTTGCAAAAGCACTTCATCCTCAGAGAGATTCATGGGAAGGACCATGACAAGTACTCTGTATAGGTTTTGGATAACTTTCAGATTGTAAAACTGAACTGGTTAAGAATTTCCAGAACTAATGGAAAAACTGTATTTAAGCAGAACAAGAATTAATAATATGGAATTGAGTAAGTAAATTGATGAGGATGATTATAATTTTTTTTAGTACATTTTTCTTTGAAACATTGATGATTCCTTAATGTTTTATTTTTCCAGGTTTAGGAAAACCTTTTCTTTTTTCTCTTAAGCTATTTATGACTTACAGTAATTTTTTCAAGTCTGTCCTATAAACAAAATTGACATTTACTTTTTCTCCCTACTTGATTCCCTCCAGAATTCAAAAACTTATTGAGTATTCTTATTTTCATGGCAATATAGTTATTTGCATAAGTTCAACATCAATCTGTTCTCCTTATAACAGTATACAGTGGGAAACATTGGTTATATTACCAAGGTTTTGACAGAATGTCATATTTGAGAATATGCATAAAATCAGATATGATCAGACAGTTTTAAAGAACTAAGATTGACTTTATGGAGCCAATAAAAGCCCCTTGGGAAAACCAGCCTAGTACCTTGCGTATAAGCCTCCAGGCAGCTTTACCAGGACAGTAAGGAAGGTCACTTCCTGGCAGACCCAGGACCTCAGGATATTTGGGGACCTCAACAGGAGAAGAATTCACCCATATCTATAGGTATTCCAGGTGAAGTCTGATGATGAATTCTTAGCTTAGCTTCTTAGCCTAGAGAGGCTTTTAAATGTCCAATCTGTGATTCTTTATGAAAAGTTCTAGCAAAGCAGATTTAAAAAGAGCCTATATGGCCAATCACTATTCTTGCTACACTTATGCAATTAATCAGGCCACGTTTAATGAGACTGGACTTGTTTTGCAAACAAAATAGTCTTACTGTGATTATCTTTGATAGAAATGAGAGTGATTATAGAGGAAAAATTGTGTTTCAGTAGAAAATTATAACATAACCCATGAATATCAAAATCTAGTCCTGTTCCTCATCTTTGATATTTTCTTATATACCTGTAAGTTGAACCGGATCCTGAGTTCTAGTTTCCTCATATGTCTGGCTACAACTCTCCAGACTAATGTTTCCAGTTTTCTCCTATCCTTCTTATTTGGAATCACTAAGAACAAAGACTGACTTTGAACCTCCTTTGAAGTGATCGTATCAGGTCCTCCTCACTACCCAGACAGCAGCCAAACTTACAGGACTTGAAATTTGGGTCCACATGCCCTAGTTAAAAAAGAGTTAATCCAGACCATTAGAACTGCACACTAGTTGGAGATCTAAAATTAAAATTTACTAAGTTTTCTCCCCAGAAGCAGATGGCATCTTGGGATGGACAGCTCTCTCAAGATCATGGATCAAGCTCTTCGTGTCAAATTTGAAACCTTTATTCCTTTTGCTTTTTTCGCTACTTACTTTTTCTCTCTGTTAATGGATGGGAAGACAATACTTCTTAACTTTGGCAGTTATCTCTGAATCTACTGCTAAGGCCATAGCTACACAACCAAAGTCCCTGTATTTTCTTGTCAAGGTGATTTTAGATCATTGCTTTAGATTCCTTATTAGCTGAATAAGGAAGAGTCTGTCCCATAACAAGTACCCCATGATGTACCTGCATCAATACCTTTGGTATTATGAACAAGACACTTGGCTAAAACAGGTTGATACTCCTTCATGTACAATCTTTGATTTATTCAACATCAACTGATTGGTCCTTGGGGGCACTGGCTAAAGAGTATACTGAAGTCTTTTGTTATTATCCTCCTAATAGTTATCACTGTAGTCTCCCTGCTGTCCTATGTTCTCTCAAAGATCTTAAATGCGTGTTCACAGCTATCAGCAGTACAGTGGATGGTCTCACTGTGCTTGGAGAAACAGAAACAAGATAAACAATGAGTTGAACATATAAACAATTCTTCCACAGATCTGAAATGATAACTTACGAGTTTCTCAATGAGACAAGAGCACTTTACTCTGATGGTTACCCAGAATGTCTCTGAGAACAAATTTTTGGTCACCCTCTCAGGTGTAAGAGGATGACCAGAAAGTGAGGAGTTGTTAAATTAATTAACCAAGGACGCCATTAGACTTATGTGGCTCTAATGCTGTGGTAGGCTACATAAGCAAACCATAAAATAAGCCTGTAAATGCCTCAAAATTATGAAATCGAAACTCTTAGAACAACCAATTACAAACAACCAACTAAACTTTAAGCTATAGTCAATCAATAATTGCCTTACTTTGATTCCTCCTTTGCTCTGCTAACCACTACTGGTTTGGCACTGCCCAATTTGAGATGCTTTTTGCTCAAATAAAATCTCATAATCAAAATGATGAGTCATATGTGTATGGGGAATAGTGATCAATTAACCAATCAATTGATTAACTAATTTTCATAATAATGGACCAGGGCGGCAATGGGAGAGATACAGAGAACTATTCAGGATATGAGATAAACAAGATTTGGTGAATGTTTTCAGCAACTTTTAGGGGAGCCCTAGTGACAGCAGCTCCTAGGTCTCCATTCTAGTGTTTCACTCTCAGTGGGACTCAGCTACCCTTCTTAGGTTTCTTTTCTATCCTGCTATCAACTGACTCCTCTCTTATTTTTCTGCTTCTTGTAACTTGACCTTGCTCAGTCCATTCAAACCTTTTAGCTACAGTTCTCACTACTCACATGCTATCTTTTTCTCCATGTTTCTTGGTTCAAATTTCTTAGAAAGTTAGTCTGATTGATCCAGTTTATCATTTTAAGAAACACCACACAGGTCTTAGTCCAGGCATTGGAGTGGCAGTCCTTTGCATTAGCTGGGGTTGAGCAGGCATGTGAAAATAGATATGGCCACATGAAAAAATATGGCTGCCTATTTCGTAGAGGCTGCAGGCAGGTAAGTGTTCCTTAGACAGATGTAGAGGCAGGGCGAACACAGTGGCTGCTATGCCCAGGGTAAGTTTCAAAATGAATCAAAACTTATAATTACAATCTCACTTTATCTACATAATAACATTGTGAGTTAGATTGGCTGGGATTATCTCCATTTCGTGAATGAGAAGACAGACATTCAGAGAGAGTGTGGTTTGTAGAGATAAGTACAGCATCTGATCTGTACTTTTGATATCTTGGTCTCAGAATATTAGGGATTGGAGAATTAGATAATCCAGCCCCCTGTCCTCTCATTTGCACCAAGCATCCTTTTTACACATATGTAGAGACCCAGAAATGTCATCATGAATTGTCCACTATTGAATCAATCTATTTGAAACAAAGTTAGACATTTTATATTTTATTTAATGCAAACCTTAGGAGAGTAGCATAAGTTTACTGTTTTAACAATGTCGGCTGATTTATAATGCTGTATTTCCTTATCCCATTTTCTTTCCTTTACAAAGGAATAACTTGAGGTTACAGAATGAAAATATGAGGCTATGTAATAGGAGCTTCCTAAATTTCTCAAGAGCCTTTAGCTGTTCTGTATTCCTGACTCTCAGTTTAACTAGGGCAAGGATTGGTCCATCCCAACCAAATACCCATAGCAATCTCAAACATTCTGTGATGTTGGTGTTAATGAAAAGCCCCCTGTCCCTGTGGAGAGCAGAAGCTTTTCAAGTCAGCCCAGCCTCACCAGAGCTGACCCACTGCTAGACAGTCCAGAGAGATTCCTAAGAAGGGATCCAGACACATGGGCCTGGATATTTCACTCCAACCACTGTCGTCACAGAGAGTTCTTTCTTTCTGAAACTCATTCTCCTCTACTATAGCAAAATCTTGAGTTTCTCAAAACACCACAACAAATGCAGCCCAAACAGTTTTAAAAGGGAAGATTTCCACTTGTAAGATTTTCCTTTCAAGAAGGGGGTTTGGAACAGCCACGACATCTATTTTTTATGAATATCTTGTGAATCTTATGTAAATTTTCTGGCCTCTCCTCTCTTTCAGGCTCTCCTTATACAGACTACGTGGGACACATACAGGTGCTTGTTGCTGCCAATAGACATGGAGCGGCTGGACTGTCAGTGTAAAACGGATGAGTAATTGCAGAACTTCCATAAAGCAGTGTTCACAGCAAATTTGAAGTAACTTGTCAAATATTAACCAAGTTAAGATCTTAGGTGGAGTGTATCAAAATAAGATTCATCTGGTTTAACAAGGCATATCAGACCATCTGAAATAATCTAGAGATCGGGTAATTCAACAGTTGGAAAATACATGGGAAGGAAAATGGTTACGAACATTCCTAAATTTTGCCCATTAAAAAAAAGTGAAAGAGAAGAAAGTGGCGTATAGAATGCAGAGCGAGCTGTGGCCAGGGGTCTCAGATTCCAGCCATGGCTTGCTGGAATTTAGCTTCCTAGACTAAATTAGGGAGTTAGGTAAATTTCTCACGGTAAGTGCTTTTTGATGATAAAATTAAGGTTTGCAACTATATGATCACTAAAGTCTCCTTTAATTCAATGAGATGAAATTCGTGACAGGAAAACCAAAACTGCTTGGGACCATATTTTTTCCCTGTGGCCTGATTGCAACTTCTGAGATTATAAGTAAAAACCTAATTAGCTGTGTTGAGAAGGTCATTCACAGTATATTCTAATCATCCTGGACATCTTGTTCTGTTCTTTTAATCTCCTCTCCTATGTTTTTCCTGAAGAATTTGACATTCATACCTGACACACTTCTTAAATTGAATATTCTGAGAAGTGATAAATTTTTAAAAACTGGAATCGCCTTTAAACATTTGTAAAAATGTATTTGGTTCTAGGAAGTGAAAAACCAATCTGATTTACATTTTCCTTTGTATATAATAATTTAAATGCATCAAGGATTGCTTATGGGAGCTCAGAAGAAAAGGTAGACAAGAGCTATATTTACGTGCTTGTCTTGCCTTTAAATTAATTCCCCTCCCCCCCACTTTTTGCCTGAGCCCTTTGGTTGCCATAGAAACTACCATGGCCTCCAGCTGAGATTCCTGTGAGACTTAATTGCATTCCGAATTTCATAAACTCTCTATTAACCTTTGCCTGACAGATATGTGTATGATGCCAAATGAGTTAGGTTAATAATTTAAAGTGATGTATACATTCACGTTTCATGTGCCCGATGCTCTCTCTCAATTAATTCAACATACTTATAATAATTGTGAGAGTGTTGCTGTTAATGTATTTCTTTTTAAAAAATGCCAGATTTAATATATACATATCTAAGAGATAAGGATACTTCTAAGGGAAGGATCGGAATGTAAGCTGAATACTATGTATATTTTAATATATTTAGATATGTTATCTCTATATCTCTATATCTTTCTATATGACATATATGTTTGCGTTGGAGCAGGTGAAAGGAGTAAATGAGGCACAGTTGTTGCTCTCAAGGAGAGTCTGGAGGCAGGGGTGAGGGGATGAGTGAGAGGAGAAAACAATCATGAAAATATAATTACAAGTTGCTAAGACTTACCAGACAGATGTCACTAGCATAAAGTCCCAGCCTCACTACAAGGTCATATTCAAAGACACAATAGCTTGAATGTAGAATGACTGAAAATCATTTCAACTCTATGGAAGATTCAAGAATGCCAGAGGCAATCTCATTTATACGCCATAACAAAACATCTGCTTCTTCCCCTCCCCATATGACTAATACCTGCAGTAGCTTTCATGGCACAGAGGTACCATTTTTGTATTATTCTAGCACCATGTGTTGAAGCTCTCTCCTTTTTCACCTCCAGGTCCCCCAAACTCTCAGGAACTTATCCCATACGGTCTTTCTTGTTGCTGTTAAATCTCTCAGGTCCATCTCTTTATTATATAGATTGGCCTAGACTCTCTGATTGCTTTTACTTTTCTTATTCTTCCATTACCTAAGTTTTGCATGAAGAAGACTTGATTGGAAACTGACTGGAAGCTGGGTTTTCTCCTTAAAGGAGAGATAGGTTAGATAGAAGACAGCAAACACAACTCAGTATCTTTTCTAAATCTTCACCGTGGAGGAATAAACTGAGCGCAGTGGGAGTCAGAGAAGGGCAGGCAGTCATTCCCACCTCCTGGGAAGTGAGGGAGGAGGATTCACAGTATCTGATCTTGAAGGATAAGGGGGGTGTTCTCCAGGTGGAAGGTGGGAAAGAGGCATTCTAGGCCAAGGGAGCAACATATACAGAAGTTCATAGACATGCACAGGCATGGCATATTTGAGGAACAGATGGCTGATTCTTTTTGAGATAAATGTAAAATATTGAAAAGTAAGAGGAAAATATAAATTGGACATTTTGGAAAAGCAAAAATAGTAGTGCTAAGAGGATCAGAGGGTATTTAGTCCAATCTTTTTCACTTTACTCTCAAGGAGCTAGGGGCCCAACAAATGTATTTTAAAATGAATCTTCTCATTCTGTAAGATCACTTGCTTTGAGAGTTGCAGTGGCTTCCTCCCACCTAGTGCAAAGGGTCCCAGGCGATGGGATCTCCTAGAACACTTTTGATGTTCTAACATCAGATAGTAAGGTCTTTCTAGGTTTTATCTAGATAAATTTATCATTTATAGTCAATCAACTAATTTAATAGAGACATCGTTAAACCAGATATACCTGGTTTATTGGCCTGTCTTAATTTTCTGTTGTTACATCCCCCATTGACTCATGTTAAATCTCCCTTTCCTCCTGGATAGCAAATCCCTTAATGACATCTTAGGGAAAAAATCATAATTTCCTGGTCATTGGTTGTTAGAAGTCTGATTTGTCTTAAATTTCAACCTCATATCTTATTCAAAAATTTCCCTTATCATAATTCCTTATCATAGGTACTTTACTGTGTATGTGTGTGTGTGTGTGTGTGTGGAGGGGAGGGGAGAATATTTTGTGTCTCCCAGCCTCACAAGGAGGCACAGAATGAACTCTTCTTCTCCTCCTCCTGTGCGTTAACCCCTTCATTGTGTTGGAACAGGGAGAAGGGAGAAAGAGGACAAGAGTCTCTTATTTAACTGACTGGTTGTTTTCTCTTTGTTACTTGTTGTTGCTTTTCTGGCTAACACTGACTGCCTAGCCACTGATGCCCACTGTGTGGCAAGTGTCTAAATGCTGGGTCTCATGGGGTAAGAGATCTCAAGAAGGAAGCCTTCCCATTGATGGTTCCTTGGTGTGGGAGATCTGGCTCTCATTCAGCTTCTTCTAATCTACCTGCTCCCAGCTCCTGCTCTAAGCCATATACCTTTACCTCATGTGTTGTTGCTCCTGAGATTCTATTCTGTAGTTCATGTTTTGAAAGACTCAGTATTGTTAATTTCTCCAAAATGAAATTTCTCCAAAATGATCTACAGATCCAACACTCAAATTGAGATCTCAGAAGGCTTTTTTTGTGGATGCTGACAGACTGATTTTAAAATTTACATGGAGATGCAAAGACCTCGAATAGTCAAAACAAATTACAAAAGTAAGAACAACATCGAATGGCTAATGCTATCTGATATCAGATGTATTATATTGCTAACCAAGACAGTGTGGTAATAAGTTAAGAGAAACAAATAGATCAATGGAACAAAATAGAGAGTACAGAAATAATCAATACATAGACACTACTTTTTTATAATGGTTTTATGACAATCAAATTGGAGAAAGTCTGATTCAAGAAATGGTACTGAAATAATTCGATATTCATATGCCTAAAAATAACTTTGATGCATATATGAGAATGAACACATAATCGATTCTGTCAATTTCAAATCTAAAAATGTCAAATCTAAAACTGTAAAACTTGTAGGAGAAAAATAGCACAAAATCTTAGTGACCTTGGGTTTGCAAAGATTTAAATATGATCCAAAAAGCATGAACTCTAATAGAAAAATCTATAAAGTGAACTTTAACAAAATAAAAAACTTAAGAAAATGAAAAGACAAAATACAAACTGGGAGAAAATATTTATAAATTATATATCTATATCTAGAGTATGTAAAGATCAATTACAAATCAATAATAAAAAAAAGAAAAACCCCAGTTAAAAATGGTCAAGATTTAAACAGACTCTTAATTAGAGAAGATATAAGAATGGCAAATAAGCACTTGTAAAAGGCTTACTAATTTTAGTCTATAGGAACATGCAATTTAAACCTACAATGAGATGCCCCTACGCTCCCACTAAATGTCCAGAATTAAAGTGGTTGACCATTCCAATTGTGGTTGAGGATGTGAAGCAACTGGAAGTCTCATACATGGCTTGTGGCCATGTAAGATGTTAAAATCACTTTAGAAAACTGGTTGGCAGTTAACAAGTTAGATATACATCTATAATGCAATTCAGCCATTCCATTCTTAGGTATTTACCCAAGAGAAAAGAAAGCATTTGTCCAAATAAAGACTTAAACTTTCCTAGCAGCTCTCATCATAACAGCCCCAAACTGAAAACAAGCCAAATGTCTATCAACAAGTGAATAGATGAGCAAACTGTGTTCCACACCATAGAATACTGCTCAGCAATAGCAAGGAATAAAGTCTTGATACACATAGCAACATGGATAAATGTCAAAATACTTATGCTGAGTGAAGAAATCAGATGAAAGAAGCACATAGTTTATGTTTCCATTTACATAAAATTTTGGAAAATG
>NW_011888784.1:23158868-23164074 GCF_000151845.1 Pteropus vampyrus | reverse complement strand
GTTGTTTTCTCTTTGTTACTTGTTGTTGCTTTTCTGGCTAACACTGACTGCCTAGCCACTGATGCCCACTGTGTGGCAAGTGTCTAAATGCTGGGTCTCATGGGGTAAGAGATCTCAAGAAGGAAGCCTTCCCATTGATGGTTCCTTGGTGTGGGAGATCTGGCTCTCATTCAGCTTCTTCTAATCTACCTGCTCCCAGCTCCTGCTCTAAGCCATATACCTTTACCTCATGTGTTGTTGCTCCTGAGATTCTATTCTGTAGTTCATGTTTTGAAAGACTCAGTATTGTTAATTTCTCCAAAATGAAATTTCTCCAAAATGATCTACAGATCCAACACTCAAATTGAGATCTCAGAAGGCTTTTTTTGTGGATGCTGACAGACTGATTTTAAAATTTACATGGAGATGCAAAGACCTCGAATAGTCAAAACAAATTACAAAAGTAAGAACAACATCGAATGGCTAATGCTATCTGATATCAGATGTATTATATTGCTAACCAAGACAGTGTGGTAATAAGTTAAGAGAAACAAATAGATCAATGGAACAAAATAGAGAGTACAGAAATAATCAATACATAGACACTACTTTTTTATAATGGTTTTATGACAATCAAATTGGAGAAAGTCTGATTCAAGAAATGGTACTGAAATAATTCGATATTCATATGCCTAAAAATAACTTTGATGCATATATGAGAATGAACACATAATCGATTCTGTCAATTTCAAATCTAAAAATGTCAAATCTAAAACTGTAAAACTTGTAGGAGAAAAATAGCACAAAATCTTAGTGACCTTGGGTTTGCAAAGATTTAAATATGATCCAAAAAGCATGAACTCTAATAGAAAAATCTATAAAGTGAACTTTAACAAAATAAAAAACTTAAGAAAATGAAAAGACAAAATACAAACTGGGAGAAAATATTTATAAATTATATATCTATATCTAGAGTATGTAAAGATCAATTACAAATCAATAATAAAAAAAAGAAAAACCCCAGTTAAAAATGGTCAAGATTTAAACAGACTCTTAATTAGAGAAGATATAAGAATGGCAAATAAGCACTTGTAAAAGGCTTACTAATTTTAGTCTATAGGAACATGCAATTTAAACCTACAATGAGATGCCCCTACGCTCCCACTAAATGTCCAGAATTAAAGTGGTTGACCATTCCAATTGTGGTTGAGGATGTGAAGCAACTGGAAGTCTCATACATGGCTTGTGGCCATGTAAGATGTTAAAATCACTTTAGAAAACTGGTTGGCAGTTAACAAGTTAGATATACATCTATAACGCAATTCAGCCATTCCATTCTTAGGTATTTACCCAAGAGAAAAGAAAGCATTTGTCCAAATAAAGACTTAAACTTTCCTAGCAGCTCTCATCATAACAGCCCCAAACTGAAAACAAGCCAAATGTCTATCAACAAGTGAATAGATGAGCAAACTGTGTTCCACACCATAGAATACTGCTCAGCAATAGCAAGGAATAAAGTCTTGATACACATAACAACATGGATAAATGTCAAAATACTTATGCTGAGTGAAGAAATCAGATGAAAGAAGCACATAGTTTATGTTTCCATTTACATAAAATTTTGGAAAATGCAAAGGGATTAGTAGTAATAGCGAAGGCAAATCAGTAGCTCCCTCAGAAAGGAGTGAAGAGTTGGGTAAAAGGAAAGGCATTGAGGGCCAGTAGAGGGACTACAAAGAGATACAAGGAAACTCTTTGGGGCGATGGATATGTTCATTGCATTGCTTGTGCTTATGGTTTTACTGGTATAAAAATATGTCAGATTTTGCCAAATTGTATACTATAAATATGCAAAGTTTCTTATATGTCATTTACATTTCAATGAAGCTAGAAAAAATATTATGTACTCTTATCTGCTTTTTGTGAAAATTACACCACATACACATGCATACATTCGTAAAGAATTGGAAGAATATATTCCAAAATAAAATTCCTAAATTTTCCAATTCTCTATAATAACCACACGTTTCTTTGTAATGAAAATCAATTAAAGTTATTACCTAATGGGTAGAAAGTATTGGCAACATTCTCGTACCCTAAACTAAGAACAAGATTCTTAGAATTAATTACAGGACCTTAAGGACTAGTCTCCTCCCCTCATTTTCAGAGAAGAAACTGAGACCCAGGGAAGGGAAGTGACTTGTCAAAACGCACACAAATTAATGACATTACGCAGACTAGAATGTAAGTCTAGGGACATAATTTTTATAGTTTGTTCCATTGTATTATATATTTTTTACTTATTTTCAATTGTAGTTTTAGCTATTAATTTTGACATAACTTTAGACATATAGATTGGAAAATATAGTGCAGAGTTCTCTTTTGCCTTTCATTTGGCTCTTCTGAATGTTAACATTTTTTTATAAGCATATAGAAATAATCAAACCTAAGAAATTGGCATTGATATAATCCTATTGACAAAATTTTAGACTTTGTTTGGATCTCATCAGTTTTTTCACTGAAGTCCTTTTTTTCTGTTCCAGAATCTTATTCAGCATCCACACTGCTTTTAATGGTGTCTCCTCCAATCTGAGACTGTTTCTCAGTTTTTTCTTATCTTTCATGACCTTGACAGTTTTGAATAATTCTGGTCAGATGTTTTCTAGAAAGTCTCTTTGGGATTGTGTGATGTTTTCTCACGATTGGAATAAAGTTTTGCATTCTTGGGAAGGATATCTAGTACATAAGCAATGAACATTTCTCAGTGCATCATATCCCAAGAGGTACATGATGTCAGTAAATCTTGCTCCCAGTGATGGTAACCTTGACTACTGGGTTAGGTGGCATCTGCCAGGTTTCTCCACTGTAGTTTCTATTTTCTTCTTTATAATTAATACATGCTTACTTTGAGGGAGATACATTGAGACTTTGCAAATACCCTGTGTCTTTTTATAAAGTTTTGCCTCCTAATTTTAGTATCTATTGATGGATTGAATCAGTAGCAATTATTACTGTGGTATTCTAATGGTGATATTCTATTTTCCTTGCATTTTCTACATTTATTAATTGGAATTTTCTGTAGGAAACAGTGGTTCGTTCTTCCCCCACTTATTTATTAATATCAGTATGAAATCATGAATATTTAGTCTATCATTGGTATCCTAATATTATCATTCTTCATTCTGTTTAAATTATATAAGTTTTGGCTGTTGGGCGTGCCTGCGCTCTTGTGTTTTTCATCGTATCCTCATCCTTTTTTGTGAGTACTTCCTTGCTTTCTAGTATCACAAAATGTTCCAGGTTCATTTTTATATTGTGCCTGATTTAGCTCTGGAGTCAACCATTTTTCCAAAGATCTCTGTTCTTTTTATTGGTTAATGATGTTTAGAAACCAAGATCTAGGCACTAAATGAACTCATCCAAAGATGTTCGTCTTTCTAGGCCCTCTCGGTGGGCAGAACTAGAAAATAAATTTGCTGTTTGTGGTATGTATGGATATATACAACCCATGTTGCATTAATTTTTCTTGCATGACCTATGTTTTTTTATTGGCTAAGTTTAATTATTAAAACATTTTTAGGACAAGATAAAATTTAGTCAGGATTGAATTGATATTCAGTATCTAGTCTGTGCTTTCTTCAAATTGTATGCCATCTAGAGGTTATTGTTATTTTACACATTACTCCCTTCCTCATCTATTTATAAAATAGTTGTCCTGTGCTTTTTTTTTTTTTTTTTTAGAGAGATTTGAGCTTTGAGCCAGTGCTTAAGTATGGGAAAAGAATTACTGTTTTTTTCAAGTTACAAATGAAGCATAAAAATTACAACTGGAAAGAAGTCCAAATAGCAAAACCTAAGTGTCTCCCACAGTTTCCATGAAATATGAAAGTTTTAGGTTGAACCCTATGAGGGTTATAAGCAATCAAATGTTGACGATTTCATATGGTGCAAAGCAACAGAAGTGGATGTGGAAGCCGCTGGGTAACTGACTCCTACCTCTAAGCTTTCATGAAAGTAAAGTTACATAAACAACAGAGAAGGTACAAAGGAAATTAAAATAAATGTGGTCCCTATTTATATTTATTCTTGTGTAAACAAGAATTTGAACCTAGTATTTTTTTTTCCTTGTTAGCGGAAGAACTGAGAAATTAATGATTCTGTGGGACAGCGTTTGCATATTTCAGCAGTCTGTCTTCTAGGAGGAATTTCCAGGTCTAGTAGAATGTCATAGTACTATTGTATCTGATAATAAATATTAGAGCTGTGTTACTATAACTGGGATAAAATTTGAAAATCATTTTCAATCATTTTCTAAATGTATTTTTAATCAAATCTAGATGGAACAACATGGATCTCTGATTAGCCATATGAAAATGCTAATTTCTTGTGGAAGTGTATTAGTTTCCTGTCTTATAAGCTTCCAAAATGATACATTGAAACCTATAGAAAGTGAGGCTAAAAATGTATACTATATCCTGTTGTTGGATCTTTTCTTTTTGTCTCTTCTCAGAATATAGCATAAACTCATCATCGTTATCAATTTCTGCTTCATCAAACATTTATTGACCACTGAGTGTATACAGGGGATGCAGGGTGATATTGTACAAGACACAAACCTCTAAATAATTGATTTTACAATTTAGTTGGGATGTTAGTTATAGTGGGTTGGATAATACCTCCCATCCCAAAATTCATGTTCCTCTTGGTACCTCAGAATGTGACTTTATTTGGAAATAGGATTGTTGAAGATGTAATTAGTTAAAATGAGCTCATATTGGAATAGGGTGGGCCCTTAATCCAATATGACTGATGTCCATGTAAGAAAAGGAGAGACACAGAGACATAAGACATGGAAGAATACCATGCGAACATGGGGGCAGAATTTGTGGTGATGCCTCTATAAGCCAAGGAACTCTAGAGTTTAATAATAGGAGTTTATTAAACAACACCAGAAGCTAAGAGAAAGGCATGGAACAGAGTCTGCTCTAGAGCATTCAGAGAGAGCACAGCCCTCCTGACAACTTGATTTCAGACTTTAGCTTCTAAAACTGTGAGAGAATACATTTTTGTTGTGTTAAGTCACCAAGTTTGTAGTACTTTGTGATAACAGCCTTAGGAAATTACTACAATGATCATTAAAAAATAAAACTCCTATTATTAAGCACTGGCTATGTTTCAGGTCCTGGTCTTAGAGCTGTTTTCTGCTCTAAGGTATTATCAGTATTAC
>NW_011888784.1:23149032-23157703 GCF_000151845.1 Pteropus vampyrus | reverse complement strand
CTGAACAACTGGAATCGGTAGGTGAGATGAATACCCTAAGTCTAAGACAGTGAAGGCAGGCAGTCACGTTAGGATTGATGTGGATTTCAGAGGTCGGGTTAAGGCTTCATGGAGAAGGTAAACTGATCTGAACAGAAAGCGTAGTTTACACATTGGGCTTTGTACCAGTGGTAGATCTTGCTACCTCATACTGAAAGCATGGTGCTTCCATAAGGACTCCAGCCTTGGAAACTTTGAGGAGGGGCTTTGCCGTTGATTGGCTCCATTCCTACCAGTCATCTCAGGTGCTGACTTCTTCAAACCAAAGCTGCCCCTGGGTGAGGCACCCATAGGTCCTGCAAGAGAGTGGGAGGTGGGCAACCATTGACCCTATAAGGGGATGCGTCTGGGTTACAGTGGCTGGTTACAACATGGCTAAGGTGTCTGTCTGTCTGCTTAACGTGCTTCAAGCAATGACTTTCCCAAGTGAAGCATCTCTGAAAGGGGGTGGTGGTGGGGGAACCAGTGTGCTGCTGTCACTTATCATACTGCATGACCCCCAGGGTGACTGGAGCTTCTCTGTGCCCAGAACAGAGTTTCACACCGTGTGATGTGCATATGGGTCTCACATGTGAAGGGCTGAGCCTCCTGTCACCGTGCTCGCAGTCTAGGTTTTCCCGAAGTGGAATCTGGACGGATGGCACTTCCATTTAAAAAGAGCTGTTGTGCGACCTTGTTTGGTGGCATGTCTGCTAGAAAAGGTGGAAGAGAAATTCTCTTCAAAGTTTGGGCTTTTGTAGCTATAGAACCTTGTCAAACATGAAAAGATAAAGGCTTTTCATTTTGACTTTTAAAAAGAACAGCAATCTTTGTGCTTCAGCCAGCACCAACCCTTAGTCACTAGTTTTATTTTATACTTTGCTTGCTTCCCAGAAGTATAGAAAATGGCTTGAAATAAAAAACAAATGTTGAGATTGTTGAGAAAGAAATGAAGCCCAAAACATGGGAGGTTTGTCTCAGGACCTATTTTCTTTCCTGCTCTTTGGTGCCTTTGGGGGATTTTTCCAGATGCCCAGTGCTACGGTGTCACCACTCCCAGCGGCCCTGAGTTCCCCACCTGCTCTCATTGTCCTCTCTGACATCCTAGCAGAAGATTTACATTTTAAAATAAGATGCTTGCTGATCTAAAGGAGATATTTCCTGTTGTGGGTTAGTTGAGGTTAGGCGGAGAGAGCTTTTATTGGGAGAGTCTTCATCTCACAGGGCCACAGCTTATTCTGCTAATGGTTACGATGACTTTGACTTTGATTTTTGAATCTACTACATTCAAACTATTCTAGTAGAGTAAACGTTTGTGTTGGAAAAAAAAAAAAAAAGACATTTTCTGAAATAAACCCTCCCCCAACTTCTTTTTACTGACTTAATGGCTTTTTCCAGAATGGATAAGAGATGAAGCCAGGGGACATAGTCTGGCTCTAAAAGACACATTGATTCGATCAGATTTGCCAGAACACAACTGCAGGGTAAAAATCTAAAAAGTGACTTGAGAAATCAAGATGCTGCTGAGGCAATTTCTTGGCCAGGAATCTTTTGGCTGCTTCTCATTTTAAATTCTTTCATTTTGCATTTCGGGAAATGATTCTCAAAGCCAAAATCCTGAATGCAAAAAGATAAATCAACTGATTCTGATTATTTCCCTTGAATGAGTAACTAAGAGCTAATATCTCATACAATAATAATTTTGCCTCTTAATGAGAAACAGAATTAATTCAGTTCTATAGAGGCCAATATCAGCTGAATTAAAGGAAGAATGCTTTAGAGTCAGAAAGGACCTTAGAGAACATCTAGTTCAATCCCTGTGTTTTCAGAGAGGCTGAAAGCCCCATCTGAGAGGACTGAGTGGGTTGAGTACCCAGGGAGGATAGTGGTCTGCAGCTCTCAGGGCTCACTCAGGTGTGTCAATTCTCTAACCTTTCTAATACCAACAAGGCTGCCTGTCATTATTTACATAGGAACGTCTCAAGAGTGAGATTTTATTCTTTAGAATGAAGAAATGAAAATACAGAAATCGTGCCACGTATGTAGCATCAGCACCTAACTTTGTTTAAATAAAATGTAAAAGCCAATGTGCTGTTTGAATGAATTCATCTGATGGCCTAGGCAGCTTTTTTTTTTCTCTTTTTATAAAATTTATTTTTATTTTTTATTTTTTATATTTTTTAAAGTAATTAATTTTTTTATGGTGACATTGGTTAATGAAATCTGGTGTCAGCTGTACATTTTAACAGTAAGGTATATATGTATTTACATTGTGTGTTCACCACCTATACAGCCTCATTTTTAAAAAGAGAATTTTGTGATCTTTGCAATGATGTAGAAGTCGGAATCAACACAGACTCAGAGGCCCTGTCTGAATGAAACATGGAAATGGTGTTCGTTATACCAACAAAACTAAAAAGTAAACATTACAAGGGTTTGCTGCAGTCAGATAGCATGTATGGTGATGGCACACAGCCTTCCACACCCTGGCATGGCTCAGTGCATGAAACAGATGACCCCACAGAGCCAACTAGAAAGCTGCAGTCACACCAGGCACAGTACTGAGCCTCTTGAGGCCACAAGCCACAGTTCCTTCTTCCCCATATCATTTGGGAATTATGTGTGGTCAGGATATAAATCATGGCCAGCCTTCTGGGATGACCTAACCTTCAGTATAATAATTCAGAATGCTGCAAATGATCAAACTCATGTATTCATTTGCATTTTTGTAATAGAGATCAATTTGCTCAAACACTGTTCTGTTAAAATTCATATTGCAACATGCAATATGTATATTGCAGAGAGTTTTTTTTTTTTTACTTTTTACTTTACTTGATTGTTTTACTTTAAGGCTTATATTGAAAGAAGTCTAACATTATTGCTCTTCTCATCTATTATTCAATGAGTGTTTTCCAGCTGGACAGAAAGACAGATCTATCTGTTTTCTGTCTGACTCATTGTTGCTAACAGTTGCCAGGGAAGCAGAAATCTCAGTAGATTGATGTGTTCCAGCTGTGCACCTTTGGAAATCATAATTCCACTGAAAAAAGGATTGGTGACTTTTTCTAATGCCCCTTCCATTTAAAAAAGATAGTTTGTTTTCATGGGATACCAGTTTTCAATTTTTCAAAAAGATTTAAAATTAATGATGAATCACTGTCTTGCAAGCAGAACTTAGTCATATTGAAAGGAGATTCAGGTCTTCAAAATAATGGCTAGGCTTCATGCAGAAACTTTCATGGTGGCCCAGATACCCAGCTTTCAAACTGAAGACTGATATGTTATGCACTGAAAGCTGCTTCTTTTTTTTTTCTTCCTTCCTTTCTCCCCTCCTTCATTCTTCTCCTCTCCCTCTCCTTCCTTCCTCTTCTCCTCTTCTTTCTTCTTCCTTCTTAAAACAGCTTTATTGAAATATTATACAATTTCATTGTATACATATTATACAATTGTATACATATTATACAATTGTATACATATTATACAATTGTATACATATTATACAATTTCCTCATTTAAAGTGTACAGTTCAATGTTTTTAAAGTGTATTTATCAGAGTTGTGCAATCATAGCCACAATCAATTTTAGAACATTTTTGTTACTCCCAAAGAAAACCCTGCCCCCCTTAGCTACCAACCCTCTTTAGTCCCCCAACTCATCTGAGCCCTAGGCAATCACTAGTCTACCTTCTGCCTCTATAGATTTGCCTATTCTGAGCATTTGGTATATGTCCAATATGAGATACCTTGTGACTAGCTTCTTTCACTTAACATAACGTTTTCGAAGCTCATTCATGTCATAGCTTTTATCAGCACTTCATTTTTTTTAATGGCTATATACCATTATATGGATGTGCTACAATTTGTTTATCCATTTGTCTATTAATGAACATTTGAATTGTTTTCATTTGAGGCTGTTATGACTAAAACTGCTGTGAACATTCATGTACAAGTTTTTATGTAGACATGTTTTCATTTCTCTTGGGTATATACATATGAATGGAATTGTTGCATTATACGATAACTCTATATTTAAACTTTTGAGAAATTGCAAGACTATTTTCTGTAGTGTCTGCACCATATCACATTCTCACCAGCAGTGTATGAGGGTTCCAATTTTTCCACATTCTCTCCAACTTGTTATTATCTATCTTTTTTTATTATTGTTATAGCCATCCTAGTGGATGTGTAGTGGTGAAACTCCTTAAAGCTATTTGTAAAGTATTTTTAATGCTGTATTTATGCCCAGGTGAATTCTGTGTCAGTGAAAAAGAAAACCAAGTAGCACCAAGCCAACACGTTTTTCCAAAGGTGAGCTGCAGAGGGTGTGACTTTGTTTACTGCTCAGTCCCCAATGCCTAGAAAAAAGCCTAGTACATAGTAGGCACGTAAACATTTGTAGAATAAATGGCTCAATGAGTTAATGAGAGCCTACTGTGTGCTAGCATTGGTATGCACAGGTACTCAAACCATGGCCCTGCTCTCAAGGAGCTTACTTTTTTTAAGGAAAGAGAATAACATGTACTTAATGAAAACCTGAGCTCCTTTGATCTTAGCCTGAAACCTCCCTAGACGGTTCTCTCTCTCTCTCTCTCTCTCTCTCTCTCTCTCTCTCTCTCTCTCTTGCTGTGGGCTCAGAATATAATGTGATTCTTCTTCTTAAGTTCAGGATTTTAGTGATTTGCCCATTTTGACCATTTACTTTCTACTTTCCTTCCCCACTGCTTTCTTCCCTACATCTCTCTTTTAGCTTTGTATGTATGTATGTCTGTCTGTATGTATATGTATGTATCCATCCATCCATCCATCTATCCATCCATCTAATCTATCCATTATCTGTTAGGCATCTATCTTCACTACCTCTCCAACAACAATCTTATCTTAGCACCTCTAAGGTATATTTTATATAATTTCTTTCAGATTTAGTACATGATAACCAATTTATGAAAATGCATCACTGTTCACTTACTTATCTTGTTATTAAGGAATATTTCCATTTTTGTTCTATATAATGCTTCAGTGGAACCTATTCATGACTTTTCCAAATTCAAATTTTTAAAAATGGTAACAGTCCACTTGAGCTCTCAGTCTTTAGGTTTCCCCTCATGGCAATTCACAAACCCAGGCACCCCCCACTCTGTAGTCGCCCACCCCTAGAACCTCCGAGGCAGCAGAAGGGGCAAGAGCATGGGAGACACTTGCTTCTTCACCACATGCCCCAGAAGTGGCACCCATCTTTTCTGCTTCCATTCCATGGATGATAACTTGCCACATGGCCCCACCTGGATACATGAAGTTCTGGCAATATAATCCCTGGCTGGGCAGACACATCTCAGGAACAACTGTATATGTATTTTCAAAGGAGGACCATGAATTTTCGGTGGAGAGTTAGTCTTCTCTGCCGTTATAGGTTTTTAGTGGTATGATCACTGTTCGTTTTGGAGACTTGGTACATTTTGCCCAACAGTTTTTGCCCCCATCCCCATTGAAATATTTTCATTTTGTTTATTTCTGATTATGAAAGAAGGCATATATTTGGTCTTAATCAATTCCAGTAATCTATTCATGAGATTTGTTTATTATATGTAGAACCAATGTGGTACTAGTACAAGTTTATTTTTCTTGGACTAATTCTACCTGTTACTTTTCGCTTTAATGCTTATACCACTCTGCTTAATTATTTTGACTTCTGTTACTATATTAAGCAATTGAATGAGACTTTATCAGTGATGGCATGTGAAATAGCAAGGAGAGATTGGCTCAATCTATTTTGGAAAGATTAAAAGGGAATCAATAACTAAAGAAATTGGTTTTCCTCCAATTTGCAGACTGCAGAACTGCAAAAATATATCAGCTTAACTATGATGTCTTATTCAAAAATAAAAAATAACAGTATTATCTGGGAATATTTTCATTTCTCCCGAGCCCGTTATTTTGTATATATCTGCTGTTGCTTTCACAAATGATTATAATTAAGAAGTCACTCTTTCTAGATGAATTCTTTTGGGGCTTTTTTTCAAAGTCTCTAAGACTTAAACTTTGGTTTAAGGTATTTGCCTCTACCTCTTTCACCCACCCATGCGCCCCCCAAAAATCTAAAACAACAACAAAAGAAAACAAGCGTTTTAGATGTTACTATTACTGTTTTAATGCAGTTAAGAAATAGCAAAAATTTTGCTCAGCTAAAATGAATCTCAATTTTAGTTGATCCAATCCTTACTTTTCCTTTGGGAAATTAACGAGGTACATGTAATAAAGCCTAATGAAAAACAAGAAATTTAGATGTCAGCTGTAGATATTTAATTGGAGTATCTCCTAAGTGACAGACCAGGTAAACTTCACAATTAGGGAGGGAAATGGATGAGGCAGAGTAAGAAAATTATGCAAGATTCATTCATTCATTCATTCATTCAACAAATATTGAATTACTTGTCATGTGCCCAACACTGTTCTGGTCAGAGTCTAGTTAGGTGTGTCTAGAGATCTAGATGCCTCTAGGTGCATCAGGGAATGAAACAAAGATTCCTGCCTTTGAGAGGCTTATATTTTAGTGAGGTGTGATGATAGAATAATAAGTAAATTACATAGTGAATTGAAAGTGACGTGTCCTACTTTGCTTCATGAAGAGGACATTTTTTAATAACTTGCGGTCACATTATCAATGTATCACCTCAAAGTAAAAATTAGCATGGGATGAGGAGCTGAAATTTTAAATGAGATAGCCAAGGTAGGCCTCATTAAGAAGGCACAGTTAAGACCTGAAAGACAGGAGGGAGCAAGCCAGGCACCTATCTAAGGGAGGAGGTTTCCAAGCAAAAGGAAACAGTGTAGGGTCCCTGAGGCTGGGGTATACCTATGATTTGAAGAACAGCAAGAAGTTCAACAAGGTTGAATTGGAGTTGGTGGAAGGGTGGGGGGTGAAGAAATCAGGGGATGAAGTCAGAAAAGAAATGGTAGGTATTAGACAGATAATGTAAAGTCTTGTAGACTATTGCCCATTGCAAGGACTTTGACTTTATTTTGAGAGAAATGGAGACTTATCAGAGGATTTTAAGCGGAGGGATGACATGATTTGAATTTTTTTTGCAGAATTATCCATGTGTTGTGTTACAAATAGACAGTAAGGAAACAAAGGCAGAAGCGCAAAGGCCAGTTGGGGGCTACTGCAATATTCTAGGCAGATGGTGATATATTGGAATAGGGAGGTGGCAGTTACGGTGGTGAAAAAATGGTTATATTCTGGGTGTATTTTGAAGATAGAACCTACAGGATGTTCTGATGGATTGCATATGAAGTCTGGAAGAAAGAGAGGAATCAAAGACTCTTGTATTATTGCCAAAATATTTGCTGACTCTACTGACCTTTTGCCTGTCCCTCTGGGAGAAGTATCCTGTACCCACTGACATCAGGCTTGGACACGTGATTTTCTCTGGCCAGTGAATGGAAGTGATGTGCTCCTTTCTAGCAGAATCTTTAAATGCCACCCTGTGGTACCTCATCTGTCCTTTGACAGGAGAAAGTCAATGTCCTAGAAGGATCTACTCTTTCAGCCTGGATCCTGGAGCAAAGAAGACATGAAACAGCCCACAGTCTGCTGATATATAACATGAGCAAGTAAAAGACACTGTAAACTGCTGAGTTTTTTTTTAAATTATAGTAACATTACTCAGTGAAAACTCATAGTTACAGATGCTTTCAAGAACTTTGTCTTGATCAACTGAAAGGATAGCATTTCCATTGACTGAGGTGGGAAGATTATGGGAGGAGCAGGTTTTAAAGGGAGATTGGGAGTTTAGTTTTGAACATGTTAAATTTGAGATGTCTGTTGTAACATTAAGATAAGGATATTGAGTAGGTGATTGAATATAAGCTCAGGGAGAGGGCCAAAATAGAGATAAAAATTTGGGGTTCATCAGCACAGAGTTGGTTCTTTCAAGACCATTGGACTGGTTGAGATTGTCAATTGAGTGAATATATAGAGAAGGAGAGGATGCCATGAGAGGTCATTACTAACCTCAGCAAAAGTGTCTTCTCTTAGTAGGGGAGCACTATTATAGTGAGCTTGGGAAGAAATGTGAGGAAAGAAATTGGCTACAGCAAGAATAGTTAATTCTTTTGTGCTTTTCTTTAAGGGGGAAGCAAGAAATGGGCAATAAAAATTGGATTCGGAAGTTGGATCAAGTGAGGGCTTTTCTAATAGGCTAAAAACATCAGGGCAGATGCTTTTCTTGAATAGTTGACCATAGTTCTTTTATTTCCTGTGACTCGTTTCTCAGTTTTAAAGATTGGAAAGAAACTAGCATTTGTTGTGCATTTAAAATACGCCGTATATGGTACTAAGCACATTCACATACTCATTTATTCCTCACAATCACATTATGAAGTCATTATGATTACCTTTCAGGGTCTCTGAAAGGTGAGGTGACTTAATTAATGTCACACAACTAGTACGCGGCAGAGCTGAGATTCATTTATTCGTCTTGCTTTTGACAATAAGCCCGTGCTCTTTTCTCCATGGAAATTGCCTTCCAAAAAAGGGAGCAGATTTCATGAACATTTCTTTTGTTGTTTCTCAACTCGCAAAGTATGGTATGAGATAAAATTACCAATAGCAGGTGACTTCATGTTCCCCATGCCATTGTCCAATGTTTACCATT
>NW_011888784.1:23144406-23148982 GCF_000151845.1 Pteropus vampyrus | reverse complement strand
CTACTGACCTTTTGCCTGTCCCTCTGGGAGAAGTATCCTGTACCCACTGACATCAGGCTTGGACACGTGATTTTCTCTGGCCAGTGAATGGAAGTGATGTGCTCCTTTCTAGCAGAATCTTTAAATGCCACCCTGTGGTACCTCATCTGTCCTTTGACAGGAGAAAGTCAATGTCCTAGAAGGATCTACTCTTTCAGCCTGGATCCTGGAGCAAAGAAGACATGAAACAGCCCACAGTCTGCTGATATATAACATGAGCAAGTAAAAGACACTGTAAACTGCTGAGTTTTTTTTTAAATTATAGTAACATTACTCAGTGAAAACTCATAGTTACAGATGCTTTCAAGAACTTTGTCTTGATCAACTGAAAGGATAGCATTTCCATTGACTGAGGTGGGAAGATTATGGGAGGAGCAGGTTTTAAAGGGAGATTGGGAGTTTAGTTTTGAACATGTTAAATTTGAGATGTCTGTTGTAACATTAAGATAAGGATATTGAGTAGGTGATTGAATATAAGCTCAGGGAGAGGGCCAAAATAGAGATAAAAATTTGGGGTTCATCAGCACAGAGTTGGTTCTTTCAAGACCATTGGACTGGTTGAGATTGTCAATTGAGTGAATATATAGAGAAGGAGAGGATGCCATGAGAGGTCATTACTAACCTCAGCAAAAGTGTCTTCTCTTAGTAGGGGAGCACTATTATAGTGAGCTTGGGAAGAAATGTGAGGAAAGAAATTGGCTACAGCAAGAATAGTTAATTCTTTTGTGCTTTTCTTTAAGGGGGAAGCAAGAAATGGGCAATAAAAATTGGATTCGGAAGTTGGATCAAGTGAGGGCTTTTCTAATAGGCTAAAAACATCAGGGCAGATGCTTTTCTTGAATAGTTGACCATAGTTCTTTTATTTCCTGTGACTCGTTTCTCAGTTTTAAAGATTGGAAAGAAACTAGCATTTGTTGTGCATTTAAAACACGCCGTATATGGTACTAAGCACATTCACATACTCATTTATTCCTCACAATCACATTATGAAGTCATTATGATTACCTTTCAGGGTCTCCGAAAGGTGAGGTGACTTAATTAATGTCACACAACTAGTACGCGGCAGAGCTGAGATTCATTTATTCGTCTTGCTTTTGACAATAAGCCCGTGCTCTTTTCTCCATGGAAATTGCCTTCCAAAAAAGGGAGCAGATTTCATGAACATTTCTTTTGTTGTTTCTCAACTCGCAAAGTATGGTATGAGATAAAATTACCAATAGCAGGTGACTTCATGTTCCCCATGCCATTGTCCAATGTTTACCATTGAGCTATGTTCTGCTACCCTGACTCTAAATTAAAATTCTTGCCCAACCTGAAATGTGAATTTAAACTCACCACCGGTGCTGTCTAGAAAGCTCCAAACCTACCAAATGTTAAGTGAAAATGTCAGTCTTCCCTTTGCTCAGGGCCAGGCAGCCAGTTACCGTACTAACAAGTTGATTTAAAGTTTGATAGAAATTTCACAAATTCATAATGATAATTAAATATATGTGATGTAAAGTTTAAAAGTAGTATTTTAGTGCAAAAGTCACTTCTGCTTCTGTTGGTTTGTTTAATCCCTTCCATGCACAATAAGCAAATAAGTCAAGTAACAGTGGCTGGGCTCTTACAATATTAACTTCTGTGATAAAATCTTTTTTTAAAAAAGTCTCTCAATGAATTGTGTAAGTGGGGGCCCAAACACTCATCATGCATTGTCTTATTTAAAAAGGTATAGCAATATCCGGTTTTTGTTTAAATATAAAGGGGTATGTAAGGATATAAATTAGTACAGTTTTGAAGGTTACAAAGGTTGCATTAATTTCTGCTAATTTAATATTGACAGTGATTGCTAATGGTCCGTGGCAGTTAGTGCATGGAAAGCCTGCCCAGGGTTTGTTAAAGTGGTGCGGCTCACTGCAGAGCCCAGCTTTGCAATGTGGACAATTGTATAAAGGCTAGAGGGTTATCAGAAAAGGTAGGGATTTACTTAAGGTTCTTCACATACTGAAATAATGTGTGACAGTTAGACACTAGTGGAGAGGGAACGAATAAACCTTACATTTGTAGTGGACTGTAATTCTGGGAAAGATTCTGACCACAGAGATGGCCATGTGATCCAAGCAGAGCCAATCAGAGGCCTTCCTTGGGAGTACATTGATTTTTGATGTTGGGACAAAACACATTCTTTCTTTGTGGCAGGTTTGCCAAACTCTCAGAGGCAATGTTTCTGCCACCCAGGGAAGACCCGTCTGCAGTAGGACATAGTAAGATTGGTTAACATGTAAAAACAAGCTGAGATGAAGAGAGAGGTATTGAGTTCAGTCCCTAGTTCTAATTCCTGAGGCCCGGGCTTCCGAAATTCATCTTTAGATTCTACAAACATTAACTTTTCAAAAATTACTCTGCTGCATAAAGTCTACTAATTTTCATAGTTCAGCTATGATCCAGTGAAAATATCATCTGCTCAAATTACTACTCTAATGAAACCTGGTTTAGTTTAATGACTTAGTCAGCTCAGGCTGCTATAACAAAATGCTGTGGACAGGGTAGCTTAAGCAACAGACATTTTTTTCTCAGTTTCCGGAGGCTGAGAAGTCCAAGACGAAGGTGCCAGCGGGGTTGGTGTCAGGTGAGGACTCTCTCTTTGGGTTGCAGATGGCCACCCTCTTGCTATGTCCTCACATGATGGAGACAGAGATCTGATCTCTCTTCCTCTTCTTATAGGGACACAAATTCCATCACGTGAGTGCTACCCACATGATCTCATCTAAACCTAATCACCTCCCAAGGGCCTCACCTCCAAATACCATTACGTTGAGGGTCAGGCCTTTAACATATGAACTTTGGGGGGTACAAACATTCATTTTTAACACTTAGGAAGAAACCTTATAGTAAAATAGAGAAAGACAAGAAGAAAAAAGAATAAAGAATGAATGAACAAAGAGAAGAAGGATATACAAGATAAAAATTTCTATTCACTTCAGAAATTTTCCTTTTCAATTCTCTCTCAATTCTTTTTGTTTCATCTGTTTTAAGTTGGATTTCATTGCTTGCTACTGGTTAATTCACCACTCCTTTGAAGATGTTACAAAGATTATTCTGCTGCATGGTATTACATAATTAAAGAATTAGGGATACATTTCTAAATGGGAATTTCACTGATTGATTTGTTTGAATAGTGTCCTCATCCAGTGATTTCCTCTCATCAAGTGTCACGAACCCCAACTGTAATCTCTGCTCTTCCTTGGATAAATGTGAGGAAGACATCATATTGTAAACTCCCAGGAAAGAGCTGATGAAAACTGAAAGGGAAATAAAAGGAAATATTAAAACTTAATCACTACATAAAAACATGGGCCAATATAGGTTCTAACAGATGCCAATTAAAGATGAAAGTAATATAAATGTGGAAAGATATAAACATTTAAGGTAAAGTCTTTATTTTCTGAGAAGTATAGTTAATTTTATATTCTATTTCAGTACAACCAGACTTTCTCCTATATTTCTCTCATTAAATTTTTTTATGTTAATTCCTACTCTGCTTCATGAAGAGGGTGTTATTAATAATTTGTGGTTACATTATAAATGTATCATCTCATATTTGGGGGTTTGATTAATGTTCCCTTCTATGTTTAAAATCCTGCCAGCTGGTTTCTTGCTTAGGCAAAAGAAAAATGAACTAAGAAAATGATGAATGAAGCAACAAAAAATGACTATATATTTCTGGCTTTAATTTAAGTTAAGAAAGAGAAAGAAAATTGGAAGCGTTAGAATATTTAGAAAAAATAAGCAGTAGATGAAATAAAATTCCAAACAAAATTGAAATGTATAATCTAAGTTGACAGATGCAATTACAGAAAAAATTTAAAGATTATTCCTAGTTTAGAGATCACTTAGTTTTTCAAGGCATGATATTTTCCTAGTCCCGTAAAAAGGATGGGAATCCTACTTATCATTTCTCATAGAGATGAAGTTAGCTGCCCTTTGGTTACAAATAAGAAATTGGAATCCTCAGACATTGCTGGTGGGAATATAAAATGCTACAGATATTTAAAAAACAGTTTGGCAGTTCCTCAAAAAGTTTAACATAGTTACCATATAATCCAGCAATTCTACTCCTAAATTTATTCCCAAGAGAAATGGAAATGTACGTGTGTATGTGTATGTGTGTGTGTATGTACAAAACTTTCATATGAATATTCTCGGCAACATTATTCATAATAAATGAAAAGGAAAACAACCAAATGTCCACCAACTGATGAATGAATAAACAAATATGGTATGTCCAAACAATGGAATATTTTTTATCCATAAAAAAGAATGTAGTACAGATACATGCAACAACATGGATGAAACTTATGGAAAAAATTATGCTAAGTGGAAAAAAACCATACACTAAAGCCAAATATTATTTGATTCCATTTATATGAAATGTACATAAAGATGGAAAGTAGATTATTGGTTACATAGGACTGAGGGGATGGAGGGTAGAAGGGGTACTGGCTAATAGGAATGAGTACAAAGTTTCTTTTTTGATTTACTGTAATTACATGGT
>NW_011888784.1:23101897-23144356 GCF_000151845.1 Pteropus vampyrus | reverse complement strand
TTGTTTGAATAGTGTCCTCATCCAGTGATTTCCTCTCATCAAGTGTCACGAACCCCAACTGTAATCTCTGCTCTTCCTTGGATAAATGTGAGGAAGACATCATATTGTAAACTCCCAGGAAAGAGCTGATGAAAACTGAAAGGGAAATAAAAGGAAATATTAAAACTTAATCACTACATAAAAACATGGGCCAATATAGGTTCTAACAGATGCCAATTAAAGATGAAAGTAATATAAATGTGGAAAGATATAAACATTTAAGGTAAAGTCTTTATTTTCTGAGAAGTATAGTTAATTTTATATTCTATTTCAGTACAACCAGACTTTCTCCTATATTTCTCTCATTAAATTTTTTTATGTTAATTCCTACTCTGCTTCATGAAGAGGGTGTTATTAATAATTTGTGGTTACATTATAAATGTATCATCTCATATTTGGGGGTTTGATTAATGTTCCCTTCTATGTTTAAAATCCTGCCAGCTGGTTTCTTGCTTAGGCAAAAGAAAAATGAACTAAGAAAATGATGAATGAAGCAACAAAAAATGACTATATATTTCTGGCTTTAATTTAAGTTAAGAAAGAGAAAGAAAATTGGAAGCGTTAGAATATTTAGAAAAAATAAGCAGTAGATGAAATAAAATTCCAAACAAAATTGAAATGTATAATCTAAGTTGACAGATGCAATTACAGAAAAAATTTAAAGATTATTCCTAGTTTAGAGATCACTTAGTTTTTCAAGGCATGATATTTTCCTAGTCCCGTAAAAAGGATGGGAATCCTACTTATCATTTCTCATAGAGATGAAGTTAGCTGCCCTTTGGTTACAAATAAGAAATTGGAATCCTCAGACATTGCTGGTGGGAATATAAAATGCTACAGATATTTAAAAAACAGTTTGGCAGTTCCTCAAAAAGTTTAACATAGTTACCATATAATCCAGCAATTCTACTCCTAAATTTATTCCCAAGAGAAATGGAAATGTACGTGTGTATGTGTATGTGTGTGTGTATGTACAAAACTTTCATATGAATATTCTCGGCAACATTATTCATAATAAATGAAAAGGAAAACAACCAAATGTCCACCAACTGATGAATGAATAAACAAATATGGTATGTCCAAACAATGGAATATTTTTTATCCATAAAAAAGAATGTAGTACAGATACATGCAACAACATGGATGAAACTTATGGAAAAAATTATGCTAAGTGGAAAAAAACCATACACTAAAGCCAAATATTATTTGATTCCATTTATATGAAATGTACATAAAGATGGAAAGTAGATTATTGGTTACATAGGACTGAGGGGATGGAGGGTAGAAGGGGTACTGGCTAATAGGAATGAGTACAAAGTTTCTTTTTTGATTTACTGTAATTACATGGTGTAAAATACTGGGATTAAATAGTAGTTATGGTTGAATAACTTCGTGAATATACAAAAAACCATTGAATCATACACTTTAAAATGGTTTTATGGTAAGAGAATTATAGCTCAATAAAGAATGAACTATAAAGAACAAAGTGAAGATCGTTTCTTGAGTTCCCGCTAAATTTACAGATGCCACGTTTAGCAGGGACCTAAGCTAATAACAATTATCTGTCACTAAACTTCATATTCTGTTCTGATTCTTATAGCAAAAGGGCAAGGATGTGTTCGTTATCTTCATTTTACAGCTGAGGAACGGAAGTGGCTCAGAGTGGGTAAGTGACTTGCCTAAGGTTTCTTGGCTGTGAACTAACTCTAGACTTGAGATTGATGAACTATATTTGGGAACACATGTCTTGTAAATTCCACCCAGGGCTTCCACTGCTCCGTCCTGGATTGGCCCTGAGCTTAGTAGGATCTCAATCACCACCTTGGGAGGTCTGCTCTATTTGTGAATTTAAATGCTATGATCCCGGTCATTCAGGGTTATAGGGGAGAAGATAATAGGCAATGTGAATGACACCTCCTATACTGACCTACACCGAACCCATTCATTGACCATTTTGTTGGATTAGGGAATGGTAAGTGGCTTTGGAGCAAAAAGTTGGAAGGGCATGAAAGAATATAGCTTTGGGGTACCCTCTCTGAAATGAGGTAAAGGGATGGGGAACTGAACCTGCCAAAAAGAGAGCTAGAAAGCTGCTTATACACCCCTTCCCCACCTCATGTACTGAGGCCACCTGCCTTTCAGAGTCACTCCTCAGCACATCCCCAAGCCCAACTGCTTGCCAAAATTTCTGCTTTCAGGAAATGATCCGTAGGAGAATTCTCAAGTTGTGTTGCTATTTACTATTTGGAAAGTAAAATGCTGAGCAGACTAATTGTCATGATGGATTTACTAGCCAGAGAGAAATTAGCATCAAGGTTTTGTTTTAAAGAAATGTTGAGCCAACATGATGCCTGCCAAAACTGCCTTTCTCTAATGAAAAGCAATTTATGCCTCTGGGTAGCTATGAAGACTGCAAATTATTTCCTTTCCTTCAAATTATTTCCTTCCCTTTGAGATGCCTGACAAAGTTAAAATATTCTTGGTTTGCCTCATGTTAATACAGTTGGGTGATGGGTTTCTAAGTAATGAAGGATAATTTGAGCTATGAGAAAAACCACAGAGATGGAAACAAACTTGTATCAGTAGAACAGTAATGAGGTGGAGATGAGCACATCTGAGGTCAGTAAGGCTAAAGGCATGCTTTTCTAATAACTTTTTCTATCCTCTTTGATACCTGATAATGGTATTGAACTTTACATTTCTGTAATAACCATCAGCTTCCAAGTATTACACGTCATATGTCTGCACAATATAAGATTCCTGAGACTTCCTCAAGGAGAGAAAGGGGCTGAGTAGAAAGGAGAAGCATGTGTCGAACAATACATCCATAGCGATGGCTTAGAAAAAGAGAAATATAAAATATGATCACTTTATGACCCTTAAAGAGCAAAAAGGATAGAGCAAAGCAACAGGATAGAGTAAAACATGAGTCTCAAATCATTGATTCACCAAATATTTTTTGAACTATGCATCAGATGTTGTTCTAAGCCCTGGAGATACAATTAACAAGACAGATTAAGACCCTGCCCTCAAGATCTCATAGTTTCCAACTCCATTTTTAGAAATGGTTTGTTTTGAAAATTATCTTAAAATTGGGCCCATATTTACTCTGTAAGTACATTTGTAAGAAATGAGAATTTGGCATTTATCAGAAAAATTTGGACAGAGAGAGAAGCACCTACAAAGCACTCTGGGAGAGCCAGGAAGGAAGGGTTTGTGTAGACAGATGGAACAAATGGAACATTCTGCACCAAGACAGAGAGGACTGATATGTCAGTGAGAAACGTTAAGCAGGTCCTTTTGGCTGACAAACAAGGAGTGATGGGGAGTCCTGGGTGATATGACTGGAAAGGTAAGACGTGTGGTTAGAGTAAACTATAAACAAATAAACAAACTCACTATTTTTTGGTGGAAAGGACAAAAGTAATGACTTCACCTCCTGTGGGGAAATTTTCTGTTAAAAGCACATCTGAAGACATTACTGAAATTTACTTCCAAATTCACATTTATCCACCCACTTTAGCTTTCTGTGGCTGCAAACTGGCTGTGAAATAGGTTTTGGCAGGAGTAAGAGAACTAGGACTATGGAAATTCATTACTGTAACAGAGCAAAAGAATTGCTTATGAGCACAAGGATATATATATATATATATATATCCCCCTGCCCCCAATATAACATGTAGCTTTTATACTGATCTTTTCTTAAACAAAAAGGCCTGCAGTGGAGCTCAGGATAAAGTTGAAATTACAAAGAGAAATTAACATGAAAGACATGTTCAGGGTGCCTAGCCGTCTGGCCTTTGCACATCTGTTGGGTATTGGAGACTTTACCCCAATATGCCACCTCACTTCATCCTAAGTGTCAGAGAGCGGCTGCAGGTCTGGGTTTGTCTGAATTACTTGCTTTTCTTCTGCTCTTGCTTACCTCTTATAGGTAAGGCTTGAGGTCTTTTGAGTACTAATTACACATTTATTTAGTTAGTCTCTTTCTCTACTCATTTCTGTCTCTTGTGTTGGAGTATGAATCTCAGTCTACCGACCCAGCTTGAATGAAATTTTAAACTAAGATGGTACTAACAATGAGTACATAGGCTCTGTGGTGGTGGGGGGATGGGGATTAAACTTCAGCCCCTGCAGAGCATCGCCCCTCAAGGAATTGCCCACTGATGCAGGACCCTCCCCTGTTGCTTGCTGGCCACATTTGGGGGACTGATAACCATTTCCTGGTGTGAGCCCCAGGGCACTGCCAGAGAGGGGCCCCACTGCTCCCTAGACCCAGAGTCTCTTTCTCGAGATACTTTGCCCTCCCCATCCCTAGAAACAGGGAGAATTGCCTTCCTCTCTCTTGTGTTTTCCTCAGAGACTCTTGTGTGTTTCTCTCCCCCTTGAATACACAGCATATCTGATAAATGAGCCTAGGCATTTGAAAAGAACAGCCAGGAAAGGAAAGGATCTTAAAGGCCATTTCTGCTTTCCTTTCTATCACAGCCCTCCTCAGGGTGGGGAGCAGAGAAAGCCTGCTTGTTTGTGGTAACTCTCATTCCCTTAATCTGATCTCTTAAGGCAGCAGCACAGAAAATGGGGAGGAGGAAACATGGAGATGTGGATACTTGCTCCATTTTAAAAAATTGGAAACAACTCAAATGTCCATCAACGGATGAATGGATAAACAAAAAATGGTACATCCATATAGTGTGAATGATACATTCGTCCATGAAAAGGAATGAAGTACTGATACATACTACAGCATGGATGAACCTTGAAAAAATTGTGTTAAATGAAAGGATCCAGTCATGAGGATCTTAGATCACATGATTACATCCAAAAATATGTCCAGCATGGGCCGATCTATACAGACAGAAAGTAGGTTAGTGGTTGCCTAGGGCTGTGGGATTGGGGATGACTGTTAAAGGTAAAGAGTTTCTTTCTGGGGTGATGAAAGTGTTCTAAAATGGATCATGGTAATGGTTTCATAACTCTTTGAGTATACTAAAAAATTACAGAACTGTATACTTTAAATAGGTGAACCGTATGGTATGTGAATTGTATCTCAATAATACTGTTATCAAAAAAAAAGTTATTGACTGTGATTTGCTGACTCCTGCTCTGTGCAGTATCATCAAAGAAGTGAATGTTACCTTCTGGTCACCTGTTTCATTAATGTTAATGTTTCTTTGTCATGAATGCCTGGTAACTGACTGCTCTTCCAAGTAAATCACTTTTCTAGGATTCAAAATAACCCTTTTTCAAGTATCTCTCAGAACAAATTGTGCCACTAGCTTTCTCCCCAGGCTCTTGAAAGAACGGAGGGAACGACCTTTCCAACTTAGATCCGTAGAGCTTACTCTGAATATTAAAGAGCCAACTTTAATTTGCTACAGTTGTGTGACTTTGATGATATCTAGGTCATGAATCTATGAATCTTGCATCTGGAAGAGATCCTAGAAGCAATCTAGCCTGAATGGTTTTCAAACGCATTCAGTAGAATTTATTGGTGCAGAGCAGGGGCCTCAGGGGCAACCATGGAAGGGGATTAGGGGCTTCTCAGTTGGACAGCGTGGGCTTCCAAGTCTGCTTCAATCAAGGCAGCCCTGATTTCATCTCATGTGTACATTGGGCTGCAGTGAGATTTTGTTTACAGAATTCAACAGGTAACAAATGTTTAAGACTGCTCCAATTTCTCGTTCTACAGGAAGTGCAACTAAGGTCCAGGAAGAAGACTCAGAGGCCACATATCGATTTGGTGGTAGAGCCAGGTCTGGGATCATACACACCTAAGGGTGAACAGGGCACTTAGGGTCATTTAATTAAGCATGTGAAGCTTGCTTTCTCACAGTTCTACTACTCCTGCCCAGTGAAGGCAAGAAAACCTGACAGATGAGCATGTGAGCTCTGGAGCCAAGTGGCCTGTGCTTAAACCTGCCCGTCTCATATTAGTAGTGTGTTCTTGAGCAAGATACTCATTCTTGCCCATTCTTGGCTTCCTCACATATTTGGGGCTAATGGCAGTACCTATCCCTTCAGATTAAATGATGTCAAGTGTCTGTCATGTACTTGGAGCCCAATAAATAGTAGCCATTATTATAATATGTCAATACAGACTCTCCATGGTCTCCAGAAGTTCACTGGCAGAGAGGCAGCACCCTGTGAAGTTTTCACCCCCAGTCATCCTCAACTGAAAGTCAAAGTGAATCTCACATAGCCTGCGTCTCTCATTCTGTACTCTTACAGCTAGAGGATTTGACCTAACTGTAAGAATTTTTATTTGTTTCAGTTCAATTTCACCTACTTTTTTGGGTCACTTATCTCAGAATGTTGTATTATTTTCCAGTCTTAAATGGGAGGGCCGTGGCCAAGTCTGTCTGGCAGCTTGGTCTCATTAGGAATCCACATCCTGTCCTGGAGTTTCTGCTGAACCATGTACAGGGATGCTGTTTGGTGGATGGCACTATATTACATCTTCATGTTGTACATGCTTCAAAATGTGGCTCGTTACTTGCTCTTTTTTTTTTTTTTTAAATTTCTTGCCTGCTTTGCTTCTCTCAAATTAGGCCCAATGTCAAGTACTTTTCCACTTTTTTTGCTTTATTTTCCAAATCAGGTCTGTTTTTCTCCCCCTGAGCATCTAGCCACCTCACTATAGATTCCTTCTAATTTTGATTCCCTTTAAGCTTAACACCTGTGAATCTCCCCAGTAAGGCATAAATACCACCTGACCCCACCTGCTGGCCACTTAACTCAAAATATACGTTTACTCAACTCTCTATGCATATTCGAAATTAAGCCATTGACCTACTAAAATACATTCACTGTTTCTCAGCTTTGAGTCTTTAGTGCTAATATCCCAAATAAACTTGATTTATAAGATAGCACATATACCTTTGTGAAAATACAAAAATCATCCAGCAAAACAAATATATGGCCAGAGTTGTAATGCAAATTCTGTATACTCGCTGGATTTGCATTGTATTTTATGCACGTGCATACATACACTGTTCGAATGAGTTTTTGAAAAATAAAAATGTAGATAAATCAATCTCCCCTTACCCTGCTAATGATTTCTTTTTAGTTCCCTGTATCACTGAAAATGTGTTCATTGAATGACTTAATGTATTGCTTTTTTAAAAGGCGCCAATCGATTTTTTTAGAATCCTGATTATTGATTTTGTTAGCTTTACAGAAAGTGAGATTTGGAGTAATCATAAAGGCAGGTCATTTACTTCCCTTGTTTTATAGATGGGAAAAGTAACTCCCAGAGAACATAAAATTGATTCGATATCATACAGCATTAAGCACCAGGTTGGAAACAAGTCTTCTGTGTCTCAGTAAAGTCCCGGCAGATCCCATATCTACATCCTAACCACCTGGAAAGCGGTTTAAAAACATCATCAATAAGCAAACAGATGCCTTGGCAAACTTGACATATTCTGAGTTAGAGCAGGTCTGGAGTGGGGTTACAGAATCTATATTTTAGAATAGCTCCTCAGACAACTGTGATACACTCTCAGGTTTAGGAACAACCATTCAGGAATGCTCTCTAGAGCATAGCACAACGAAATTCTGCACATGTTGTCAACAAAACATTTTTTTTCAGTTGTTAAAAAGCTTTATTTTTTTCTTCCTTTGTTATCAAAGCTGGAAGTAATTTCAAAAAGTTAGCCATTCCCTAATTTTACAATTCAAGGGGAAAAAACTGAGCCTCTGAGAAGTAAAGTGTCTCACCAAGGAATATGAATTTCTGGCTTACTGACTTATAATTCAGCACTTGTTTCCTCCTACTGGTGAAGTCTTTTCAGGAAAAAGGAAATAACTTAAAGTTTTAAAATTCTGTCAAATGTTTGTATACAAGACAGTGAGGAATACTCTTTTGGCAACACCAGCAAATTTTTTATCTTTCTAATTTTATTTTTTTAAGTAACCTATTACAGTCTCTGTTTTATAACTGGGTCAGCTAATGTTTAGAATGAGCAGATGTTTAGCAGTCTTTGAATACTGTTATACAGTACCTAATTAGCTTTGAAGGTCAGACTCTTTTGGCTTCACTATTTTGTCTTCATGAAAGTATTAAAATGAGAGATTATAAAAAATTAAAATTGGCATAGATCGAGTACCATTAGTAGAGAGTTAGAGTATAAATTTACAGTGACTACCTATGCCCACCTCTAAAGAAAATTACACATTTCCCAAATGAAACTCAAGGTCATTTGAGCTTATATTTTGCACTTACGCACAAAAGAATGGCGAGTTTGAAGGAAGAGGCCTGATTCATTCAAAAAGACTCAAGCTATCAATTTCTATCCATTTCTAATAAGTCACTGCGGGGCGAGAGTGTGGGTATTTGAGACCACATTTAATTGCAGGGTTCTGCAGAGGTCAAATTACCTATTATGCAGCTTTGGCCGGGTATGAAATCATATGAAGTCTGGTTATTGGGCCATGTTATCAAAGGCTGTCCTTTCCTTTCCTCAGCTTTGCCTTATATGGTATGGGTGTTCCTTAGATTCTTGAGGCCTCTGGGAGCAAAATTTTATATTTTCTTCATGTAAGTGGCTATATCATCTGATCATTCCTCTTCAGAGAGTTCTTTTGGGTTTCTTTGGGTCTTTTTGTTTTTCAGCTTTCTCGAGGTTTAATTGACAAAATTATATAATATTTAAAGTGTACAACATGATCATTTGATATATGTATATATTGTGAAAAAATTCCCACCGTCAAGTTGATTAACATATACCTCACAGATTTACACCACACTTCTTTTTTGTTTTTGGTGAAAACATTTAAGTTCTACTGTCTTAGCAAATTTCAATTATATAACACAGTGTTTGTTATCAACTATAGTCACCATGTTATACATTAGGTCCTCAGTCCTTATTCACTGTATAATTGAAAATTTAAACCCGTTTACAAAACTCTCTATATTTTCTCCACCTCCCAGCCTCTGGCAACCACTTTTCTTTGTTTCTATGAGTTTAACATTTTCTTTTTGTAAGGTTCACATTACAAGTGATACCTTGCAGTATTTGTCTTTTATTGTCTGGCTTATTTTGCTTAGCATAATGGCCTTTAGGGTCATTCATGTTGTTGAAAATGGAAGGATTTTCCTTCTTTCTTAAGGCTAAAAAATATTAAAAATAGTAAAAAATATATATGTACATATCACATATTCTTATCCACTCACCCACTGACAGACATGGGTTGTTCTCATATCTTGACTACTGGAAGTGATGCTGCGATGAATATGAGAGTGCAGATATCTCTTTTGATCCTGTTTCCATTCTCTTTGGATATATATATACCCACAAGTATGATTGCTGGATCATATGGTAGTTCTATTTTTAATTTCTTAAGGAACCTCCATACTCTTCATAGTGGCTACACCAATTTAAATTTCCACCAACAGTGTACAAGTGTTCCCTTTTCTCCACATCCTTGCCAGTGCTTGTTCTCTAGTATTGATAACAGCCATTCTAACATATATAAATTGAGATCTCATTGTGGTTTGATTTGCCTTTCCCTGATGATTAATGATGTTGAGCACTTTTTTATGTACCTATTGGCCATTTGTGTGTCTTCTTTGGAAAAATGTCTATTTTAGATCTTTTCTGTTCCATTGATAATATGTCTATATGTATGTCAATACCTTATTGTTTTGATCACTATAGCTTTGTAATATAGTTTGAAATCAGACACTGTGATGCCGCCATATTTTTTCTTCTTTCTCTGGATTGCTTTGTCTATTGGGGGTCATTTGTGGTTCCACATAAATTTTAGAATTGCTTTTTTTTCTGTTTCTGTAAAAAATGCCATTGGAATCTTAATAGGGATTGCATTGAATCTGTAGATCACTTTGGGTAGCATGAACATTTTGACAATATTAATTGTTCCAATCCATGAGCATGGAATATATTTCCATTTATTTGTATCTTCTTCAATTTCTTTCATCAATATCTTATAGTTTTTCGACGTACAGATATTTCACCTCCTTGGCTGAATTTATTCCTAAGTATTTTATTCTTTTGATGCTATTGTAAATGAGATTGATCTCTTAATTTTTCTTTCTTATGGTTCCTTGTTAGTGTATAGAAATGCGACTGATTTATATATATTGATTTTGTATCTTGCAACTTTACTGAATGCATGCATTAGTTCTAATAGTTTTTTTGGTGGACTCTTTAGAATTTCGGCGGGTGACGGGTTAAGTTATGATTAAGACATGGTTAACTTGCTGTCAGCTTCACTGGAGCACCCCTGTGGGTTGTGAAAACCACTGCAAGACTTGGCATCTGGTACCCAGAGACACTCCTAGCTGGGAGAAAACGTGTGGTGAGGGTACCTGTTGTCCCCGCAAAGAGAAAGTGAGCGTCCAACATTTTAAGAGCTACCTGTGATCCCTGTACCCATGTCATACATATTTCAGTAAACTCACAGGTTAAGTGTGTGATAGAGCCCAGGCATTTGGTTATGCCCTAAGCTCCTTGGTATCACTTGTAGAATCTTGGGCGATTTAGGTAGGACAGCAAGCCCCATAGCCCACCTACCTCATGCTTTCACTGTTGCTAGTGGAAAAGGAATTTAATGATAATAAGAATCAAAAGGCACATATATGAGTTACTTTAGAAGAGAGAGAAAATTAATCTTTAATACAGAATTTTATATTTATAAATACTGCCACTCAATTTTGCAGTGTCTACTGTAATTTAAAAAGTGTGTAATTTAAGACGTGAATATTCTACTTCTCATTCACACTCAGACACCAGGAGGCACCTACAAAGATGCTCACTGCAACATTGTTCATAGTTAAAAATAACAAATGATAGGAATGTTCACCAATTGAAATATGATTATATTGACTACGGTGTAGCAATACAATGCATTAATGAAATGAGATAGAATTGCATGTAGAGACACAAAAATATCCTCAAGGTATACTATTGAGTGGACACAGCAGACTATAAAACTATATAACAACTGTGAAATGGTATGATAATTTTATTTTAAAAACTATACCACATGATTTACACACACACACACATATATGTATGTATGTAAGTTCATAGTACAAGATCTAGAAAGTAAATGTCAAATTGACAAAGTGTTGGTTGTGGCTATTGGTCAGTTAGAACTTAAGTCTTTCGTAATGTTTTGTCTTTACGAAAAATGTGATAGAATTCTAAGATGGCTCTTGAGATCCTTGCCCCTAGGGTACACATTTTGCATAATCCCTGGGACTATGAATTTGATGGATTTTATTCTCATTATTAGGTTATGTTCTATGGCACAGTTGATTTAAGAAAGGAAGATATTTCCATGTGGGCCTTACCTAGTCTTATGAGATCTGTAAATCAGAGTCTAGAGATCTGTAAATCAGAAAGGAAGATATTTCCATGTGGGCCTAACCTAGTCTTATGAGATTTGTAAATCAGAGTCTTTAGAAGCAGAAAAAGTCAGAGATTCAAAGCAAGAAGAAGTAGTCCACACTAGAGAAATTCTGCATCGTAGGAGACAACATGTCAAGGAATGCAGACAACCTTTAGGATTCTAAGAATGGCCTCTGGGTGACAGTCAGCACAGAAATAGGGACTTCAACTTACAACTGTAAGAAACTTTATTCTGCCCCAAATATGTGAGCTTGTTATAGGAACGTGAGCTCTAGATGAGATAAGCAGCCTGGTTCACACCTTGAAACCCTGAGCACTGAAATGTACATAATTTATTACTTAGACATTCTACTTCTTGTTCATACTCAGACACCATGAGAACTCAGCTGTGCCATGCCCAGACTACTAAAATATAGAAACTGAGATAATAAATGGATGTTGTTTTAAGCCACTGTGTTGGTAGTAATTTGCTATGCAGCAATACAAATCACATATAAATGAGTTTGAGTATTAGTTGTTTAATTAATCCAATGTTATGATAACAATTAGAGTTTAGTTATCCTTAATAACTTATGAATTGTAGTAATTGCACTTATAAAACGAGCTATGCATCATTTGTCATAGAAGAAGGAAGAAGATTTGTGTGTATGGATCAGTTTTAAGCAGTAAGAGAGATCCTCCTAGTCCATCCGTGAACTATGGACCTAACCTTTGAGAATCAGCACCTTAGAAGACATCTGGTCCAATGCTAGGAGTTGATTCTAATTCATAAGTGGTCATATATTTGGACTGAATATCCTCAGTGATGACAGGGAACTCTCTGCTTTACAAAGAACCCCATTTCATTTCTGGCAGCTTTAAATGCTGTAAAGTTCTCTCCTAGAATTATCTTCTCGCCACATTTGCTATGAGCCTCAGCTTGGCCCTGGGGACCACTCAAGCTCTCATGAGTGGTGATCCTTCAAATACTCTAAGACCTCGCTCATGTTCCCTATGAACATTTTCACATTTTCTCCTTATTCCTCAACATAAAAGAACAAAACATTCAAAATCTTGCTTATACAGAGCTCTTACTCTCATTGTACAAGTAGCTCTAATTTATAAGATGAATATTAATTTCTTAGGGTCTTTTCTTGGTGGAGAGCCACATTTCCCAAGAGTTCAGGGAAGCTGATCATCAAAGTGGTCGTGTGGCTGGAAGGTTGTGTGGCATTGATGATGATACACTTTCAGTGCCATCAGAATAGGGGAAAGCAAGGGTTTTTCCAAAATAAGTAAAAAAAAAAAAAATTCCATTCTACTTAGCAAATGTTTTTTATTTGACTACTTATATTAGTGATTTTGTGGCCACAGCCACAGCATAGAGTAGGATTAAAGTATCTCAGAAATGAAAGAAACTATAAACTTTCATAATCCGATTATCTTTCCAATACAGTAGTCCCCTCTCATCAGGGCTTTCAGTTATCTATCGTGGTCCAAAAATATTAAATGGAAAATTCTGGAAACAATTCTTGTGTTTTAAATTTCTACTGTTCTGAGTACTGCAGTGAAATTTCGTGCTGTCCGGCTTCGTGCAGCCTGGGACGTGAATCATCCTTTTTTTCAGCATCTCCACGCCATTTACTGTACCTGCCCGTTAGTCTCTCAGTAGCCATTTTGGTTATCAGATCCACGGCAGCAATATCTCAGTGCTTGTCTTTAACTATTATTTCAGTTAATAATGGCCCCAAAGCACAAGAGTAGTGATGCTGGCAATTTGGATATGCCAAAAAGAGGCTATAGAGTGCTTCATTAAATAAAAGGTGAAAATTCTTGACTTAATAAGGAAAACAAAAAGATCCTATGCTGAGATTACTAAGATCTATGGTAAGAATGAATCTTCTATCTGTGAAATTGCAAAGAAGGGAAAATAAATTTGTGCTAGTTTTGCTATTGCATCTCAAGCAGCAAAAGTTATGGCCACAGTGAGTGAAAAATACTTAGTTAAGATGGAAAAGGCATTAAATTGTGGGTGGAAGACATGACATTATTATGGTTTGATGATCCTTCTGATGTATCATCAGAAGTTCAATAGCAGCCTAACCCCACATCACAATGCCTACATCATTCTTCTCACTCTGTCTCATCCTAGAGGCATTGTGTCATCTCACATCATCACAAGAAGAGGGATGAATGTGGTACAACAAGAAATTTTGAGAGGGAGATGGACTATATTCACATAATTTTTATTATTGTTCTATTTTATTATTAGTTATTGTTGTTAACCTCTTACTGAGCCTAATTTATAAATTAAACTTTATCATAGGTATGTATTTATAGGAAAAATAGTCTATATATAGAGTTCGGTACTATCCATTGTTTCACGCATTCACTGGGGATCTTTGAGTGTATCCTCCACAGATAAGCGGGTACTGCTCTACTTTAATTATTTAAAAACAATGCTTGCTTTCATTTGAACACATCTGGTAACAAGAAACTCACCATCCGATGAGGCATCCAAGTCTATTTTTAAAACTTTTTTTCTCACAGTTAGAAACATTTTTATATTTATTTGAAATCTGTGGTTTTTTAACTTTTAAAATTTATGATCCCAGTTCTGTCTGAGTCTAAACATAGATCATCTAGTCCATCTTTCTTTCAGATACTTAAAGCCAGCTGTCATGACCCGTTGAGTCTTCTCTTCTACAGCTGAACATCATTAATTCTTTTACACTTAATTAAAGAATGAATCCTAGGGTGATAGCAGGTTTTATTTTGTGCATGAGGTCATTTTCACACCTCTTACTAAATTTGTAACCAGAGAAGGACCCTCGTCTTTTACATCTGAGCTGATAATACGACATGGCTGAGATTACTTGGCCTCCTGGTTTGCTCTAGAGCCAGGGAGAAGTGCAAAGTACGTGTTGAACAGTTTATCACCCAGTCTAAAGACATTTAAATGACAGTCATTTAATTTTCTTCCTAATACCTGTGTGGACCTCAGTATCTACATCACTTTACCTCTAGAATCTAGAGTTCTGATTTCTCGAACTTCTAGAAGTTTCTAGTCCATGGTGCAAAACTTACTTTATATACTTATGTGTGTGTGTGTGTGTGTGTGTGTGTGTGTGTATATTTCTAAATATATATTTAATAGCCAAATATTTAAACACAAATGGTAGTGTTATACATAGCGTTCTGCAATTTGCTTTTTTTCATTTAATCCATTTCCTATTTCCCCCGAGAACACTCGCCTGTAGCGCTTGTGGCTGCAGCATTTACCCCAAGATAGCTCACAGATTACAGTCCTAATCTTGCCCCCTAAGTTTGCCACGAAATGTCCTGCTCTTATTATTATTTTCATATAGCTCTAGTATATTGATGGTCTTTGGAAATAAATGACATCATTCTATTTATAGTATTCTGTTTTTAGTAGTGGTATTTCCATTTATGAAATATAGTAATTCTCGATTGCCAAAAATGTCAAATCCTAGAAAACGTAACTTTCCTATGCATGATGTTAACATGGTTCTCAAACAGTTGTTAGCCAAAGATTCATTTGATTAATCCGATTTATGTGTATATTTCTGTTATATTAGGATTAGAAACAAGTTCTATTTAGAAATAACTTCAAAAGCAGTTTTTATATTTTATTTTCACACTGAAAACCAGTCAGATTAGCTTCAGCCTCAAAGAGCGTGTTTATGTAAAATTAAATTAACACTGGCAGCGAGCTGCACTTCTTTTTTCTAAATGGGAAATGGTTTAACTGTATATTCTAGAGGTCTCTTAATATCAGAACACATAAAGCTACTTTGTTCTTTTTAATATCTGTATAGTATTCCATTGCATAGCTATACCCTAATGATTTAACACACTCCTTTTGATGGGCATTTAGGCTCTTTGCTTTTTTAAAATTTTATTTGGCAATTATAAACAGCACTGCAAAAATACCTTTGTGTACATCTTATCACACAAGAACAAGGATATGTCTAGAACAGGAGTTCTCAAACTTTAGCATGTATAGAATCACCTAGAGGGCTTGTAAAAACACGGATTGCTGGGCCCCAACCTCTGAGTTTCTGGTTCAATAGATCTGGGGCATGACCCAAGAAATTATTCTCCTAACAAGTGCCCAGGTGATGCTATCATGGCTAGTCCAGGGAATCATACTTTGAGAACCTCTGCTCTGGAATACCCAGTGAAATTGTTCCATCAAAAGCTATGTGTTGTTAATTCTCCCCATCCTTGTTTTCTAGTGGCCTGGTTAAATATGAAGTATGTGTGTTGGGTAGCTCCAGGTAACTGACTCTGAATGAGGCAGCCTCTGCCCTGCCCCCTGTTGGGGAAGGAAAGGAAGGCAGAATAACCGGAAGTACAGGGCTTACTTAAACTGCCTTCATTGCCAAGTCTAGAGGCTTTATTATCCTTTAGGACTTTCAGTCCAGCATCTGTTATGTCAGCTAGAGCTCTGTTGCATGCAAGTTCTTAAAATCTGTCATTAGTTCTTCAATTGTCTTCCTGTTTGCAAATATGGTATAGGAAAACCACACTGGGCACCTCTGTTGTGGGCTCAGTGGCTCCCTGTGTAGCCAAAAGAGTCAAGCCTTTGCACTTGCCTCATAAAAGTATTTACAGGAGAGAAAGGGTGGTTTCATTGTTGTGAAGACAGGGTGTTTATCCAAGTGCTTTCGTTAATTTTCCATGAGTCTGTGTGTCACCGGGTACCACTACACATTTCTTCCTCTCATTTTCTCTGACCTGGGTCTTGGCAGCAGAGGAAACAATTTGTTGAATACCTACTGTGTCCTGAGCACACAATAATACAACAGAATAGCTATGTGATAGTACCTCCATTTTATAGATAAGGAAACTGAGGCTGAGAGTGGGAAGCTAATAAGTATCAGAGTCAAGATTCAAATCAAGGTTCATTCAGCTATCTTTGTTCTCCACATTCGCTCACATAGCAGTGGTAAAGGTTAAAGGGAACGATTTGATCTGGGTAGCCTAAATGTAGCTTTTGTGATAGGTGAGTTTGGAGTAGTAAGTTGTGTCTTGTCTACCTCACATTGGCACTGCTTTTGTATCTGCTGCCTGGAGGTGGCTCCACTTGGTTGTAAATGACATCATCAGGCTAAGTATCTATTTGAAAATCTCTACTTGAGTATTAAGCATAAGAAACTTACTTTAAAATAATGTGAATTATAAATAAAGTAGAAGAGGATTTTAAATGATAAACAATTTTAAGAAAGGAAAGAGTTTCTATAAATAGCATGGAAACGGACAGCCTTTCTCCCACGCAGGGCTGGAGAGAATGCTCCTGGGAAGATGGTATTTCTAACTACTGTCCTGTGGTTGGTTGCAGCTGAATCAGAATCTTGCTGATAGTCAAGTTTCTTAAGGAAATGTAAAAGCCCTTGAGAGAACCAAAATTGAAGAAGCTCCAAGTAGAAGCTCCAAGTTGTAAATGTGACATCGAAGGTCGAAAGATGAAGCACAACTACACAAGCCCTACTTGACTCCCATTCTCAAGAATGACTGAAAGGCCAGTATCAGTTCAGTGAGAGCAAACTGAAGGTCCAGGGAGGAATGATGTCTGTCAAATGTTCTTTTGCACTCAATAAATTAAAATCTGATCTGAAGAGATGACCCTGCAAGGCATATAGATAATTAGACAATAAGAAGCATTTTCTGTATCCTTTAAGGAACCCTCTGGACCAGAAGACTTATGAAAATGCTGTGTCACAGTCCATCTGAGCTGCTATAACATGGTACCACAGGCCGGGTGGCTTATAAACAACATAAATTTATTTTTCTTAGTTCTGGAGGCAGGAAAACCCAAGATCAAGGTGCTAGCACGATGAGTTGGGGACCCTCTTCTGGGTCATAGACTTCTCCTCACATGGCGGAAGGGGCTAGGGATCTCTCTAGAGCTTCTTTTGTAAAACACTAATCCCATTCATGAGAGTTCCAGCCTCACAACTTAAGGACCACCCAAAGGCCCCACCTACTAGTACCATTACCTTTGGGGGTTAAGATTTTAATATAAATTTTTGGGGAGGGGGACACAAACATTCAGAACATAGCAGACTGAAACAGAAGAAATAGATTTTTTTTTTTTTTTAAGGAAAAAGAAGTTATTTTCTTTTGGTAAGCTTGAGATTCCTCCAAGGCAAAATTCTGAAATAAAATATCAAAAACATGACTCAAAGAATAAGATGATCACTTAGAGTTGCTATGCATTCACTAGAAGTGAAATATGCTCCACTAAACCAAGTTTCTATCTTGATAGTTTTTTATTGTTGTTGTTGTTGTTTTTTAGAACAATAGATTATAAATGACATCATTCTATTTATAGTATTCTGTTTTTAGTAGTGGTATTTCCATTTATGAAATATAGTAATTCTCGATTGCCAAAAATGTCAAATCCTAGAAAACGTAACTTTCCTATGCATGATGTTAACATGGTTCTCAAACAGTTGTTAGCCAAAGATTCATTTGATTAATCCGATTTATGTGTATATTTCTGTTATATTAGGATTAGAAACAAGTTCTATTTAGAAATAACTTCAAAAGCAGTTTTTATATTTTATTTTCACACTGAAAACCAGTCAGATTAGCTTCAGCCTCAAAGAGCGTGTTTATGTAAAATTAAATTAACACTGGCAGCGAGCTGCACTTCTTTTTTCTAAATGGGAAATGGTTTAACTGTATATTCTAGAGGTCTCTTAATATCAGAACACATAAAGCTACTTTGTTCTTTTTAATATCTGTATAGTATTCCATTGCATAGCTATACCCTAATGATTTAACACACTCCTTTTGATGGGCATTTAGGCTCTTTGCTTTTTTAAAATTTTATTTGGCAATTATAAACAGCACTGCAAAAATACCTTTGTGTACATCTTATCACACAAGAACAAGGATATGTCTAGAACAGGAGTTCTCAAACTTTAGCATGTATAGAATCACCTAGAGGGCTTGTAAAAACACGGATTGCTGGGCCCCAACCTCTGAGTTTCTGGTTCAATAGATCTGGGGCATGACCCAAGAAATTATTCTCCTAACAAGTGCCCAGGTGATGCTATCATGGCTAGTCCAGGGAATCATACTTTGAGAACCTCTGCTCTGGAATACCCAGTGAAATTGTTCCATCAAAAGCTATGTGTTGTTAATTCTCCCCATCCTTGTTTTCTAGTGGCCTGGTTAAATATGAAGTATGTGTGTTGGGTAGCTCCAGGTAACTGACTCTGAATGAGGCAGCCTCTGCCCTGCCCCCTGTTGGGGAAGGAAAGGAAGGCAGAATAACCGGAAGTACAGGGCTTACTTAAACTGCCTTCATTGCCAAGTCTAGAGGCTTTATTATCCTTTAGGACTTTCAGTCCAGCATCTGTTATGTCAGCTAGAGCTCTGTTGCATGCAAGTTCTTAAAATCTGTCATTAGTTCTTCAATTGTCTTCCTGTTTGCAAATATGGTATAGGAAAACCACACTGGGCACCTCTGTTGTGGGCTCAGTGGCTCCCTGTGTAGCCAAAAGAGTCAAGCCTTTGCACTTGCCTCATAAAAGTATTTACAGGAGAGAAAGGGTGGTTTCATTGTTGTGAAGACAGGGTGTTTATCCAAGTGCTTTCGTTAATTTTCCATGAGTCTGTGTGTCACCGGGTACCACTACACATTTCTTCCTCTCATTTTCTCTGACCTGGGTCTTGGCAGCAGAGGAAACAATTTGTTGAATACCTACTGTGTCCTGAGCACACAATAATACAACAGAATAGCTATGTGATAGTACCTCCATTTTATAGATAAGGAAACTGAGGCTGAGAGTGGGAAGCTAATAAGTATCAGAGTCAAGATTCAAATCAAGGTTCATTCAGCTATCTTTGTTCTCCACATTCGCTCACATAGCAGTGGTAAAGGTTAAAGGGAACGATTTGATCTGGGTAGCCTAAATGTAGCTTTTGTGATAGGTGAGTTTGGAGTAGTAAGTTGTGTCTTGTCTACCTCACATTGGCACTGCTTTTGTATCTGCTGCCTGGAGGTGGCTCCACTTGGTTGTAAATGACATCATCAGGCTAAGTATCTATTTGAAAATCTCTACTTGAGTATTAAGCATAAGAAACTTACTTTAAAATAATGTGAATTATAAATAAAGTAGAAGAGGATTTTAAATGATAAACAATTTTAAGAAAGGAAAGAGTTTCTATAAATAGCATGGAAACGGACAGCCTTTCTCCCACGCAGGGCTGGAGAGAATGCTCCTGGGAAGATGGTATTTCTAACTACTGTCCTGTGGTTGGTTGCAGCTGAATCAGAATCTTGCTGATAGTCAAGTTTCTTAAGGAAATGTAAAAGCCCTTGAGAGAACCAAAATTGAAGAAGCTCCAAGTAGAAGCTCCAAGTTGTAAATGTGACATCGAAGGTCGAAAGATGAAGCACAACTACACAAGCCCTACTTGACTCCCATTCTCAAGAATGACTGAAAGGCCAGTATCAGTTCAGTGAGAGCAAACTGAAGGTCCAGGGAGGAATGATGTCTGTCAAATGTTCTTTTGCACTCAATAAATTAAAATCTGATCTGAAGAGATGACCCTGCAAGGCATATAGATAATTAGACAATAAGAAGCATTTTCTGTATCCTTTAAGGAACCCTCTGGACCAGAAGACTTATGAAAATGCTGTGTCACAGTCCATCTGAGCTGCTATAACATGGTACCACAGGCCGGGTGGCTTATAAACAACATAAATTTATTTTTCTTAGTTCTGGAGGCAGGAAAACCCAAGATCAAGGTGCTAGCACGATGAGTTGGGGACCCTCTTCTGGGTCATAGACTTCTCCTCACATGGCGGAAGGGGCTAGGGATCTCTCTAGAGCTTCTTTTGTAAAACACTAATCCCATTCATGAGAGTTCCAGCCTCACAACTTAAGGACCACCCAAAGGCCCCACCTACTAGTACCATTACCTTTGGGGGTTAAGATTTTAACATATAAATTTTTGGGGAGGGGGACACAAACATTCAGAACATAGCAGACTGAAACAGAAGAAATAGATTTTTTTTTTTTTTTAAGGAAAAAGAAGTTATTTTCTTTTGGTAAGCTTGAGATTCCTCCAAGGCAAAATTCTGAAATAAAATATCAAAAACATGACTCAAAGAATAAGATGATCACTTAGAGTTGCTATGCATTCACTAGAAGTGAAATATGCTCCACTAAACCAAGTTTCTATCTTGATAGTTTTTTATTGTTGTTGTTGTTGTTTTTTAGAACAATAGATTCAGAACTTCAGTATAGTGTGTCTGGATGTTAATGAGGTGATTGACGTGTCTTTCTTGCTCTCCTTGTAAAGACTGTTATAGTTATGTGAAATCTGTTATTGGCTGACCAAGAATGATGAACTTGGAAAAAAGTCTCTGGTAATTTGCCACAGAATTCTGCCTTCATCCCTGCCTGAATCATCATTTTATTAATGATTTGGCAAAATATATTAATGGAATGCCAGTCAAGTTTCAATGGGGTAAGAAACTGAAAGAATATTTAAGAGACTATGATAAATGTATACCCAAGACTTCCTGACTGACTTAAATGATAAACTTAAACCTAACAATATAAAATTGAAGAGGAATAAATAGAAAGTCCCATCTTAGTTTTAAAATCCTAGCAGTGGAAATGCAGCTTAAAGAGTGACTAGAGCACAGACTCTAGAGTTCTTCCTGGTGTAGATCCCTCCCTGCTACTTACCAGTTACTTAGCTACTCTATGTTTTAGTTTCCTCAGATGTTAATTTGTGATCATAAAAGTAATAGTCTCTTAAGTGTGTTGGGAAGATTAAATGAGTTAATATCTTTATAGCATCCACACTAACCTAGCGCATGATAAACACTATGAGTATTGGCTCTAGTTATCATTATCGTTGCTATTATTATTGTAATAAAGAAAAAAATTTCAGAGTTTTAGATGAATACATTTCTTTTCTTTTTTCTTTTTAAGAGTAGAAAAGTTTTATTAGAAGGGAAAGTACACTTCCAGACATGGAAGTGGGCCTGAGCAAGAGAAGCGTGGCTCAAAAGGCCTAGATGAATACATTTTCAATATAAGTTAGTGGTATGATAGGACTGACAAGAAAGCGGATGAGACTTGATTTACATTATATGATTATTATTTTAGCTTAGGTATCCCAGAAAGCAGAGATTGATATGAAAGCTTAGTTACTACTATTTTATTAAGAAAGTGGGGATAAGAATGAGGTATGAGGCTGAGAAGGAAGGAAAACTAGTATGAGGATACCCTACAAAATGGCTGTTGCTTGATATCAAAAGAGACTGATGGCTCAGTTTCATGGGATCTCATGGAATGTCTTCCAATAGGTCATATGGATGGCAGCATCTCAGGCTGGTCCATCTGTGGGGAGGAAGTGAGAGAATTTAACTGTGAGCTCCAGCCTTACATTGGTCAAGTGCTTATCCTGAGGGAGTTACATTGGTGGGCACCAAGCAGGTCTGTACTGTATCCAAGACAGCGTCACACAAGTCATGAGAAAGGAGGGAAGAGATGCATGGTGAAGCATATGGAATAAGGTGCTATTTGATTGCACCTGCACAAACTTGGTCAGAGCCCACAGAACACTGGAACAAGTGGCCAGTGAGGCCAAGACTGTTGGAATAGGTCCATCAGAAGTATCAGATGCAGCTTTAAAGTCCAGAATGAAGGAGGTGACATTCCTGTTCCACTGAGATGGTCAGTCGACACCTGAAGAACCATATCAATGTATAGAAACTCATCATAAGAGATAAAAAAAAAAATCAAACTGGAATATGTTCAGGATGATGGTGACAGGGGTCAAAATCATGTACCTAAATAATGAAAGTTAGCCTGAAAAAAAAAAAAACTGTGTAGACCAGAAAATATTTTCATTCATCTTGAAATTTGTTAAATATTTTGTCTGGAACCAATGGGTAGAGGTTATGGAGAGGCAGATGTTAATTCAATGTAAAGAAAAAAAAAATTGAACTGCCCCAGTTCTATGCTAATGAGCATTTTGGGGAGATGGCGAAGTTACCTAACTGATTAAGGACATTGTGTAGAGCATTAAAGCATTGAATGAGAGATGAACCAGATGAGCAAACCATCAGGAACACCAGGAAAAGTGTCTTCTCAAAAGGTTTCTAGAGACAAGTGTTCTATTTCTTGCCTAGCAGGGGTCTGTCTACAGAAATTGCAAAGACTCTCAGAGAGCAGATGAAGGCCAGAGAGAAAATACCTAGCAGCGAGGCCTAGAAAAGTATGAAGCTTTTGACAAAGTCTATTTTAACTTGATGTTTCTTAATTATTTACTTGGCATCAAAAATCCAAAATGAATAAAATCTATAGTTCTTCATTTTATAAGGTATTCATTCACGTTGGCTACATTTCCACAAAGCTCTAGAGCAAGTTTTTTTTTTTTCTTGTCAAGAAATGATATTTTTTTATTTTTTGATTCCTTAAAGCTCATCATAGCCTAAAACATGAAGAAATTAGAAATATATAGCTATTTAAGTTTAACTTCAGAAATGAGCAAGGATCGCATGTCTTGAATGGCATGGGCCACCAACCCTATACGTGTCACCAAAGAGGGGGTCACAAAGAGCAGGTTATACTAAGTTCAGGAAAGTGATAAATAACTGTTTCACTGAAGAGTGGTGGTATTCAGTTCAGAATCTCTGAATCAGAAGGAATTTTACAATTGTAAAATTTATCTGATACACGACTCTCTTACCAAAATCATCCCCAAGTGATTGTCCTGTTTCTGCTTGAATAACTTCAACAACAAAGGACTCACTGTTTGATATGTTAGAAGTTCTATGGCTTACCTCAGAAAGTTGTGATGGTGAAATGTAACCAGACATATAAAATGTAATGAGGAGGAAAAAGGAAGAGCAAGGGGTTAATCATTTCATTAAAGAAAAAAAGAATAATCAGAAGTCCCTAACAGAAAGATTAATTTATGGTGGGATATATATTGCCAAATGAGCAGGGGTTAGGGTTTTCTGAACTATTTTATTCCATAGTGGATGCTCTATGGAATAAAATAAAGTGATGCATCTCAAGAATCATGGTGAAATGTCGATTTTACAAAACCCAGTCCGTCTCAGCCCGACATGTGGTCTTTCTAGTGCATATGCATAGTACACAGCTTGTGGGGTGCTGGCTCACTGCACAAGTTCAACACCCCAAATGGCCTGTATCTTATTAGTGAGGAGTTCACTAATCACATTGCTTAGATGTCCCAGCAATGCTAAATTGTTAAAAAAAAAAAAAGTTACTCTCAATTTGTTTTTATTTTTTCATAAACCATGAACAAATAAATTTTAGATTGGTTCATTCTCAAATCCTACTTTGAATGGCACTGAAGTACAGTATACAGTGCTGGTCTTAGTGTTTATTTCCTGAGATCTTGACATTACTTTGGTCTATGGGAAAACAAGAGCTGTATATAAAATATACCCATGTTAAATCAGTTCCCATTACATTATTGCTTCCTATTAATCACTATCATTGTGCTGGCCCAAAAGGTCAATGTCTTTTTTAATTTAAAAAAATATATATATGTGTGCGTGTGTGTGTGTGTGTGTGTGTGTGTGTGTGTGTGTGTGTATAGCTGCTTAATATTTGATAATATAGTGTAAATACATAGAAATCAATTATAAAGTAAAATTTCTAGTCTTATAAAAGATGACCGATTTCACAAAGGTAGTAAATTGATGTTGGAGAACTGGGCAGGTGACCCTGGAAGCCATGGGATCTAGAAATGTTTGAGCAGATAATGATGGTGATGAGAGCTACTGTAGACCAATGGAATTTCCTGAATAAACGTTGCCTTTTTCCACTCTTGAGGGAAAAATTCTGTGATGACATAAGAGATATTTTTTAAAAAAGATATACTAACATCAGAATATTAAGAGAAACCCCTTGGAAAATCAACGAAACTCTTAAACGTTTTTGCAAAAGCAATTCTCTTTGTAATCATGCTGCAACAGTCAAATGTGTAGTGAAGATGTGCCATAGTCTGAATGTCTGTGTCTCCTCCCACCCCAAATTCGGTTGTTGAAATCCTAAAGCCTGATGTAAATGTAATAGGAAGTGGTACCTTCGGAAGGTGATTAGGTCATGAGGTTGGAGCCCTCACGAGAGAGATAATGCCCTCACGAAAGAGGAGGCTCCACAGAGCTCCCTTGCCCCTTCCTCGAAGTGAGAATCCAATGAAAAGGCTGCAAGCCAGAAGAGGTCCCTCATCTGACCTTGTTAGCACCCTGATCTTAAACTTCTAGTTTCCAGAACTTTGAAAAATAAATTTCTCTTATTTATAAGCCACCCAAGTCTGTGATATTTTGTTATATAGCCTGAATGGACTAAGACAATATACAATCAGTTTTGTCAGAAAACTAAGCTGTCTCCTTATCAATGCTTGATTCATTCTGTGTTTATTCTAATAACTAGAGTCTATTTGTTATTTTGTCTAATGCAGTTAAATCAAAGATAATCTTTTATAAATTTAAAAAGTTTTTATGATAGCATCAGAATAAAAAGCTGTTTTTGTTTGTTTTTAAATCATGAAATTCTTGATGACAATGTGGCCCTTGTTATAAGTTTACTCTAAGTGGGCTTATTGGATGCCAGTTAGTCTCAAGGAATGCAGATTTTCAAACAGCATTTAAAAACAGCATGGCACAAAGAAATGTCACATCAGTGGGACAGATCTCAAGTGACATCACCTCAATTTCTGGCTCTGCATGGCTTAGTGGGCAATGAATCTCTTTTTTTTTTTTTTCAGAACAGGAATTGTCTCTCCTTCTAGGAGGAATGCTAATGTAGAATAGAAACCTTTTTTGATGATCAGAAATTGCTTCCTGTCTTTTAAGAATTGAAGCATACGATGTTTCTTTAAAGCACTGAATCTGTTAGACTCTAAATTCCACAGAGATGTTTAGACCAGGAGCAATTTCTCATTTAGAACACTCTTCTCCTTCGATTTATACTAAGGAAATGCTATCCCATGGAAGGAAGGAGTGCAGAAGATTCACAATATAAAAAGTCTTTTCTCTGATGTTGGGTCTATTATGTGCTTATTTGTCTAGAGTATGCAATCTATATGAAAAGATTTGTGCATGAAATACTCAAAAGAGCAAGGCAATGAGTGATTAAGAATGGTTGTAAATGGTGCAAACAGTATATTTCCTTCCTTCTTCATTCATGTATTCATTCAGTCTGTCCCCAACTTATTTTCCAAGGGAATGATCCAGACTGAGTTTACTCAGGTTTTAGAGAATGAGGGATATCAGTTGAGGCTGGAGGAGTTAAGGAAGGCTTCTGGGAGGAGGTGGAATGTGAGGTGAGCCCTCTTGGGTGGGTGAGATTTCCACGAAGATGTGTGTGAAGAATGAGAAAGGTAATCCAGGGAGAGGCAGCAGTGTTGCCAAAGGTAAGGTGGTCCAAATGCTTCTCTGAGATTTGCAGGAAGCAGTCCTGTGGGGAGAGTAGAGCTTCACAGTAGGGAGTTGTGGGTTATCCAGTTGTATTTGGAAGAATGGAGCCATGTAATGAAACACCTTCAATGTCTATCACTCTAGTGTTTGTTTCTGGAGTCCATGTGGAACCACTTTAGTAACACGTCACCGTGGCATATGTCCTGCAAATCTTCACCATATATTCTCTTCCTGTGTTATAGGCAGATACTTTAATGCTTTCTGTGGTTTTGTTCACCCCACTAAACACATACTCTGTTCCAGACTATTCCTTCCTCTCCCTGTTTCCTTTTATTCCCTTACCCGTGTTTTCTCCATATTTCTCTTACCTTGGCCCTTCTGTTATGCCACCCTCTCCCCTTTCCTCCTCTGTCTCAATTCATATTCTTCAGAGCCCATGGTGATCTTGTTTCAGCAAGGGCTAGATAAACTTCTCCAACTGACAGTGTATTTCATTTTTTTGCGTGTTACAGCAGGAATCTTTGTTGCTTTCTTTTTTTTTTTTTTTTCCTCTACAAACAGAATGTACGGTGACTTTGCAAATACATTCCATATGCAATGGGGAAAAAAGGCAATAAAATGTCAGTAAGGTAATGGGGAGAGCTGCCTTTAGGACTCCTGAGGGTATTTCTGTACTGACCCCATTCTTGCTACCTTCTGAAGAAACATAAATTTCAATTGCTGCTCTGCTTATTTTTATCCCATAAAGCTTAGAACATAAATTCTTAAGGTTGTGGAATTTTTCTTCTACATTTAGTACCACAAATTATTGGTTGCAGGAAATCCAGGAGAAAATATTAGTTTGGAAATGTTGTTTGACGTTCCAAAGCTTTAGCTAGTCAAGGTGAACTAGGTAAATTTCGAGTTCTTTTATTCAACTGTCTTGTCATCATTTCAGTTAGGACTGAGGATGGCATAGGGATAGTGTCACAGACTGAGTTGTGGTTCCAGCAGCAGAGGGAATGGGTGGCAGTGGTATTTTCAGGTTGACAAAAACAGCAATAACAATAAGGAGACCTTTATGCAAATATATGAGTCATTTTTGAAAGTAAGGTTTTCATAATGCTTGAGAATGTATGAAACTTGAGAATGTCTTGAAACAATTAGTGATTAGTGATCATCTTATGGTTAAAAAAGGACAAGTTCTGATATCCTCATGTCTTATTCAATACTTCATTTATCTGGTAACCTTGAAATCAAAATGTGAACAGAAATTTGTCCTCCTGATAACTAAAGCTGTCTTATTTTTATTATAACCATGCTCAATAAAAGACTTCTAAAACACTTGCAAAATGTCATAACTTCTAAATGAAATACATTAGTTAGACTATATTTATGAAAGTTATGGAAACCCAATGTGGTCTTAAATAATAACAGGAATTTATTGGTTCTTATATCTAAAAAGTCTAGAGTGTGGGCACGTCAGACAGGAATTGATCCATGGTTCAGTGATATCACTGAACACCTAGTGCTTTTCTGTGTCTCCATTTTGTTCTATACGGTGTTGGCTTGAGGCCAGCTAGCTTTATGAACACAGAATAGCTATATATAGCTGGTGAGGATGCATGCTGCCTTGTTTGCTCCAACAGGAGAAAGAAAGTCGCTTCCCACAACTATCTAACAAAATATTGAGCTCCAGTCTAAGTAGATTAATAGGTCAAGTCTGCCCATCTTCCAACCAAATGCTGTGGCTTGTAGCCGTGGTGGGAGATGTGGGGGGCAGAGGGGAGAACACCACACCCTGACTGAGGCCTCCAGTATACACTGTGCAGCACACAGGTACTTTTACGCTAAGAGTTTAGGTACTTGTGATAATCAGAGCATTAACAATATTTATTATTAGTAAGTAAGGTACCTTTAAAAATCTGCTGGAAAAGGGAGAAGGGTAACAATTATTAAAGGTTGAAAATAGATATGTGAGGGTCTCTTATTCTATTTTCTTGAGTCTTGTGTATATTTGAATATTTCCATAACAAAAGGGAAAGAAGTAGACTACACACACACACACATATACACATACAGAAATAAACTATATATAAAGTCATATTAAGGATGCTGTATTTTTTGTGGCCTTTTAGTATTGTCCTCTGAAAATCCCATTCAACCAGTATTTTAGTTTGCGTCCCACCAAAATATAGAGCCTGTGTCCAGGTCTTATGTGGAGGTCATTTATTTAGGGAAGTGACCCCAAGGAAGAGCAGAAGTGGGAGTCCAGGAAAAATGAAATTGGGAAGCTGGGAAAGCTGGTCACTTCTGTGGGCAAATGGACCTCAGTTTTGCTGAGACCCCTCTGAAGAGCCATATAGCAAGCACCTCAGAGTTGTTCCCTCCAGACAGAAAAGAGGGCACTGTTTATCTGGGGACTTCTATTGGTCCAGGGTAGCTCATACTCCCAGCTGCACATTGTCGGAATGGCTGAGAGGTTTCCAGCAGATGCCAAGAAGCCCTGTGAGCAGTTGAGCAAGGTGCTGTCAGTTTGCATGAACACGTAGCTGGTTGCCATAGCAAAAGCTGGAATAAGAGGGATGGGCAGCAGAGCATAGGAGGTGTCTAATACAGCTGTTATTGTCTGAACACTTGGCTTTGTGTTTACTAGTACAGACCTGCTTCTGAAGGCACCTCCACCCCCAACAAAGAAACAGAATCAGGTATTCTCTTCCCCAACACTCAGTAAGGGGATTCATCCATAATGAGATTTTCTCTGAATCTGAAAACATTTGATATAGTGTTTTTTAGCCTCTCATCTCCTTTGAGCCCTTACTACCCCAGCCAAGTGTTCACCTTATGAATTTTGCTTAAGGACATTCATGCTCCAGGACATATCATGATGTGAAACGCCTTGAGTGGTGGAGGGACGATGCATTGCCTCAGAGAGAGGTAGGGGGACAAGCTGCTGCCACTTAAGACAAATGTCACATCCTCACTGGGTATTCACTAAACATTAGAACTGACATCCAGAAACCACGCATAACACATCTCATTATTTTTCTCCTTTTCCTGAAGCATATGAATGACAAGCGATATGGTTCTAATTATTTGGTAAGACAAAGCAGTAGGAAAAGTGCCTTGAGCTGATACTGTTTCTACATAACTGAGCTTGATGGTATACAGTAATATATAATAGGATTATTTTGAACCCTTTATTGAACTTACCAGGGTTGAAAGATAGGGGTTCCAACACCTCGTCACTCCTTCCCATAGAGATCTAACTGGAAGGAAACAGACCCAAGGAGTCAGAGGAGATCAGTGCATCGACTTCATGAATGGTGACCCAATGGTCCCCCAAACACAGGGCTTCCTGGGAAAGCAGTACTGGAGAGAGTTGGCCAAGTCTGAGGTCAACATGGGGGCATCTTATTAACATCTGCTCATCCTTAGACCTTGTAACTCATTGGAGGGGAGATTGGAGCAAAAATAGACCCTGAGTTCATGCACCTAAAAGTGGAGGTTCACAGCCCTCTTCACATTGGAGTTTACAGCAGATTCAGAAACCCCAGGAAACAGAAGCCTTCGGCCTTGTGTCTAGAAGTCAGGCCACACCCAGGTGGGCTTTCTACTTGAGAGCAAAGAAGAAAGGAGACTCACTACCCTTGTGACTTATATGTGAGGTAACAACACAAAACAGTAGAAGGCAATGTGGATCGCCTCTTCAACATGTCCACCCTGGTAAAAACAACAAGTAAAAAGAAAACAAGGTCCCCTAAAAATGTCTCTGTAGATACCAAGTTCTTATTAGTCAAGTGAGTGTTTCCTCTTCCCTTGGCAAGGAACAAGTGGGGATCTGAAGAGAGATGGGAAAAGGTACCTTTTTTCCCTTCTTCTGTGGGAAGTCGGGTAAAAGCCCTTGACAAAGCAACTGAAAGAGAGAGGAGCATAGGAGGAGAGAACAGAATTCTCCTTTGATGAAAATGTGAACCCAGGATCTGAGGGAACCTCTTAGTAAACTGAATTTCATTTTCCTTTTCACAGTGGGATTATATAATAACAATAGATGTCCCTGTTGTGCAAGATCATGGATTTATTGTCCTTCCCATTATACCAAAGCTATAGCTCTATTTCATGTGAAAATCCTCAACTGGCAGATCAGGATCTACAGTTAAAATGTAAGTGAGCAGCATGAGGTCGATAAAGGCAACCACTGCTCTAACCACTCCTTTCTTTACTGTTTGCTGGAACTTCCAGGGACAAGATGGCACCACTGACAGATGATGATTCCTCCACCGCTTTCCACAGCTTGCTCAAACAACATGTGGTCAACCCTTGCCCTCCTGGAAATCTCAAGTTTTATTTTTAAAAAGTTGGGGACTCTAATCTGTTTATGTAGTTACACGGCCTCGTACTTTATGGTAACGGAGCTTTAGGTGATCGGGTGTCTAATCCCTGGGAATGTACTATTAGAAATGGGTTACTCTGCTATATAAATAGATCTACACACCTTTTTTATATCGTGTGGCTGAAAGACAAATTGTTGGCTATCGCCTTCTGTTTCAATCAGTGCCCGTTTTTGAGGATTCTAGCAAACAGCTTTTACACTTGCTCTGCGGGTTCTCTTTAGCTATTTTAATTAACTCTCAGAAGGTGTGAACTAGCAGAGATGAAATAAATTTGTTTAGATGTTCATTCTTTCTGTCTCCTCTGGCTGGGAATTCTCATGTGTTTGAGAATAAGTCAGGTACGTCTTAGGACCTTCAGTAGTGGCAGAAATGGTTAACCACCCACCAAAGGGAAATGTTCTGCCTCCACAGTATAAACTAGTGGCTGGACCATGCTGCCCAGGCACAGACTACACTTCTCGGCACCCACCTCCACCGCCCTCCGCCCCCGTTTCCCCCATACCACCAATTTACCTGAAACCATGTGACTAGTTTGGACTAATGGAACGTGAGTAGATGCAATGTGTCACTTGTAGATTGACATGGCAGTGAAGTTGGTATGCCTCATCTGTGGTCTTCCCATCTGCTATGTGGAAGCAAAGAGCTTTGAGGCCCTAAAGGGAAGTAGAGAATCAAGATCAAAGACGCCTGCTTCCTGAATTGTTACTTGTCGCGCACCAGCATTTGCCTGTTAAATGAGTGAGAACAGTTTCTGTTTAGGCCACTGATTTTGCAGTTTATTTTTTCCAGCATAGAACATTACTTTAGTCATCTAAGTTTATTCCTGGAACACAGTAGTCAGTGCTCAATCAAATTTTTGGAATAAGTGGATGAACAAACTTGGTTCATTTGGGAAGTTTAAGGGAGCAGAAAATGGTTAATGAGTAAAAGCACAGATGTTGCAGAGAAAGGCTTTGTTGGAAAAGCCACACAGGAAGTAAGCACAGAGTATATAACTTCTAACTATTAAGAGACAGCATTTCCAGATGGCACCCAGATCAGAAGTTGTCAATTACCCGACCATAATTATGGAATTCAGTAAAATTTCTCTCATCTCACGGAGAAGAAAGCATGCAAGTCAGCTACAACAGTCCTTTTATAATACTGGAAGGGAGTTCATTTCTGGCCTGAAGGAAATCAATTAGGTGAATACCTAAGGAGTGAAATTACTGTATTACATGGTAGGACTATGTTTAGCTGTGTAAAAACTGCCAAACTGTCTTCTAAAATGGCTGCACCATTTTGCATTCCCACCAGCAATGAATGAGAATTTCTACTGCTCTATGTCCATTTATAACATCAAATATAACATCTATATTTGATGTTATAAATGTTTTGGATTTTAGCTTTTCTAATAAATATGTAGTGGTATCTCTGTTGTAATTTGCAATTCCCTAATAATAATATGTTTACTATCTTTCATATGCATATTTGCCATCTGTATATCTTCTTTCATGAGGTCTCTGTTCAGATCTTTTGCCCATTTTTAAATCGAGTTGTTTGATTTCTTATTGTTAAGTTTTAAGAATTCTATCTTTTGAATATAACTCCTATATTAGATACATTTGCAAATATTTGCAAATATTTTCCCCTAGTCCATGTCTTATTTTTTATTCTCTTTCACATAGTAGATATTTTTAATTTTAATAAGATCCAACTTATCAATTTTTTTCATTCATGCATCATGTTTTTGATGTTGTACCTAAAAACTCCTGGCCAAATTGAAGGCCAACTAGACTTTTTCCTATGTTTTTTGTAGAAGTTTTATAGCTTTGTGTTTACATTTAGGTCTGTGATCCACTGTGAGATAATTTTTGTGAAAGGGGTAAGATCTGTGTCTTGGTTAATTTTTTGCACATGAATGTTCAGTTATTCCAGCACCATTTTTTTTGGAAAAATATTCTTTCTTCACAGAATTGCCTTTGCTTCTTTGTTAAAGTTCCCTTTACTTGTGCGGGTCTATTTCTGGGTTCTCTGTTCTATTCCATTGATTTATGTGCCTGTTCTTTGACAATACTCTGATACCTTGATTGCCGTAGCTTTACGGTAAGTCTTGAAGTTGAGTAGTCAGTCACCAGAGTTTGTTATTATTGTTGTTGTCCTTCCCCTCTTCTTCCTTCTCCTTTCCTCCTCCTCTTTCTTCAGTATTGTATTTGCTATTCTGGGTCTTGCCTTTCCATATACACTTTAGAAGCAATATGTTCATGTCTAAAAAATAGTTTACCATGATTTTGATTAGAATTGCATTAAATCTATAGATCAAGTTTGGAAAAATCTTAACGATATTGAGTATTTCAGTCCATAAACATGGAATATGTCTCTAGTTAGTTAGATCTTTGATTTCTTTGTCCTTGATACCTTTTGTTCTGAAGTCTGCTTTGCCTGATATTAATATAGCTACTCCAACTTTCTTTTGCTTAGTATCAGCACTAGTGTTAGCATGATTGGTATATCTTTTTCTATCCCTTAATTTTAAACTATCTATGTTTTTTATATTTAAAGTGGATTTCTTGTAGGCAATATTATAGTTGGGTCTTATTGTTTGTATCTACTCTGACAATCTCTGACTTTTAATTGTAGTGTTTAGAACATTCACATTTAAAATGATTATTGATATATTTGGAGTAAAATGCACCATATTGAAACTGTTTTCAGCTTGCTGCACTTGTGTTTTCTTTTCTCTCCCCCTTCCCTTCATGCTTTCTCTGGTTTTAATGAATATTTTATGATTCCATTTTCTCTCCTCTTTTTGCATATTAATTATACTTCTTTAAAATTATTTTAGTAATTACTCTAGAGTTTGCCATACACATTTACACTTAATCGACATCTATTTTTAGATAATACTATATTGCTTCCCAGTTAAAGCAGGCACCATAGAGTATTCACAATTCCTCCCTCCTCCCCCTTATAAAAGAATTTGTCTCACTTATCCATATACTATAACCACACAGTATGTTATTACTATTATTACTTTTAACATCTATTTTTCAATTAATAATATGAAATATAAAAGGTGTATTTCATCTAAATTTATTCTTTGTTTGATGCTTTAGTTTTTCAAATGTCGATCTGAGATTCTGACCTATATCATTTTGCTTCTCTCTGAAGAAATTCTTCTGATGATAAATTTGGTCAGCTTTTTTTTTCTTTTAATGTGAGACTTTTTTCATGTTTATTGAGGTATAATTGACAAACTGCAAGATATTTAAATCATACAACATTATGATTTGATATACATATATACTGAGAAAGGATTTCTCCCATTGAGTCAATTAACACATATATCATCTTACGTATTAACTCCCCCCCGCCTCTTTTTAGGGAGTAAGAACGTATAAGTTCTATTCTCTTAGCAGATTTCACTTATACAACACAGTATTAGCAACTATAGTCACCACGTTATACATTATATCTTCATACCTTATTTATTTTATAACTCAGAATTATAGCAGCATCTCCTCATTCATTCCTCAGTCCCTGAATAACCACCATTCTAGTCTCATTTCTATGAGTTTGGCTTCATAAGATTCTACATGTAAGTGATATCACACAGTATTCATCTTTATCTGACTTATTTCACTTAGCATAATACCCTCAATGTTATCCATGTTGTCACAATGGCAGGACTTTATTTCTTCTCTTGGCTGAATAATTTTCCATTATATATTAATATGTATCACAGATCTTTAAAATTTTTTATTATGTTTCAACTTAATTGAAACATAATAAATAATGACATATAATATTACATTAGTTTCAAGTGTACCACATAGTACTTAGACATGTATATAACTTATGAAGTGAACTCCCTGATAAGTATAGTACCTATATGACATCATACATAGTATTACAATATTATTGACTATATACCCTATTTTGTACTTTACGTTCCTATGACTGTTTTATAACTGGTAATTTGTATATTTTAATCCCTTCCCCTTTTTCATCCATACTCTCAACCGCCCTCCCATCTGGCAATCATCAAAATGTTCTCTGTATCTATGAGTTTGTTTTTGTTTTGTTTGTTCATCCACTTATGAGTACATATCTGAAGAAACCCAAAACACTCATTCAAAATGACATATGCACCTCTATGTTCATTGCAACATTATTTACAATAGCCAAGATATGGAATCAACCAAGTGTCCATTAATAGATAATGGAGAAAGAAGATGTGGTAAATATAAATAATAGAATTTTACTTGGCCATAAAAAGGAATGAAATCTTGCAATTTGAGACAGCATGGGTGGATCTAGAGAGAATTATGCTAAGTGGAATATAACATATCTTTTTCATCCACTTGTTTGTTGACAGACACTTGGTTGTTTCCATATCTTGGCTATTATGAATAATACTGCAATCAACGTGGATGTGCAGATATCTCTTTGAGATCCTGTTTCTATTTTCCTTGAATATATACCCAGAAATAGGATTGCTGGATCTTATGGTAGCTTTATTTTTAATTTTTTAAGGAACCTCTATACTGTTTTCCATAGCGGCTGAACCTCGTTATATTACCATTGACAATGCATATGGGTTCCCTTTTCTCTACATCTTTACCAACATATTACTATTATTTTTGTCTTTGATGACAGACATTCTAACAGATATAAGGTGATACTTCATTGTGGTTTTGATTTGCATTTCCCTCAAGATTAGTGATTCTGACCACTAATCGTGAGTGATTCTGTTGGCCTTTTATATGTTTTCTTTGGAAAAATATCTATTCATGTCCTTTGCCCATTTTTTAATCGGGTTATTTGCAGGGGGGTGGGGGGGGAGAGTTGTTTTGTTTTTATTTTTGCTATTGAGTTTTATGAGTTTCTTGTATATTTTGGATATTAAGTATTTATAAGATATATGGTTTGCAAATATATTCTCTTTAGTTTGAGGTTTTATGTTAACCTGGCTTTGAGTTGGGCTGTATTTCATATTTGTTGCAACTGTAGGTGCCATGGACCTCAAGTTTTTCAAATGTCTTTGATTTTGTCCCTACTATTTGGATTTTTCTAAGAATTCTTTCTTAGAGTATGAACCTTGCAGCTCTTTCAGCAGTCATCTACTGTTATACTGGAGTTTTGTTGATGAAGTGGTAAGGAATGGATTAAGAGTAGTGTTGTATAATCCTAAGATAAAAAATTCAATTTTCAGTGGGCCTGCATTCTTGGGACATGAGTTTCCCAAAAGTTTCTTACCCTTCTTTTTCTCCCTGCCCTTCTTAGGTGAGACAGGAGGCTAGAGAGGAGTGGAGTTGGATAATTGTTCTCCTGCTTATATGAGATAAAGCTCTGCTAAAGTCTTTTTCAGTGGAAAGCACCTCTTTGTTATGAAGAGTACACTGAGCATATTTTTCAATGATTACTTTTCCTCTTGCCAAAGATTTTGAGATGATTTTTCTTGGCTCTTCATTGTGAGAACCTGGTTTGGTTCCTAGAGGTGAAATCCATGGAAAGTGTCAGGGTCTTCTAAAACTGCAGCCCCCAGGAATTTCTCATTCTTATGCTAGTTTATACTCAACCTCCAGGAGTTCATCAGAATAACTATTTAGGTGTTCCTTCCAATTTATAGCTCCAGTGGCTTTTGCTCTGGATGAGCTGATCTCGCTGTGTGTCTTTGTGTTCTCCTGTCTCTCTAGATTTCAGAATGGCTATCTGCCCTGCCACCTCAATTCTCTGATGGTCCAAGAAAATTCATTGATTTTCAGTTTGTTCAGCTTTTTCTTACTCTAAGGATGGAAGTGACAACTTCTATGCTCTTTATGTGTCAGAGCTAAAACAAGATTTATCTTAACGTTCGCCTTTTAGATTTTAAAAACTTCTTCAAACAAGAAGTTTTGACAAATGGCTCTCTATATCGTAACTAAGGTACAATTATCGTTAAAATTTTGTGAACTTGATAGACTGTTATCATCTTGGAAATAGAAGAAAGGAATTGTTCGAATGATGAATGAAAAGATTTCTTTCTGCTCTCCAAGTGGGCTTGGTAAAGATATGCCCTCAGTACTGATCACATTTAAGCATTCTGAATCTGACATGAAGCTAATTGGAAAGATGTGATGTTTTATCATAATTAAATTATAAGTGTCATAGCATGGGTCATTTATCCTCCCTCTGGAAGCTTGCAGAGGGACAATGAAAAATCTTTGGGAAAATGTACAGCAAATAAAGTGAGATTTTTCCAGGTCCTTTTCTGATCTACAAGCATTGAAGAGAAGCGAAAATAAGAAATAAAGGCATATTTGAACCGTTAGGGAATATACTCGAATTTACTGGCTGGAAAATTATCACAAGTGTGTACATGCAGTCTTAAAGAGGACTTTAGCAGAAAGCAAGATTGCTCTAAGTTGTTTAAAAATATGTCTGCAGTCCTATCAGTGAAAAATAAAACGTGCACCTGATGAGTTGAGTGGATATTCAGCTAGGTGGTGATACAACCATGAAATTTCAGACTGAAGAAGATCTGTAGGCGAACATAGCAGTGAAAACTTATGTTAGATTTTATCAGAAGCAGTCAGAGGGCAACACAGCAGTTGGTTTTAAATGCCAAAAAACAAAAAAACAAAAAACAAAAAAACCAAAAACCATATAAATGGACTCTTTAAATGGACCCTTATGCCAAAGAAATGAACTACAGATGGTGTTTCTTATTCAAGGTTCACAGACACCTCCCACAAACACCAGACAAAGATATAGTCAGGCATTCAAATGAGAATAAGAATAAACATCTAGAATTCAAAGAAGCTGTCTGAAAAATGGCAATAAAATTTCGATAAACTGATCATAGCAGGTAGCAAAAGACTGGATACATAAAAAGTAGGCAGAGTTGTTAGGTAGAGAACCCTACTAGATAGAACCTCCAGTCCTAAATAGAACTGAAAACCCTTTAGACAAGTTAAAAAAACAAAATAGCTATTTTTTTGCATATAATTGCATATAATTTTTTGAAACTCGCTGGCCCAAATACTGTTTAGAAACTGTTTTAAAATCGTCCAGATTTAGGCCAATGACTTGTACTGTCTGCCAGTATTTTCAGAAATAACCTTTGAAAAAATAAAGCATAGAATGATGACCCATAAAGAGAGATTTAATTTCATTCACTATATTTGTACTTTTATGAATGATTCATATATGTCATAAAACTTATTTTTTCAAAAGTTGTGTCTGCCTAATCCTTGAACAATCAGAAAATCTGATTAACATGAAAATTCCATTATTGTTTAGTATTTTAGTTAATGTATTCCCTTTATCTATTGTCCTTTAGCCTAGACCATGGTCAGATAGAAAGTCAGTTATATTCAGTGGCATTTTGGATGTAACATTCAGTCTATGAAACAAAGTAGGTTAACATCAAGAAATTAATTCTCCCTAATAAATTTGAACTAAGCTAACAATCCTATTGCATCATTCTATAATCATGAGCTATTGTCCAGGAAGTGACTTGATTCATACATATATGGGCCATTTTTTCTGAATCCAAAATCAGGTACATGACAAATGTGATAATACTTTTGCGGATAATGAGAGATAATTCAAAATATTGGCTTTCCTAGTAAATTCAGGATGTAGAGTCACTACGTCTGCCATTACTTCTTTCCACTGGCTTGGAAAAGATTAGAGACCTCATAAGAGATTGCTAAATCCATTCATTCATTCTTTTAAGGCTCAGCTTTTCCAGATGCCCAGGCATTCAAATATAGCAGGTTGTCTGGTTTGAGTTGCTTGGTTTCTGCTTGACAAATGTGCAAAGCACTCTTCTTAAATAGAAGATGGGCCTCTTCTTAAATACCGCTGTGATGGAAAAGCATATTTTTCCTTTTCTGACAGATGCCTCACTTAAGTTTGGGTTGAATACTTTCCATCAACTGACCTTGACCCAAATGAAGTTTTAGACCAGTACAGAATTTATAATAAACAAAAACTAAAAACTTTGGTCATTTCTGATTCATGTTAAGGTCAACCAGTGGAAATAACAGCTCTAGGCCAATTTATGAATACCCCAGAATGTCTTTAGTTATTCATTTTGGAAAAGAGAGAAGATGAAAATAACAATGATAGAGCAAGTGTTCAAGGCTTGGTATTTGATTTGTTTGTTTATCAGTTTTTTTTCCCCTTTAGGAAGAGCTGGGATGTCATCCACTTTTTCAAAACATTAATATAAAGACAAGAATATGCTTCATTTGATGACATATGAAAATCTACTCGTGGATCTTTAACCTTTTGCATTTTAAAGTGGTTATTACTGCTATTTCAATAATATTACTGCTGTCATGTCTGGCATCATTTTTTTCACATACTGAATTCTTTCATTCAATAATATTCCTTAAGCATCTATAAGTGCAAAGGACTAATAGCATGACTGCTTTCTCCCTCTCCTGCTCACCCACGTCCCCTTTTCAGGTAAATCTTAATAACCACTAGTCCTTTTGGGAATTCACTATTATTTATTAAATAGCAGACATTTATTGATAAAGTATAAGGGAATATAAATCTTTCCATGGCTTGAGCCAGTTCTAGGCACAATCCTCATACAAAAAAAAAAAAGTGGGTGTGTGTGCGTGTGTGTGTGTGTGTGTGTGTTTGCATCAGTCTCCTCTGCTTTTGGCACCTCCAGCATACTCTCTCCTGGTATCTCATTTCTTCTTTCTTTCTCCCCTGAATATCTGCAGCCCAGACACAAGGGCTTTACGAATCTTTCCAAGACGTGAGCTAACAGTGGTTTAGCTATTGTCACCCAAAAGACATTGTCTATTAATGGGAGAATATTTGAAGGGTAAAATATCTTTGAAATTCAAAGTAATAAATCTCTAATACTAGGATTGCAGTTTACTTGAGGTCTTGGTGGAGAGAGATTTCTTTCTGGCCAACGTCCACATATCATTTCACACCAAGAGACCCATCACCCATTCTGCCTATATTATTAAGGCATAATACGCCCTCTTTGTTTACAGGATTTGACAGCTGAAATTTTTTCACACTCTGGCATAGATACCTTCTGGATGTGGTACATTTAACTGAAGTGGAAGAGGAAAGGAAAAATTCACCAAGCTTATGCTTAAGAGTTTAAATGTTAATCCTTTGGGAGCAGACGCTTTTGGCCTTAAGTTCTGCGCCATCTCTAGGTTTGACATCTGTTATACAGTACTTTTGTAGTAGAAGTTGTATCTTATGAACCTAAATATCCTTTAATAGACCTTATATAAGTAGGTGCTCAATAATTTTTTAATGACTGAGATTTATAAAGGCACTTGGTGGTTGTTCTGTTCATCAAAGAGGAATATATCTGTCCTCACTTTTGTGACTGTGTGAATTCAAACGTCAAGTACCAGTAAACCAAAATGATTTCTTCTTTTGAATTTTAGAATTAGAAATGATGAAGATTAGTTTGGGTTAAAACTTAAATATGCAAAGTTAAGTGTACCAAGAATGTTAAAAAATCTATGTATTTCTTAAAATTTTTGATTTTTAACTTTTTGGTAAAACATAAACCAAAACAAAAACCTAGACAGTGATAGTTTTGATGTAACAGGAACTTGTATATTCTAATGAGAATCATGTTATTTTTACATTCATTGGAGAAAAATTAAAAATACAGGAAAATTTAAAAAAAATATTTACCGCCTAAAAATAACCACCATTAGTATTTTGCTGTATGACCTTTCATTTTTTTTGAAGAATATTGACATGTATACCTTTTACAAATTTTTTTACTTAGATGGAATCATGTTGAAACATATAATTTTGTAACTGACCTTTTTGTCCTACATGTACTTGGCTTGTGTGTTGATAAATAGCAATCTAAATGATCACATGAAAATTCCATGACACATTTATAGGAATTGATGGACTTTTATGCTGTTATAGTTTTGCTACTATTAACACAACATCTGTTGAAACTTCATGCTTTTGACCTGCTTCCAGAATGTGCTTTCAGGCCTCTGAATTGAGGATGTAGAGTGGACTTTATAAATCACTGGGCAATCACCGTATATGCTGGGCCTGGGCTGCTGAAAAATCTAGTTGTCAAGAGATATCTAAATTCTCAGGCCGCTCTTATTCAGGAAGGAATATGCTGCTCTTCATAAATAGAACAGTGCTCTTTGAGAAACTGAAATTAACTTTTCAGGCAGGTTGGAAAAGTGTGTATCTTGTTTTCCACCCCCTACACCATATCTTGCATATCCTGAAGGAATTGGAAATCCTTTTACATTTATCAACATAGCTCTTACTTTTCCTATAGAAACATTTCACATTTTAGAAATGCCAAATAAATATTTGTTGAAATCCATGTCACGATGAATTTTCTGTCTGCTAATAATAATATTATCTTATGTGCAGTAGGAGTGGGACATTTCAAATTTAGGAACAAGGATTTTTCTGCAGGAGGACTTGCCATGTGAGTTCAGTTTGTGGGTTGTTCTTCAATTATCTTTTTTTGGAAATAAATCCATTTGCTGATTTAACTCCAACTTGCATTACTCTGATTTTGCTGCTGAAGCAGAAGGAAAGATTAGTTTCTCTAAATATTTTTATATTTTATTGAATTGCATTTTGACATCACAGAATTCTAGCTTCTGGAGCCAGAAGGAATTTAGAGAGTACATAGATCCGTAACCTGGGATACTTGGACTTAAGGCACAGAAATAATTTGTGTGTGTGTGTGTGTGTGTGTGCATGCGTGCGCGTGCGCGTGTATGTGTGTGTATGTTATTAGATTCCCAAAGGAATACATGATGGAAAAGACAAGATTAAAAGTCACAAAAAGTCCTCATTTTAAACAGAAACAAACTGAAATCCAGAAACTTCACCTAACATCAGAGAGCTAGTTAGTAGCAAAGCAAAAGTTATATTTCCCTCCTAAATTCTCCTTCTTGGCAAGTGGAGCCCAGGGTTTTGTGCAGCGGTATGCTGGTCAATGTTTAACAATCAGCTCTCCAAAAAAAGATATGCACGTGTGTACAAACATAACTTTATTATAAATTTTATTGATATAAAGGATGTATGTCACACCACGTATAAATAATAAAATAGTAGAATACACTTTATTATAAATTCCACACACTTATAACTTCAATGCAACTTACTATCTTGCAAAATCTGCTATCGGTTTTCATAATTCTGTTGCTAAAAATAGTGTCACAAAACCAAACAGTGATGACTATTCAGTTCAGTCAAGAAGTCACTCACCTCATTGACAATCAAGTGTAGTTCCAACATAAATGTTGAATGCACAAAGGCGAATAAACTCATTTGACGATGAGATGAGTTATCATTTGTGTGAAACGGATGATAATTTTCAAATGCTATGATATAGACAATCTCATGACTAGCCTCCCAGACTTTTCAGTTTGTTAACCTTTTTCTCTATCACGTTTTTAAAAGCCTAAACAATCAACAAAAGTATAAACCAAGCCCCAATTTATAGCATTTGTCAGTTTCCACGGTGTAAATATTCTCATCATGGCTGATTTTAAGATGCCAATGAAACCTCATTGGGCCAGATGTTGGAAGAGATGCCTGGTGGCACACTATTATGTGGTATCCTTACCATTCAGAAACAATTGACATAAATAACCGCAACAGCACAGATAATAGTAAAATGTAATAAAATGTTTTGGAAGTGATGAACTTTGAGTATTTATTACTCTTATTTTTAATCTAAATTATTTAATTGTAATCCATATAATTTAATTTTAATAATGGCCAAGTTTAACAACCAGCTTACAAAATCCTGAAATTTTAATAATTCATATTTCTGAGACAGTTAAAGTCAAGTCCAGCTCACCATTGATTCTGTCCTGACAGTTTGCAAAGCCCTGAGCTGACTGTAGGAAAGGAGCAGAGCTAGGCTAACCAAATCCCAGGACTATGGTGCATAAGGGAATAAAAACAGTCGTGTGACAAAGACGGGATATAAAACCAAGGAGATTCTGAATAAAGTTCCTTGTTCCAAGAGGTTATTAAAGAGAATGAGATAAATCTATAAGTACTAAAGTAGAAAGCTGTCCATGATTTATCAGTAAGAAAGTTTACTTACTAATAAAAACATATTGTTTTTAAGTATCTATGCCTCTGTATATGTGCTCGTGTGTCTCTGTGTATAGATGTCTACATACAAATGGTAAAACAAAATAATCAAAATAGAAAAATAAGGACTAGTCAAAATATAAACAAATAATCAGACAAAAATGAT
>NW_011888784.1:23076079-23101847 GCF_000151845.1 Pteropus vampyrus | reverse complement strand
GCTATTTCAATAATATTACTGCTGTCATGTCTGGCATCATTTTTTTCACATACTGAATTCTTTCATTCAATAATATTCCTTAAGCATCTATAAGTGCAAAGGACTAATAGCATGACTGCTTTCTCCCTCTCCTGCTCACCCACGTCCCCTTTTCAGGTAAATCTTAATAACCACTAGTCATTTTGGGAATTCACTATTATTTATTAAATAGCAGATATTTATTGATAAAGTATAAGGGAATATAAATCTTTCCATGGCTTGAGCCAGTTCTAGGCACAATCCTCATACAAAAAAAAAAAAGTGTGTGTGTGTGTGCGTGCGTGTGTGTGTGTGTGTGTTTGCATCAGTCTCCTCTGCTTTTGGCACCTCCATCATACTCTCTCCTGGTATCTCATTTCTTCTTTCTTTCTCCCCTGAATATCTGCAGCCCAGACACAAGGGCTTTACGAATCTTTCCAAGACGTGAGCTAACAGTGGTTTAGCTATTGTCACCCAAAAGACATTGTCTATTAATGGGAGAATATTTGAAGGGTAAAATATCTTTGAAATTCAAAGTAATAAATCTCTAATACTAGGATTGCAGTTTACTTGAGGTCTTGGTGGAGAGAGATTTCTTTCTGGCCAACGTCCACATATCATTTCACACCAAGAGACCCATCACCCATTCTGCCTATATTATTAAGGCATAATACGCCCTCTTTGTTTACAGGATTTGACAGCTGAAATTTTTTCACACTCTGGCATAGATACCTTCTGGATGTGGTACATTTAACTGAAGTGGAAGAGGAAAGGAAAAATTCACCAAGCTTATGCTTAAGAGTTTAAATGTTAATCCTTTGGGAGCAGACGCTTTTGGCCTTAAGTTCTGTGCCATCTCTAGGTTTGACATCTGTTTATACAGTACTTTTGTAGTAGAAGTTGTATCTTATGAACCTAAATATCCTTTAATAGACCTTATATAAGTAGGTGCTCAATAATTTTTTAATGACTGAGATTTATAAAGGCACTTGGTGGTTGTTCTGTTCATCAAAGAGGAATATATCTGTCCTCACTTTTGTGACTGTGTGAATTCAAACGTCAAGTACCAGTAAACCAAAATGATTTCTTCTTTTGAATTTTAGAATTAGAAATGATGAAGATTAGTTTGGGTTAAAACTTAAATATCCAAAGTTAAGTGTACCAAGAATGTTAAAAAATCTATGTATTTCTTAAAATTTTTGATTTTTAACTTTTTGGTAAAACATAAACCAAAACAAAAACCTAGACAGTGATAGTTTTGATGTAACAGGAACTTGTATATTCTAATGAGAATCATGTTATTTTTACATTCATTGGAGAAAAATTAAAAATACAGGAAAATTTAAAAAAAATATTTACCGCCTAAAAATAACCACCATTAGTATTTTGCTGTATGACCTTTCATTTTTTTTGAAGAATATTGACATGTATACCTTTTACAAATTTTTTTACTTAGATGGAATCATGTTGAAACATATAATTTTGTAACTGACCTTTTTGTCCTACATGTACTTGGCTTGTGTGTTGATAAATAGCAATCTAAATGATCACATGAAAATTCCATGACACATTTATAGGAATTGATGGACTTTTATGCTGTTATAGTTTTGCTACTATTAACACAACATCTGTTGAAACTTCATGCTTTTGACCTGCTTCCAGAATGTGCTTTCAGGCCTCTGAATTGAGGATGTAGAGTGGACTTTATAAATCACTGGGCAATCACCGTATATGCTGGGCCTGGGCTGCTGAAAAATCTAGTTGTCAAGAGATATCTAAATTCTCAGGCCGCTCTTATTCAGGAAGGAATATGCTGCTCTTCATAAATAGAACAGTGCTCTTTGAGAAACTGAAATTAACTTTTCAGGCAGGTTGGAAAAGTGTGTATCTTGTTTTCCACCCCCTACACCATATCTTGCATATCCTGAAGGAATTGGAAATCCTTTTACATTTATCAACATAGCTCTTACTTTTCCTATAGAAACATTTCACATTTTAGAAATGCCAAATAAATATTTGTTGAAATCCATGTCACGATGAATTTTCTGTCTGCTAATAATAATATTATCTTATGTGCAGTAGGAGTGGGACATTTCAAATTTAGGAACAAGGATTTTTCTGCAGGAGGACTTGCCATGTGAGTTCAGTTTGTGGGTTGTTCTTCAATTATCTTTTTTTGGAAATAAATCCATTTGCTGATTTAACTCCAACTTGCATTACTCTGATTTTGCTGCTGAAGCAGAAGGAAAGATTAGTTTCTCTAAATATTTTTATATTTTATTGAATTGCATTTTGACATCACAGAATTCTAGCTTCTGGAGCCAGAAGGAATTTAGAGAGTACATAGATCCGTAACCTGGGATACTTGGACTTAAGGCACAGAAATAATTTGTGTGTGTGTGTGTGTGTGTGTGCATGCGTGCGCGTGCGCGTGTATGTGTGTGTATGTTATTAGATTCCCAAAGGAATACATGATGGAAAAGACAAGATTAAAAGTCACAAAAAGTCCTCATTTTAAACAGAAACAAACTGAAATCCAGAAACTTCACCTAACATCAGAGAGCTAGTTAGTAGCAAAGCAAAAGTTATATTTCCCTCCTAAATTCTCCTTCTTGGCAAGTGGAGCCCAGGGTTTTGTGCAGCGGTATGCTGGTCAATGTTTAACAATCAGCTCTCCAAAAAAAGATATGCACGTGTGTACAAACATAACTTTATTATAAATTTTATTGATATAAAGGATGTATGTCACACCACGTATAAATAATAAAATAGTAGAATACACTTTATTATAAATTCCACACACTTATAACTTCAATGCAACTTACTATCTTGCAAAATCTGCTATCGGTTTTCATAATTCTGTTGCTAAAAATAGTGTCACAAAACCAAACAGTGATGACTATTCAGTTCAGTCAAGAAGTCACTCACCTCATTGACAATCAAGTGTAGTTCCAACATAAATGTTGAATGCACAAAGGCGAATAAACTCATTTGACGATGAGATGAGTTATCATTTGTGTGAAACGGATGATAATTTTCAAATGCTATGATATAGACAATCTCATGACTAGCCTCCCAGACTTTTCAGTTTGTTAACCTTTTTCTCTATCACGTTTTTAAAAGCCTAAACAATCAACAAAAGTATAAACCAAGCCCCAATTTATAGCATTTGTCAGTTTCCACGGTGTAAATATTCTCATCATGGCTGATTTTAAGATGCCAATGAAACCTCATTGGGCCAGATGTTGGAAGAGATGCCTGGTGGCACACTATTATGTGGTATCCTTACCATTCAGAAACAATTGACATAAATAACCGCAACAGCACAGATAATAGTAAAATGTAATAAAATGTTTTGGAAGTGATGAACTTTGAGTATTTATTACTCTTATTTTTAATCTAAATTATTTAATTGTAATCCATATAATTTAATTTTAATAATGGCCAAGTTTAACAACCAGCTTACAAAATCCTGAAATTTTAATAATTCATATTTCTGAGACAGTTAAAGTCAAGTCCAGCTCACCATTGATTCTGTCCTGACAGTTTGCAAAGCCCTGAGCTGACTGTAGGAAAGGAGCAGAGCTAGGCTAACCAAATCCCAGGACTATGGTGCATAAGGGAATAAAAACAGTCGTGTGACAAAGACAGGATATAAAACCAAGGAGATTCTGAATAAAGTTCCTTGTTCCAAGAGGTTATTAAAGAGAATGAGATAAATCTATAAGTACTAAAGTAGAAAGCTGTCCATGATTTATCAGTAAGAAAGTTTACTTACTAATAAAAACATATTGTTTTTAAGTATCTATGCCTCTGTATATGTGCTCGTGTGTCTCTGTGTATAGATGTCTACATACAAATGGTAAAACAAAATAATCAAAATAGAAAAATAAGGACTAGTCAAAATATAAACAAATAATCAGACAAAAATGATAGTAAAAAGCCAAGAATCTATAACCAGGGAAAGTCTGTAGGGAGTAAGAAAATGAGTAGATTCTAAAAGGCAGCAGGAGACAAATCTCAAGGAAATCTCTTTGGCACTGAAACAAATTCAGATTTTTTTCTATCAAGAAGCCTGGAGCTTTCATGCTGAGAAGAAAGGGACTTGTTAGCAGTAAAAATTCCTATTGCCATAAGCAGCTGCTGTACCTTCTTCATTCTTTTAACCATTTTAAGAAAAAGCAATCACACTGTATCCTGTTGCATGTCCTATGTAACAATTCCTTTTACCAGAATTCCCAGAAAACTGATTCTAGTAAGATAAACTGGTGCTAGAGAAAATCAAAAGTTGCTTGGGGGTTGCCTGTGACAGGGAATTTAAGAGTCCAGAGTCCAGGGTATTTGAGACAGAAAGAAGTGAATTAGGATAGCAGAATGGTGTGGGCAAAACAGATGATGGAGTGAGAGGAGGGAGAATCAAGTAGCTTCGTGAGCAGGGTCATTTGAGAAGGGAGAAAGATGTCTATGTACGATTTCTTAAAAACTTTCTGGGAATGCTGTGTAAAATTCCCATATTGCTTTAAGGAAAACTGCTATAATGGTGGACATGTTTCCTCAAGGCCTCTGGAGGCAGACTGCTTCCTTTTAATACGACTCTACTTAAGGACTAGGCCACAATGAGGAGCAGCTCAAGGATTACGCTTTGAGCTCAGAGGTGTTGGCTAGTGCTATGGGCTTTCATATCTGTCTACATTTTAAGTTACTAATGGATTGATTTTCTTTTACACATATTTTGTGTCAAGTCCTTTATTCCACAGAGGATGTTCAATAAATGCTTATTGGCTTTTTGGTCAATTTGCAGTGACATTGGTCAATTCACAGGGTGTAAAAAACATTCATTTTCCTTACATAGAAGCTAAAAAAAGAGAACATATATGTCTTCAAAAAAGAGATTCTGCTCTGTACTGAGACAAAGAAGTCTGTAGAATCTTTAGCGGTTGAGCTCATTTTTAACTGGCATTATATTGATTAAGCTTCTAAGACTGTTTAAATTACTTATAATAATCAAATTAAACATAAATTCAGTGTTCCTAATACATATCAATGTGGTTTTAAATCGCATTGGTGTACCAGAAGGAGAGCTGAGGTTAGGGTGAGAAGTTCTACATTTGAACCCTGGCTCGCCATGTACTTTCTGAAGTCTCTGAATTTCTGTTTCCTCATCCATAAGATGGAAATTCAAAAATACCCCTCAGCAGATGAATTTCTAATGATAAGGAGTACAATTCACAATAACAATATAACTGTGAATCTTTTAGAACAAATAACTTCATTATGGGAACACAAACATAAATCTCAGAAAGGAGAATGGCATACAATCACTGGACATATAGCTATATCTGTGTCATTTTGATCACAATTTTGGCACAATGTCATTTTGATCACTCAGTTGTGGCACAATGATTACATGTTCCGTCTCTGTAGGCAGAGAGCCAAGGATCACATTCTAGCTCTTCCATGCTCAGTTCTATAATGCTGTTCAAATACCCAATCTCTCTGATTTTGTTTCCAAATATCCAAAATGGGAACAATAACGATATTATCAAATTCATTGGTTACTGTATGGGTTTAATAAGATAATATATGTAAAAATACTTAGCATTTAACAAGAGCCAGATAAAAGTTAGATATTTTTGTTTTAAAAGGTGTTATAACAAGCTTGTTTGAAGGTTAGTATTTTTTCTCTCAAAATCTTCTTTCTGGCTATTTTGGCCATTAAGATAGAGGAAATGAAGATTTACTTTTTTGACTTCCCATACTGCATAATTCAAGAATCCCATCTCATAAGAGAGGATTTCTAAAAAGCAAACTTTTCTTTATCTGGATGCATGATTTAAAAAAACAAGAACAAAAATAAAAACAAAACTTGTATCTGAGAACTATAGTCCCCAAAGCTAATCTAATCTATTCTGAATTCACTGCCACATTATGACAAATTATGATTAAGTTTTAATTGAGATGTCTAAATCCATGAAGCATAGCAATTGGATTCCTTGTCTTTGTTCACTTTATGTGACCTAGTTAACAGAAACAGATGGAAATCAACTAAGGGTCTGTAACACTCTGACCTTTGAAATTGGACTCAAGGCTAAAAGCTAGAAGCCATAATTTAGTAGTTAAATAACTTTGTAATCTTAGTTTTAGCTATTTTATTGAACAAAATTATTTTTAAAAAATTCTGCTGTGAAAATAATATACTACATTTAAATGCTTCATTGGGAGTAGCATTTAAAAGACTAATGATAACCATTCTCTTGCACTTTGCACTAGTATTTTGAAGTTCCACCTATAAATCAAAACTAAACGAATTTATCATCTTTGGAGAACTACATATATGAATTACAATGCCATCACTCCATTTTGCTAGCTACAACCTTGTTGATTCTCATTTTTCTTTTGAGATCTATTAAGCAGTTTTTGGGGGGACATTTTAATTTGAGATAAAGTTTACATTTCTATTCACAAAAAATTAATTCTGTGTTGGCTATATCCTAAAGGAACTAGAATCGACTTAAGATCACTATCATTATTAAGGAAAAAGAGTCTTAGATTTTTATAAACTTGATTTTTCATACCAGAAAAAGGTAAGAACTTTCGGGAACTGCTACTGGGTAATATTTAGAGATCTTCCAAATTAAGAGAACCAGAGTCACATAAATGAAAATATTTATAAGTTGTCATTGATTCATTTTCTCTTCTTTCCACTCTGAGAAGCACATGAGTGAAATAAAGAAACTTAATTTTACTGTAACATAAGTTGCCATTTGTTTAGAGTGATTATTTGTACAGCTTCAAAGAGGTAATTGTCTTCAATAGATTGAATAGTTTTTGAGCAAAATACTCAATTGTAATACATACTGAAAGTGAGGGAGGGGGAAGCAGATAGTGGGAGAGGAAAGATATAAAATTTAAGAAAGTTTCTAGTATACCTAAAAAGATTGGGCAGTTGGAATACTCAAGGTCCTATTTTATATGTCAAATGAGTATCAAAAAGAATAAACTAGATCAAATTTTATATGATTTAGAATTGAATAATACAAAATTTTTAATAATACAAAATTTTTAATAATACAAAATTTTAATAATACAAAATTGAATAATACAAAATTTTTAATAACATTCACATTTTGCCTTCCAAATTTTGAAAAAATGTGTCCAAATTTTACAGCTGAGCGAACTGTGAATTATGTTTCATGTTTTGATGGTGGCAAAATGTTGGTCTACTTTAGTTAGAAAAGAGAAATACCCAGAATCCTTTGTCAGGGTTGTTTACTATTGTTTATATACATGCGATTTTGATGACCACTGTATTACTTTTAACACTTTACTATTATAGTTAAAAAATTTTTTTCTGTAACAAAGTCATGTAAATGTTCATTATGTGACTGGTATAAGTGTTAATGCTAATGTTAAAAAAAACTTGCCCAGAAACAAAGATCTTTGGAACAATATGTGAAGATGACGAATAAAACACATGAAAGAAGCTAAAGCAGTCCCTACCCTCCAAGATTTTCTTCTAAAGATTAGAGATAATGGTGAAAAGATAAGAAATAGAATTAAAGCAAATGTACAGTGGTCGTAGATTTATATGTTAAAAGTATGTATCTCCTCTATGAAAATATTCATATGAAAACATACTAATTTTGAATTATGGGAGGTCTTCAGATACATGATAGTACTCTAAAGATTCATAAGAGGGATGATATACCAGAAAAGGCAAATATGTAAAGTCAGAAAATAGTTCCTAGAGCCGGGGACTCAACAAAGATTAATATTAAATGAGCATGAGTGATGTTATTGGAGAGATGTAATGTGTAAAATGAATCTGATGGGTCTAAAATCAAGGTGTTAGCTGGGCTGTTTCTTCGTACAGGCTCTAGGCGTAAGTCTGTTCCTTGCTTCTTCCAGGTTCTAGAGGCTTCTGGCATTCTTTGGCTCCTGGCTACATCACTCCAATCTCTGCTTCCACTGTGATGACCCACCCAGATAATCCAGGATAATATCCCCAAATCAAGATCCTTAATTTAATCACATCTACAACGATCATTTCTCCATATATGTTTTACCATTAAAACAAACATTCACAGTTTCTGTGCATTAGGACATGAGCATCTTGAGGGCTAATTTTCAGCCTACAACAGATGGGTAGAGAAGAGAAGACAGGGACTTTGATTTATGCATTTTTGCTCTCTTCACACTTAGCACTATACTTGGCACTTGGTGGATATGTGTTTACCAAATTGAGGAGAGGACATGAAGAAAGATACAAAGGCGGGAATGATGGGAACTCTGACTAGATTTTTAGATGAGGACTGAAGGATTATAGCATTAAGAATGGTTGAAAATGAAGTGGAAAGGCAGGTTGGGGCCACATTGTTGAGTGCCCTGAATAGCAGGCCATGATTTTAGACTTGAAATAATGAGGAACTATTAAAGACTTTTAATTATGAGAAAGAAATGATTATAGAATGTTTGATAAAAGGTTAATCTGGTGACTACTCACCATGTATAGTGACTCATAATATTTGAGTCACTATATGGAGGTATATCTGTTAAGATTGATTGTATTTGTTCTATAAAGAATAGAAATTCCAATATAATTAAATGAAAGTTGTTTATTTTCTCCTATAACATGGACACTGAAGGTAAGTGGCTGTGCATTCACAAAAAGCAATTTTTCCTATGATCTTAAAGCAAAATTCAAACAGTATCGGGTTATTGGGAGTCAGATCAATCTTTTTAAAACAAAGAAACAGGAGACATAAGTACAAAGTAAGCAATGTTTTCTTTCCAAACGGGAAGTGACTGGAGTTTTATTTTCCTTAAGAACTTTCAAGGTTTTCTCAGCAATAAGTGATACTTGGCTTGGTGCTCACCATACTTTGAATGAGCCTGAGAGAGGGCAATCTATAAATTCAGATCTACATAAACCTCACAGCCTTGGACCACTTCAAATCCTTTATTGTCTATTGATTGTATCTGTAATTGCAGTTGGAAGGTGTGAAGAATAGGACATGTATTTTGTAATGGTTATTTAGTGCCTATTAATATAATGATTTTTTTGCAGTGACCATATCTTCTTTCTCTTCAATATCTTAAAAAGAAAGAAAGAAGAGAGTCTTTTAGGTCATCTTTGTTGATCACAAATGGGCAGGAAGCAGAGTAGAAAGACTTTCTATACAAATGTTCTTCTTTTATAATTATACACAGCTATCTGAAAATCTTTTTAAAGTTCTTATTACATTGTAGATATGATGAACTCATAAATTCACAGATAAGAAGAGATTAAATATAAGCAATTATCAAAAAATAAGGAACTAATAATCCTGAAATTAACCAAGTCATTTATGTTTTGAAAAAATAGACTAAGATGGGAAAAAAATGGCATAGATGATAGAAGCTCTGTTCATCTCTCTAGCGACCAAATCAAAGTTGTGAGGAAACAAGGAGCAGCAGCAAGGAAAAATCACCTGGGATCTAGATGAACAAGCCGTAGAATTAGGGAGAAATCCAAGAAATCACCCTGCAATGGCAGAAGGTAGGTTGGGGCAAGGATGCAGAGCTTCCAGGTCTCCAACGTCTGAGTGAGACGGTGGCTGTCGCAGCAGTGGCGACAGTGGCAGTGGTGACAGCGGCAGCGGCAGATGCCTCTTAAAGGGGCCATGGCCACGAGTGGATTTTTGGGCGACAGACCTGCTCGCTCTGAGCACCAGTGCCTACTTGGCTGAGCACAGGGGCATGAGGGATTTATAGGGAGATATTGTCGAAGAGAGGGTTGAGGTGAGACTCGCTCGGTAAGGCAGTATCCATTGTTCCCTGTTGAGCCCTCCCCCACCCTAGTGCACGGACACTGCGCAGCCATAGCCTAGATGTCATCAAACTGGATAACAGGTAGCTCAGCCCAGAGGATTCCTTGAAACCCCGTCTCCCCAACCCAGGCCTCATCCAAGCCACATCCAGGTGTATCCTCAGCAAGTCAGATGCGCCTTGCTTGAGCAGTGCCTAGACTCACACTTGAGGCAACTGGCCTCGGTTTTTGGTGTGGCCTTTTGAGGCAACTGTAAGCACAGCATCTGTGGATTGCTTGCTGAATCTTAACAGGTGGCCCTGGAGGGGCAGAGGTTTGGGCTAAATTTGTCTTGCAACTGAACCCCTCTCAGGACTGTGCCACTGGACACCTACTTCACAAATCCACACTAATGAGACCGGAAGACTTAGGAGCCTTGCTTAGTACATAGAAACAGACATGGAAAGGCAGGCAAAATGGGAAGACAAAGAAACAGAAACCATATGAGAGAACAGAACAGCGATCCAGATATAATGGAGTCAAGTAATCTAACAGATGCAGAATTCAAAACATTGGTTATAAAGATGCTCAATTAACTTTTTAGAAGTATAGATAAATTTAGTAAGAACGTTGACAAAGAGATAAAAAACAAAGAAATGGAAATGGAAATTATAAAAGAGAATCAGTCTGAAATGAAGAACACATTATCTGAGATGAGAAGTATATTAAATGGAATAAAGAAAGGAATAAACAAAGAGAAAAAAGAAAAAGATCAAATGCCCTATCTAGAGGATGGGAAAGTCAATCAGGACACTCAATCAGAATGGCAAGAAATAAGATGTCAAGACTATGAAAATAATTTAAGGAGCATATGGGACACTATTAAGGATTAAAATATCCATCTGATCGGCGTACCTGAAAGAAAACAAGATGTTGAACAGCTGTTTGATGAAATAATGATGGAAAACTTTCCTAACCTGGTGAAAGAAATGGACATAAAACTCCAGGAAGCTCAGAGAATCCCAAAACCAGGGACCCAAAGAAGCCAACACCAAGACACATCATAATTAAAATGCCAAAGGTTAAATACAAAGAAAGAATATTAAAAGCTGCAAGAGAAAAACAGATAGTTACCAACAAGGGAACACCCATAAGACTGGTGGCTGATTTCTCAAAAGAAACTATGTAGGGCAGAAGGGCTTGGCACAAAATATTCGATGTGATGAAGACCCAGAATCTACAACCAAGAATACTTTATCCAGCAAAGCTATCATTTAGAGTTGAAGGACAGATCAAGAGCTTCCCAGACAAAAATAAGCTAAAGGAATTTAACACCACCAAGCCAGAATTACAGGAAATGTTGGAGGGATTTCTTTAAGAAGAAAAAACATGTATCAAAAACAGGAATAAAGAATGGTAACAACTACATTCCTATCAATAAGTACCACAAATGGAAAAGAATTAAGTACTCCAACGAAAAGATATAGTGGCTGAATGAATAGGAAAAAAGACCCCTACATGTTGCCTACAAGAGACTCATTTCAGATTGAAAGACACCCACAGACTAAAAGGAGAGGATGGAAAAAGATATTGCTTTGATGGACCTAGAAGTATTTAAGTCAGACAGAGAAAGATAAATACTATATGATTTTACTTATATGCAGGATCTAAGGAATAAAAAGAACAAACTAATCAAAAACAGACTCACAAATATAGTGGACGATTTGGAGATGGACAAAGGAGAGGTGGGGTTGGGGAGCTGGGAGAATGGGGTGAAAGATTAAAGAAGTACAAGTTAGTAGCTGATGAATGGTCATGGGAATGAGGAGCATGGCACAGGGAATGCAGTTAGCATTAATATGTTGGCTAGGTGGAGGGTCAGGGGAGGGAGGGAACAATTGGGGGGTTTGTTTTATGAACTATATAGATGTCTAACCAATGTACTGTATACTTGAAACTAAAATAATTTTTTAAAATAGACTAAGTTATGTTCTAGGTATTCTAGGATTATTAATAAGGTCACTGTAAACATTAATTTCACTCTTCGCATATCTTGAAAAAGTAAGCTTCCCACAGTAGAAACTTGGGCTGTCTGTGAATGGCATTCACCCCTGCATGAACTTCCCAATTGATCCCTTCCATCACTAAAGGTTATTATAATTTTATGAGAGAAGAAGAAAGGAGCATTTCAGCCAGTATCATGCTCTGAGAACCACTTTCTTTCTTTCTTTCTTTCTTTCTTTCTTTCTTTCTTTCTTTCTTTCTTTCTTTCTTTCTTTCTTTCTTTCTTTCTTTCTTTCTTTCTTTCTTTCTTTCTTTCTTTCTTTCTTTATCTATCTATCTACTTATTTATTCATTCATTTGTTTGTTTAATTTATTGAGTGTAACATTGGTTAATATAATTATATAATTTTAAGATATACATTATAATTTGACATCTGTATATTCTATTGTGTGTTTACCACCCAAAGTTCATTTTCCTTCAGCTATCATATATTTGATCCCCTTTACCCACTTTGCCCTCCCCCTAACCCCCCTATATTTGACCCCCTTTACCCCATCTACCGTCCTCCTCCTCTCCCAGCCCCTACTCTCTGGTAACCACTAGTCTATAGTCCATGTCCATGAGTCTCTGTTTGTTTGTCTTATTCCTTTGTTGCTTTTAGGTTTATATCCCATATATAAGTGATATCATGTGATTTCCAACTTTTTCTGTATGGTTTATTTCTCTTAGTATGATAAACTCAAGATCTATCCATGTCGTTGCAAATGGCATTATTTCATCTCTTCTTATAGCTGAATAATATTCCATTGTATATATATACCACAACTTCTTTAGCCAATCATCTATCGTAGGACACTTCGGTTGCTTCCATGTCCCAGCCACTGTGAATAATGCTGCTATGAACATTGGTGTGCAAATATCTTTTTGGATATGAGTTTTCAAGTCTTTGGGATAAATACTAAGGAAAACTTTATAAAACATTGTTTGTTTAACTATCAATGGGATACAAAATAAAATATCTGCAGTCACATGGGGACTCTGCCTTGCCCAATTCTTCAACAGCTTCCCCAACACCTCAAGTGCTAGCTGTCCTTTCAGGAAGAAACAGTTTCATTTTGCTTTTTATCTTGTGATCATCAATTAGACCACATTTACCAAAGGGGTACTATCTTGCTGACTTTCTCTCACTCTTCCTTCTGCTCCATGCAGGTGATGGGTAGATGAGTTGAGAGGTTTTACTCTCCAGACTTTGATTTCTTTTCCCAGGTCGGGTGGACTCAGGCCCTATGCTGCAAACACACTCTCTCTACACATGTTTCTAACAAAATTCAGGGTTTGGATTTGGGAGGCAGTAGAAGACTTATGCCTTTTCCTCCAATTTTCTTTCCTTACCTCTGCCTCAGGGGTCATCAGATGCTGGCTCGAAGGATACTTTTAAAATTTCAGTCTCACTCTTGTCCCTTCAGAAGGAAATTTGCAGGGGCAGGAGGAAGATGGTGGTCAGCAGAGCTTTGTTGCATCCTTAGCTCTACTATCACTGAATGCCTTCACATTTAATTATCTTCCATTTAAATTGATATGACTAGTTTGGAGAGCCATGTGGCTATATTGCATAAAGATAAACATGCGCATACCCTCTGGTCAGCAGTTTCACTCTAGATATAGTTAGTCCTGGAGAAAGTTTCATACGTAAGAGAAAGCGGTACATACAAAAAAGTTTGTTGCAGCTTTGTAATGGCAAAAAATAAAATGAAATAAAAAATAACCTAAATGTCTATCAATAGAATGTCTATTAATTATGGCATAGTCATGGAATAAAATATTATTCAGCAGTAGAAAGTAAATGAGCTAGAGGTCTCACACCTCTCATTTATAGAAATGCTATGTATTTCGTGAAAACAATGCTATATATTTCAAGATGCGTACATATAAATTAAATCGAAAATTGAATTAAATTTAAATAAAATTTATTTTATTTAAATTGAATAACTTAAATTGAGAATGAGAGACATCAACTTCAGGAGAATGGTTATTTAGGGGCAAGGATGTCAAGAAATAGAATTGTGGAAAGGTCCAAAAGGGCTTTAATTGTAAAATTTTAAGTTTTTAGGCCATGGGTGGGATACATATATGTTTATTATATTATTCTATATACATTTTCATATGCTTGAAATATTTTATTTCTAAAAATCTTCTAAACCCTCATGAGATGCCAAATACTATCACATACTGACCATTTACAAAAAGAGAAATACCTTTCGATCAAAATGCAAGAGATAACTGCTTTCACCTGAGAAACTCTTGTGTTTTATTTTCATTAACAAGGTAAATCACTTGCTAATAATACTTCTCTTTTCCTTTTCCTGCCTGGAAGCTCAGAGCCAAGTCTAAGCTCCAACTTTAATAACCTAACAGGACCCTGTGTATCTGTACTTTTCTTCCTGAATTTCATTTCTTATAAACATGCATTTTTCCTGGTTCTGCATTTGTTTGATCTATTTTATAGTTTTACAAGCCTCTTCCCATTCTTTGTGAAAGAAAAAGAGTTATAAATAAAAATGTAAAAATTATTTTTTAAATCCTAGTTTTCTTTTTGTTCACATAAACATAGTATTTGTACAGAGTAGGACTATGTGTCTGCCTTATTTACATTACTATATCTCTGTGTCTGGCATTTCATTATTTGATTAGTAAATGAGTTAATAAATCCACAAATTCATCCTTAAACAGATCTTGATTTTTTCACACTTCAAAGGTGTCTAATTTGTCTTGTTATAAATTTAGCTTTAGTAAACTTCTTGGTGAATGCGGTTTTGGATTATTTTCTAAGGTTATTTTTCCAAGAGTAAAATTACATGTGCCAAAGATATGAGCACTTAATGGCTATTGAAATGTTTTTCAAATTGTTCTCCAAAAAAGCTTTTACCGGTTTCGATAGCAATGAGCTATGTATGAGGTTATTCTTTCCCCAGAATATAATGTGTTTATATTACACTGTGTTCATATGGAATTTTGTTTTGTTCTGTTATGCAATTTAATAGATGCAAAAGTATAGCTTGATGTGGAGTTAATAAATTTTTAAATGCTATGTTAGTTTACCTACCGTTCATATCATCTCCTATTTTAAATCACTATTTTTTTGTGTGGCGAATTTCATGTGTTCTTGTGAATCAATTCACTCAGCTTTTTCAGACCTTATCATAGATTTCCATTTTTTAATATGACCCAATAGAGAAAATAACCCATGTAAACTACTGAGGCTTTCTAATTCCCAGTAACTGCCTTTATGACTTATGGATAATAAACCTCTTTGGACTTCAAATTCCTGTAAAGTGGAGATCTGTACCTTGAATGTCTATTGTATTCCAAATCATACATATATAATATCACCACATGACAGCTGTCCAGTAAATGATAACAATTGTTGTTATTTTAATTATGACCTTTAAAATCTAGATGGTCATTGAGTTCATTTCTTGGTCTTTGTACATAAGGAACAAATAATTATTAGTTATGGATTTTTTTTTCATTATCCATCTTGAAGTGCCTTAAGCAAAAAGTGGAATTTACCAATAGAAAGATAGAATAATCAAGAAAAGGAAGGAGCAGAGATCCAGCTGGGCTTCTAAATACAGAAACCCTCAATCCTGACTTTGCCAGAATGTTCTATCCTCAACTCCTATCTCCAGTTCTCCCTATACCTGGGTGCCATTCTCTTTCTCCACAGGTGGACTTTTCTCAGATAACTGCCAAAACTCCCCAAGATTTATACCTTACCACTTCACTTTCTTAAGAGAGATGGCCTGAGCAGTCCCTCAGATTCCAAGTCCAAATATTTTTAGGGAAGGGGCTTTTGACTCGTATGTGGCTGGGTTACCTGAGAATATGGCAGCTTCTATGGAAACTTTAAGGAAACTTTAAGAAAAAACTTTATTTCTGGTGTTTCCAGAAGAAATGAGGGATGAACAGAACAGTCAGAGTTCACCATAAATTTGAATGGTTAAGAATCCCTTGAAAGGGAGGGATTGGTCCTTTGGGGATATGCATAATCCCTTTTTAGTAGATCTGGAATAAAAACATAATTAGAATGAAGTAAAAGGTTCTGGATGAGAGACACCCAAGTAGTAGCAGGATGAGGTGGTGCTATATAAAAAAGTTGCCTGTTTTGTGTGTATGTGTTCAAAAGCCTTGCAAGTTATTCTCCCTCGAGGTGCTCAATGACTAATTGTTGAATGAGGAAAAACATTTAATAAATTGCCAAACACAATATCTAGCCCATAATAAGTGCTCAATTAACATCTGTTGAATTAATGAGTAACTACAAGCCTGGGTTTTATTCTGGGTCCAATTCTTAAAACAAATGTGAAATAGTAGCCTGATGGTAAGTAGAGGAGAGAATCTAAGAAATGAGCACAACACTAATCGGTAGAATCCATGTAAATAGCACTCGGCAAACAAAAATAACTCCAATTAAGAGCCATAGACCACACTTAGATAATGTAACTGGAGCGGCAGTGGGATGTGGTACAATACAAGCCAGGAAGGAGAGAAGAACAGACTCCTCGAAGAATCTCATTGTGGTGTCTCCCAAGACCTAAGAGTCCTGGACCCTGTAACCAGGAGAAACTAACTAGCAATGAATCGTCAGGCAACTATTTGCTATCATCACTACTAGATGTTTTTTTTGTCCCGGTGAAGAAATATCAATAACTCCCAAAAGATGTATATTTGAACATTTAATTCATTCTATCTTCCTTAGGCTTTTTAAAATCTAAACTACATAGACTACAATCTAGATTACATAGTGTATTACTTCAATGACTGTTATGGTTGCCTTAGTCCTTCTGCCTCTCTAACCTTATAACCCTGGATAATACAAAATAAATCCATTTTCTGCTGCTATGTGCAGGTGCTCCTAGAAAACATTACACAATAAAATTGGGGCCACCAGAAGTTAAGTGTTTTTGGTCCCATCAGGGCCTGTTTGTCTACTTTACAGCTCTCTTGTCCTTTATTAGTTTCCCTTTCTATTCTTCTCTAGTGCTGTTCTAAACTGAAGCCATTTTCCTCAAGCATTTTACCCAGAGCCCATTCCCTCAGGCTCGACCTATGTCCTGGGCAGCTATTTTCTCCAAGAAAATGGAAACCATCTAAATATGAATTTATATGTATGCATCCCTGAAATATATAGCACTGTTTTCATAAAATACATAGCATTTCTAGAAGTGAAAGGTGTGGGATCTCTAGCTCATTCACTTTCTACTGCTGAATCTAAATCCACCTCAAACTTACCACTGCCTATGTCAGTCATTGTCAGCCCTGGGTGCACATTATAATTATCTGGAGATTTTTCTTTTCAAGTCTGTGTCTTGCCTTGAGATTCTGATTTAATTAGTCTGGGTCAGCAGTAGTCTTTTTTAAAAGCTCCCCCAGATGATTCTATGTTCAACTAGGGCTGAGAACCATTGACCTATATCCATTCTTCTATCATTTTCTCCAATCTCTGACATAAATGTCCTACCAGTCAAAGCCCAAGTTTTTAAACAGTGTTTTACTTCTATCCTTTTGACTTTTGGTTCCCGTTTTTGGTGGATAGAGAATTTCTGGCAGGAATACTTGACCTACGGATGGTATCTAGTCTTATCCTCGGAGACACTCAGAAAAGTTGCTCCTCCCAATCTGTCAGAAGAAAACACATCCTGAGTGGTAAGTGCCAGTAGAGAAGAGCAGCTGAGATACTTGAGTAGTACTTGAGCTTCTAGATCTTTCATAGAGTTAGGAGCACAGGCTTGGAGTCCTTTGAATTAGTTCAGTTCTTGCTCTTCCACCCATAGCTGTGTGACCTTGGCAAATTCTTAAACTTTTAAACTTATGTTTCCTCTTAAGTAAAATGTACCTCCTTCATTGGTTCTGTGGGCATAACTGAGATAATGAATATAAAGTCCTTTGCACAGGGCTTATAGGATGTGATCGATGAATGTGGTGATTATGGACAGATTCATTTAAGCTAACCATCTTTTTTATTTCTTCACTCTAAGAAATCTCCATGAGTGATTTCATCTGTTACTGTGATTTCCCAAATATATATATATACACACACACATCTCCATTCCTTACCTAAATCTTGAGTTTCAACCCCATCTGTTCCTCAGTAATCCCATCTAGATTTCTAATCTCTAATCCAGGGCAGATAGTCAAGTTACCCATTCAGTAATGTACTCAACAATTTCTATTGATAGCCTACTATATACCAGGCACTGTTCTAAGTATTGGATAAAACAAAGTCCCTGTCTTCAAGTGTTTATGCTTTACTGTTTCCACCTTCACAATCATTGTATTAGTCAAACCCATGGTACCAGTTTCCTGGATCTCACTGACTCCTAATTAGCCTCTCCGTCCCTCTTATTGCTTTCCTCCAATCCATTCTTTGTGGAAGAGCAGAGTCATTATTCTAACCTCTAAATCTTTACAGGCCAATATCTTGCTTAAAACCCTTCAAAAATTCCCAGTAACTTGCAAGATTAAGTTTAAATTTCTTAGAAAGATGCTGATTCCTTTCTTATTTTCTTCTTTAGCCTCATCTCTTTCTAGGTTCATCTGCAAACCTGAGGCACCAGCAGCAACGCTAAGCTTTTGTGGTTCCATAAATGTTTCATGCTTTTTTGTGTGTCTGTACGGACTTCTGTCCTCTTATGTTTGGCGAAGTTCTATTAGTTTATAAAATACTCTGCTTTCTTGACTCCTCACTCTTCTCTGACAGAATTAATCATTAATTCCTTCGTATAATATTGTGTCTTATAAAACTCTATTTTATATTTCTTATGATGTTTTATTTATTTACCTACATGCCTGTATTCTACTAAGCCTTTTAGGGCAGAAGCAGGGTTGTATTCTTCACCTAGCACTGTGCCTACACATAATATGTACACCAATATTTATTAAACTTTATAAAAATTTAATTACAATACATACATAATAAAATATTAGAATGAGGCTCATTTTGTGTCAGTTTTAGCTGAAGCTCCAAGACAATAGTTGATAAAAACTCCTATATGCATATTTCTGGATCACCAGCGCTAGGCTTAAAAAGGGATAGCTGAAAATCAGTTTTGTAACCCCAGTAAACTCACACCCTTGAGGATATATGCGGGTTTAAAATAAAGTAGTCAAGGAACAGGAAATTAGAAATAAGATAACTTCAGAGGGAGACACAGTGTGTTTCCATGAGGAAAGAGAGGAGGAGGAACCTCTGGAACTACAAAAGCTTAGAGGATTTCTAGGAGATGACTTGAAAAGCTTGTGATCCATGGAAACTGTAGGCTAATGTAAATCCTTTATCAGGAAAAACCAAAAGACTAGAAAATGAAGTTGGTTAAAAAAGAGATTATTGCTTTAGGAATGGCCTGCAATCTCAGGATTTGTCAAGGTGAAAGATGCACAAAAAATGGGTATCTTAATACAGAGAGCAGCCTTGGGACTGTAGACATGAAAAGCATTTCAAGGGACAATGAAACTCTAGCTTTCAAGTGATGTGGTCTTCCAAAAAACCAAGGACTGATAAGGAGTCTATAGTGGTTAATTTTATGTGTCAACTTAAGTGGGTCACAGGATGCCCAGATATTTGGTTCAACATTATTTCTGGGTGTGCCTGTGAAGGCGATTCTGTAAGAGATTAACATTTGAATTGATAGCCTGAGGAGAGCTGATTGCCTTCCTCAATGTGGGTGGACATCTTCTAATTAGTTGAGGGTCTGAATAGAACCAAAAGGTGGAGGAAGGTAGAATTCTCTCTCTACTTGAAAGCTTGAGCTGGAACATCAATATTCTCCTACCCTCAGACTGGGACCTATACATACCATCAGTGCGCGACTAAAATTGTACCACCAGCTTTCCTGGATCTCCAGTTTGCGGATTGTAGGACTTTTCAGGCTTTATAATCTTGTGAGCCAATTCTTTATAATAAATCTTTTTATTATATATATGTATATATATATACACACACACACACACACACAATAATCATATATAATCATATATAATATATTGTATAACTAAGATGTATATATATTTTTGTTGTTGTTGTTGTTCTATTTCTCTGGAGAACCATGACTAAAACAGAATAAAAAGCAGCCAGATACAGAATATTGCCCAAATATAGAAACCTCAAATAAAGAATGAGATTGCTCCAGAAATGGAGAGATTTCTGAAGAAATTGTATATGGGCTCTAAGAAAGAGAATCCCTTTAAGCATTCAACAAGCTTAGAGATAGTTACTGAGACTGTCTGCTACAGCCAGAGGAAACCAATAAGAGGTATTTTTGTTTTACAAGTGAGATTTGCTTGCCTTTTTTCCTTCTTTTGGTTTGGGTTCCCACAGAAGCAGACTCTTAGATATAGATGTGAGTGCAAATAGTTTATTTGGGAGGTGATTCCAAGAAGCACAGGCAAGGAATGTGTAGTGAGAAAAAGAAAGGAGGGAAGCCAGTAACATATAAGAAACTGAGTAAGTTACTTCTATGGGAACTGAAGCTCAATCCTTCTGCTCTGGGATAGAGTAAAGAATGTACCTCAAAGTCACTCCACCCAAAAGAGCTGGGTCTCTGTCATTACTTGCTAGTCATTTGTTGAGGGTTTCTCCTTGGAGCATTAATTCCTCAGAAGTCCTGGCCTTCTCTGAGTTCACAAAGAGTGGGCTCTAGTGGCCAAAGAAGTCCCAAGTTGAGGGAAGGGAGAGGCTCTGCATTTGAGTGGAGTTTTGAGTTTCTACTTTTGCCAGAACTGGGCATTTTAATGCCTGAAAAGTGACCAGAGGATGATTTTTTTTCTCTGATAGTCACTAGGAAAGATATGGGAACTGCCCTAGATTTCTTTGAATAAATGGGAAAGAACTCCTCCAAGAGAAGGACTAAATGGACTGTGGAGAATGTAAAATATACTAGTTTTCTCACTGCATGAGTCCCACTCATGTACTACTCAGCTAAAAAATTAAAAATTCGGTAAATCAGATTTTTAATCTATAGAATAACAAATACCATAACAAATAACAGAAAAAAACATTTATTGAGAAATTTCCATGTGAACTGCTGTGTACAAAGACCTATGAGGTATGTGGTAACAGGTAGCAGCCTAGTTTCATTCTTTTGCATGTGGCTTTCCAGTTTTCCCAGCACCATTTATTGAAGAGGCTTTCTTTTTTCTATTGTATGTTTTCAGCTCCTTTGTTGAAAATTATTTGCCCGTCTATATGTGGATTTATTTCTGGGCTCTTGCTTCTGTTACATTGTTCTGTGTGTCTGTTTCTCTGTCAAGCCAGGCTATCTGTCATCATACACTGACGTTAACTTAAAATGGATCTAAGATCTAAATATAAGACCCGAAGCAATAAATTGCATAGAAGAAAACATAGGTACTAAATTTATGGATCTTGATCTTAGGGAGGGTTTTATGAATTTGACCTCAAAGACAAGGGAAATAAAAGCAAAAATTAATGAATGAGACTATATCCAACTCAAAAGCTTCTGCACAGCAAAAGAAATAATCAACAAAACAAAGAGGTGACCAACCAAATGAGAAAAAGTATTTGCAAATAACATTTCCGATAAGGGGCTTATATTCAAAATATATAACTCATACATCTCAACAACAGAAAAATAAACAATTCAATTAAAAAAATGGGCAAAGGACCTGCACAGACACTTCTCCCAAGAAGATATTGAAACGACCAACAGATCAATGAAAAGATGCTCAACTTCACTAGCTTTTAAGGAAATGTAAATCAAACCACAATGAGATATCACCTTGCACCTGTTAGAATGGCTATCATCAACAGGACAAGTAATAATGAGTGTTGAAGAGGTTGTGGGGAAAAAGAAACCATCATACACTGCTAGTGGGAATGCAAATTAGTACAGCCACTATAGAAAACAGTATGGAGGTTCCTCAGAAAATTAAGGAATAGAAATACCATATGATCCAGCACATCCCTCTTCTAGGTATCTACCCCCAAATTTGAAAACATTTGTCTGTAAAGATATAAGCACCCCTAAATATGCACCACCATTTCCATAGTGGCCAAGACATGGAAACAACCAAAGTATCCTTTGACAGGTGATTGATAAAGAAGATGTGGTACATATATACAATAGAATATTAACCACAAGAAAAGATGAAATACCACCATTTGCAACAACATGGATGGATCTTGAGATTATCACGCTAGGTGAAATAAGTCAGACAGAAAAAGTGGAGAACCATATGATTTCACTCATATCTGGGATATAAAACTGAAAGCAACAAACGAATAAGACAAACAAACAAAAACTCATAGACACAGACAACAATTTAGTGGTTACCAGAGGGAAAGGAGGGGAAGTAAAAATGGGTAAAGGGGGTCAAATACAATGTGACAGAAGGAGATTTGATTTTGGGTGGTGAACACATAATGCAATATATAGATGATGTATTAGAGAATTGTACACTTGAAACTTATATAAGTTGATTAACCAATGTCACTCCAATAAATTAAAAAAGAACTATGAGGGATATTGTACAGGATCAATCCTAGTCTCTAAGTGGTATTAACTACTTATTTGGGAATCTAGATTGTTAACAGAATTTTTCATTAATGATTGAGTAATTTTATGATTAAGAACTGATTTTTCCATCCATTACTTACATATTGTGTTTTTTATAACTATTAGTAATCTTCAAATAGGCCTTACTCTCTGCTTATTTACCTAAATATTTATAACACTTATTGACTATAGATGAATTCTTGATATTTCTGAGTGAGAAGGAGTTTTAAGGTAGAATAAAATCACAAATCTGTGTGTAAGATTATGCTAAGTACTGAATATATTATTTAACTAATTTGACTTTAAGGGTCACCTATATGATTATATAACTGAGGATCTTGAAACCAACTGAGATGTCTGTTAGCTCCAGAAGTATCACAAGGTCAGCACAAGCAAAGATGATAGAGCATTTTCAGTATTTTTTCCTAAAGTGAATATCAACACAACTTTAATTAAAAGCAAAAATAGAGTCACGGAAGTTGATATATAAAGAAGGCAAAATGGGACAATATACTATTCTTCCATCTTATTAGATCAACTGGTATAAAAGTGTTTAGTAGGAAAGCAATCCTGATCATACACGTGAGGAGGTCCTTGAGATAAAGATACACTGTTAAACAGTGTATCTTTTTTTTCTTAGCTTACTTTAGAATGGTCCAAGGTTTACCTTGATGACCTTGTGACTCCTTTGGTAATCTATGATAGGTGAGGAGGGAGAATTAGGAAGAAGAGATAAAATCCCTCATTGACCTGGGCACAGTGAGTGTGGACTTATCGACCATGTTGGAGTAGTCAGATGCCTTAGGTCGGGGAGGAAGATCCTGTGACAGAATAAAAGAACAGGGATTTGACACAAGGAATTCTGGATTTGAGTACCACCTTTGCCTTTGACTCTGTATCTGTTCTAAAGTAATTCATTTAATATTTCTGAGTCTCCATTTTCACATCTATGGAATAGAGACAATAATAAAACCGGAAGCAATGCACTAGATTCTGGTTTATGGGTTCTGAGTACCTGTCAGATTAGGAGGATAATCAGAGAGTAAATGGATTTTTAACCTGAAGAGAAAAGGAGTAAGTCCAAAAGTTGAAAAATGAACTAAAAGTCTTATACTTGGTAGCTCCAGTCTGAAAAATTCTGATTCGGTAAGTTGAGGAGAAGATGCAGGGAATCCAAGCTCCTTGATAATTTGTGATGTGCAGCCATTTGAAAACCACTGAGTTAGGTGTAGATGGCTATTAGAAAACATTCTTTAAACATCTGTCACATGGCAATGAACATGAGATAGAAATTAGCTCTGATATAAGGGAGGCAGAAGGATAACTTCCTTAACATGTGGAGTTGCACTCAAGGCACTTAGTAACCATGCCCATATGAGTTGACTGATGAATCTGATTGGGAGATCCATGTAGGAGAAGATAAGCTCCCCCAAATTAGTGTTCCTAAGGTCCCCCCAAAGTTTTTGGAAGATAAATATACTAAGCAACAGAGGCACAGCATCCCCAACTGCTCCTCCCCTGGATAAAAAGAACTCTTGAAGGTTTATTAAATAGTAAAGTGTTGCAACATGGCAGGATGGCAGCATCACCCATTGTGGGTACAATGGACTTCAGCGATTGTCAACCAAGCAATCATTGTTAATACAATATAACACATTTTTACTGAACACTTTTAACTTTGTTACAAGGCGAATTTTCTATATATGAAATCAGAACTCCATCGTGCAAAATATCTTGCATAATGTCCCAAAGCTAATGGGGATCAAAGTCCAAACTAGGGTAAGATTCCAGTTTTCTTTGTCCTAAATCTTGTGCTATTTCCATTATGAGAGCCGTTTTCCCAGGAGAAGGATTTGGTCATGTCCAAAACAAAGTCAAGGAGCTACATATGAGAATAAGAGCAAGTCAGACCACCAGAGAGGTAAAGAATGTCAAAGACGGGCAATTTGCACAAGGGACAAAGACATATGGAAGCATCTAAGACATCAAAGTTAACAGTAAAAGATGAGACAAGTCAAAAAATTTCTCTCATTTCAAAGAGAAAGTATGAAAAAAGCTGGAAGGCCCTCTGGTTGTGATTTCGTGTCTGAGCAGATATTAAGCTTGACACTGGGGAAGACCTTACCAAACAGAAATCATCTCTTTAATGTTAATTACTAGTTAAATTCACTGTGTTAGAGAAAAATATCATTTTGTTGAATAGGGGTTATGTGAAAACTTAATCGAACTAGCTTTTTTTTTTTTTTCCACTTAAATTAGATGCTTGGTATTAGGTAAACAGAGCTTATAGTTTTAATAGATGTAAGTTACTAACTTGTCTACCCAGCCCCTCAATAAGTAATGTTTAAATACCACCATCTTGACCACAAAAATCAGGCCAACCATAAGCATTAGTCACGTCTGATTTTGCCATGGATACAATCCAAGTCCAATGTACAATTTGATCCTATATCACATTCACAGAGGAAATAGGTCCAGAGATGTTCAGCGGTTTATCCAGATCCAAGACTTGAATCTATGTTTCCAGATTCTCATTATTAAGTAGTCTTTTATTCCTCCAAGTCAATTAGATAAATGCTTAAAAATAGTAGATAGGTGTTTTAGATTGTTCTAAGAAAATATTTTTAACATAAATAATAAATGCAACTGAAGGCAACCTTATTATAAAGGTGCTCTGTCTTGAGCTTAGTGATTTATAAGCTCGTTTGTTTTGTGACTCATAGCTTTTGGAAAAGAACAAGGCTCCAAGGAAATTTTGGTTTCTATTCAGAACTGGTCAGTTGTTTTTATTCACTTTCCTCTCCTTTGTTCTGTAAAACAACAACAAAAATACTACAACCAGGTAGAGCCCTTCAAAAAGCATCGGTATATAAATCTTCATTACCTAAATTGCACAATAGAACTTCTTGCTATGTTCATACATAAGAGAAAAATGATAATAATTTTTTTTTTCTGGAAAGCTATAGATGAGAGGCTTTTAACAATAAGATTTAGAGGTGTATTATAACAGACTGTGATTACTCATTATAAGCAATTCCATTGCTATGACTCAGTCTTAAGCCAGGCGTCGTTCAGAACCTACAGAGTATTTGGAAGATTCGATTGTCATAACACAAATTGGAGAGGGTACCTTAAAGTATCAGAATTCATTCAAACTGAGAGTGCATTAGATGATGAAATGAGTAATAAAATGTACAGGAGAATATTCTCTTGAGAAGATAATTCTCCTCCAACAGCTTCAAAGGAAAAATAGCTTGCTACAAAAAATTACATCTTTTCTTGGTTTCTTAAGTAAGAGATTATTGGAAGAATACCTGTTATTTGACACCAATGCAGAATCTCTCCTTATCCTCTTTATATTTCTTTTTCTTTTGTCTGCTTCCT
>NW_011888784.1:23069519-23070854 GCF_000151845.1 Pteropus vampyrus | reverse complement strand
GAAGAAAGTATGCCCTTTCAAGCAGAATGAAAACAGTGATAAAATAATTTCCAATACAAACATATTTTCATCTGTTTTTCTATCATTTCTAGACCTAAGTGCTTAAAGTTTCTTTTAAGAAAAGAGGTTTACCCAAAGTTGCCTTCTCTCTTTTCTGTTCATTTCCCCCCTTTTCTATTCTACTCACGGTCTAAAAACACTGCTCTAATCTTATTGCTTCCCCATTGAAAAACTCTCGGGGGCTCCCAAAGGCTAAAAGTTTGAACTTTACATAAAGTGTAAACTTTAGCACAATATTCAAGGCTTTCCAATGAGAATTAAACTTGCCTTCACCACCTATATTCCCACCATTGTCCTTCAGACATGGTTAAAGCAGCCAATCAGAGAATTTTACAATTTCTGGCTATGTCCTTTCTTTTCCTCCTTCAAACTTCAAACTTTATTTCCTCTCACACTATCTGCCGAAATTCTATTTGTCCTTCAAATTTAGCTACTCTCTCTAAGAAAGCTTCCCAGATCCCCAGGCACTCATTATAATTTATTTTGGATTATATTTATGTGTGTATTTTTTTACATATCATCTCTCCTACTAGAGAACAAAGATGTTTGAGGAAAATAACTAGATTTTTTTCATCATTGCACCCCTAGGATTTTGTTTTAAAACACAAAGGCAGTGCATAATATGTTTGCTGCATTTTACAGAATAAAATAATACTTTTTCTCTTTTTATTTCCTTCATTTGTTGTCTCAGTTTTCTTTTTTGACTCTCTTATTTCCCTTTGCAATTTTATAAACTTTCTTCTTTCTTGTTTCCTCTTTTTGCCTTTTTCTTTCTATTCCTTCTTCATTCATTTTTAAAAAATTCCTCCACTTCTTTCTCTGCTCCTTACTTCAGCACTGTGGATTTAACATACATTCTCTCCATCCATTCACCTACCCTTTTATATTTTTATTGTAAAGTGTTTAATATGTTCTGAAACAAATGTCGGCAATTCATAATTATTTAATAATTCACTCATTTGTTTTATTTCATCTCATTACATAAATCTTCATTGTTAGATCAGAGCACCAGGCCTTGTTCTAAGCACTGGAGATCCAAACTGACTAAGACTAAGTGTGTCACTGTTCTCATGGGGGTTATGCTATTGTAGGGAAGCAGGGGGAGGCAGAGCAATAAAAACCTCACAAATAAACAAAAATTATTCTGCAACGATGAGTGTTGGGTGTAGAATTTAAAAACAAACTTAAAATGACAAATTCCCAATCCTAGCAATGACAGTTATGAGTATCAGACTACCCTTCAGACATAAACAAATGTAAAACTCAAAACTAATT
>NW_011888784.1:23063458-23069334 GCF_000151845.1 Pteropus vampyrus | reverse complement strand
CAGAAATCTTTACCAAGGTCCTTTTGCGCCACTGGTTCACACAGGGCAAGACGATGTGGCTCAGAAGAACTACTTAAGGGCTGAGAGGCAAATGGAGACTTTAGAGTTTGAACAGTGCTAAGACATTAGAGGTCCAGTGAGCCAGAGTAAAAGGAACTTGTTCTGGGCACTGGGCATTCAGCTGAGATGCCCAGAAAGCCACGTGTTCGTGCTTTCATCTGTTCTTGTCTCAGAGCAAGGGCTCCTCTGGTTGTGTTCTAACAGCCTGAAACAAGCCTCAAGAGGATCAAAGAGAACCTCTATCTGCCAGAAAGAAACTCAACACTCTTCAAGGAAGGAGAACACCAGAGAGACTTTTTCTTAAAATTCTGGTAAAAAACACATGGCACAAAATTTACTATCTTAACCATCTTTAAGTGTTCAGTTTAGTAGGGCTAGCTATATTCACATTGTTGTGCAACAAATCTATAGAGCTTTTTCATCTCACAAAATTGAAAACTTTATACCAATTGAACAACTTGCTTCATATATGTGGGAGCTCTGATGTTAGGTGATTACATATTTGTAATTGTAATAAATATATAACAATTTTGAACTTGTCAAATTTATCCATTTCCTTCCTCAAACTTAAGAAGCTTTTGGCCATTATTTCTACAGATGGGCTCTCTGCCTTTTTGTCTCTCTTCTCCTTTGGTGAGTCTCATGATGTGTGTATTGGTCTGCTTGATGGTAAACTGACCCTTTAATCATTATGTAATGTCTTGTTGCTTTTTGTGACTCTTTTTAAACTCTATTTCATCTGATATAGTCAGTTTTCCTATTTTGGTTATCATTTGCGTGGAATATCTTTTCCCATTCTTTCACTTTCAGTCTATTTATGTCCTGAGATCTAAAGAGAAGTCTCTTGCAGACAGCCAAGGGTCTTGGTTTTTTAACCATTCTTCAGTCATTTTATGTCTTTTGATTGGAGACTTTAATCCACTTACATTTTAATTTAAGTAATTTAAGTAATTATTGATAGGCAATAATTTAGTAATTATTAATAGGCAAGGACCTACTGTTGCCATTTTAATTGTCTTTTATATGTTTCCTCTCTCCCTTCTTTTGTGTTTTATTTATTTATTTATTTTTTGTAGTGCTATGCTTTGACTCCTTTCTCATTTCCTTTTGTGTATCTTCTATAGGTATTTTTCTTTGTAGATACTGTGGGGATACATAAAACAGCATAAAATTATAACAATCTATTTTAAACTGATAACTTAATTTCAATCACATACAAAACTATTTCTTTACATCTCTACCTTTCTCACTTTATGTTATCAATGCCACAAATTATCTTTTTTATTATGTATCTATTAACATATTTATGGTCATTTTTATGCTTTTGTCTTTTAAATTATATATCAGAATTAAGAGTTATATGCCAATATTACAATACTACAGGCTTTTACTTATGTCTAATATTTATCTTTAGCAGAGAGCTTTCTATTCTCATAAAGTTCATTTTTGTTATCTAGCATTCTTTTGTTTCAACTTGAAGGACTCCCTTTAGCATTTCTTGTAGTGCATGTGTAGTGGTGTAGACCTCCCTAAGCTTTTATCTTGGAAAATCTTAATTTCTCCCTCATTTTTGAAAGATGCTTTTGCCTAATACAGTAGTCTTGGTTGGCAGAATTTTTTATTTTTTAATACTTTAAATGTATCATCCCACTTTCTTTTGGCCTGCCAAAATTCTGCTGAGAAATAAGCTTATAACCTTACAGAAGCACCCTTGTATGTGTGAGGCACTTTTCTCCTGCTGTTTTCAAAATTCTCCCTTTGTCTGTGACATCTGAAGGTTTGATTATAATGTGTCTCATTGTGTGTTTCTTTGGCTTTATCCTAGTTGGGTTATGTTGAGTTCGTTGAATTTGTCCATTTTCTTCCTCAAATTTAAAAAGGTTTTGGCCACTATTTCTATAAATAGGCTCTCTGTCTTTTTGTCTTTCTTCTCTTCCTGTGACTCCCAGGATGTGTATGTTGATCTACTTGACAGTATCTCATAAGTTCCTCAGGCTTTCTTTACTTTTCTTTATTCTTTTTTCTCTTGGCCCCTTGAACTCTATAATAGAAATGACCTCTTTTCAAGTTTGCTGATTCTTTCTCCTGCTTGATTGAGTCTTCTGTTGATATCTTGTAGTGACTTTTTAAACTCAGTAATTGTATTCTTCAGCTTTGGTATTTATGTTTGGTTCTTTTTTACAGCTTTATATCTCTTTGTTGATATTCTTATTTTGTTCATGTACTAAATTTATTAGTTTTCTATTCGTGTTCTTCAAGTTGATTGTTTTTAATTCTTTGTCAGGTAATTCATAAATCTCCATTTCTTATGGTTGGTTGCTAGAGATTTATTTTGATTCCTTGAGCCATGTTTCCCTGTTTCTTTATACATTTTGTGAACTTTGTTGAGATTTAGGCAGTTGAAAAAACAGCCATTTATCCCCGTCTTTATGGACTGACTTCCTACCAATTAAGATTTTCACCAATCAGTACAGCTAGAGATTCTGGGGCCTTGTAAACCTTTTCAGGTGTGTACCTTCTCTGGGCTTATATCTGTAATTTCCCCATTCAAGAGGTTTCCCTATTTCTTCTGAGGAACACTGTGATGGTTAATTTTATGTGTCAACTTGACTGGACCACAGAGTTTATAGATATATGAGCAAACATTACTTTGGGTATTTCTGAGAGAGTGTTTTAGGATGAAATTAACATTTAAGTTAGTAGATTGACTAAAGCAATTGATTTCTCTCACGTGAGAGGGCCTCATCCAGTCAACTGAAGTCCTTAATAGAACAAAAAATACCCTGATCTTTCCCCTAGTGAGAGACAATTTTTCTGGCCTGAATGCCTTCATATTGGAACGTGTGTGTGCATGTGTGCACGTGTGTGTGTGTGTGTGTGTGTTTGTGTATGTGTGTGTGCGCGCACGTGCATTTCTCCCTTTGGATTCTAAGAGCTAAAACATCAGCTCTTCCAGGGTCTCAAGCCTGCTGGCCTTCAGAGTAGAATTAGACTATCCATTGGCTTTCCTGGATCTCTAGTTGGCCAACTTATTCTGTAGATCCTCAGACTTATCTGCCTTAAAAATTATGTGAGCCAATTTCTTACAATAAATTTCTTTCCACTTATAGACACATTCTTCTATTTTGTTTTCTCTGGAGAACCCTAATACAAGCCTATAATCTCTCGCTCCCCCTTGTGTCTGTCTGCAGTATTGTAGTCTCTGGTAATGCTCATCATTGTTCTTAGTAATCACCACCTGGCATCCAAAGTATACTGCCATTCCCTTCAGCCCTCTAAAACAGGCAATTCAGAAACCAGTCCCTTGGGCATCCCCGCTCCACTGCCAAGAGCCAGAATATTGGACTCACTTTCCACTTTTCGCATTCCCTCCTGGGAGTTAGGAGTTTTCTCTCAAGCATACCATGTTGTGCCAGGGAATGAAAGAGGCTCTGGTGGACAAATTCAATTAACTTTTCTACCCACTTTGTCACAACTCTTTTTGACTTTGTGCTCACCTGGAGTGCTGCAACCTATTAACTGGTTTCAGGAGGTCTTAAAATGTAATCTGGCCTGTGTATTATTGTTAAGTTGGTGTCTTCAAGGGGAAACAGGCCTGAGTATTCCCATTCTGATATCTTGCTAATGTCACTCCCCATCTCTATGAAGACTTTTAAAAGTATAGCATCTACGGTGCCTCACACAGAATAAAAAATTTCTTCGTACACAAAGACAATGAAAATGTGACACAATCAGGAGAAAAAATAAGTAATAGAAACAGAGATGATACATATTTTGAATTAGCTTCAAGGTCCTTAAAACAGCAGTTGTAATCATGTTTAAGAGTGTAAAGGAAAAAGACAAATGAAAACTCTCAACTAAAAAATATGAATAAAAAAACATTTAAAAATTCTAGAACTGAAAAGAAAAATTCACTTGACAGGTTAAAAAACAACAACAAAATCACTGGACTTGAAGATAGGGCAATAGAAACTATCCAATCTTTTTTTTTTTTTTTTAAGATGATATTTGTTGTGGTATATGGAACAATATAAAAGAATCTCACATACTGGTAACTGGAGTCCCAGAAAGACAGTAGAGAGAAATTGAGACAGAAAAATATTTTAAAAAATAATGGCTAAAAATTTTCCAAATATATTTAAAAATATTGACCGACAGATCCAAGAAGCTTAGTGAGCCCTAAAAATATATATATACACTAAAAACTCAACCTACTTCATACTGTAATTGCTAAAAACCAAAGGTAAAGAGAAAATATTAATTGTAATCGGACCCCCCCCACACACAAACCCCACATATAGAGAAATAACACTAAGAACCACTATTTTCTCATCAGAAATAATGCCATCCTTCAAAGAATAATTCTTAAAGAAAACAAATATAAAAATTCTGTCAAGTTAGAATGTTATATCCAGCAAAACTGTTTTTAAAAAATGAAGTCCCAATAAAAATGTTTTCAGGTAAGGCAAAGCTGAAAGAACTGATCACCAACATACCTGGATTATAAGGAATGTTAGTAGCAGTTTTTCAGGTTGAAAAGAAATAATACCAGGTGTAAATTTGGATCACATGAAGAAATAAAGCATGCTGGAAATAGTAAATGGATGTGACAGCTTAAAGCAAAACTTAAAAGTAATGTATTATGGGATTGATAGCATGTAGAAATAAAATATAGAAATGCAAATATAACAAAATATGGAAGATAAATGAATTTATTCTGTTTTAAGTTTCTTACATTATACAAGAGGCATTATAATGTTAATTCAAGGCGCATTGTGAGAAGTCAAGGATTTTTCTTGAAATCTATATAGTAAGCACTAAAAGTAATATAAAGATTTAGACAAAGCACCAGTAGAGGAGATAAAATGGAATGCTAAGAAATAATTATTTCAAAATATGGAATAAAAAGAAGGGGAAGAGGAAGAACAAACAAATGGGACAAACAGAAAGTAAAGAATCTATTTCATAGCTACTTAAATACAAATATATTAGACATCCCAATTAAAAGTTAGAAATTGTGAGACTCCGTAAAAATAGCAAGACCCAGTTATAAACTGTTTAAAAGAAGAATGACAGGGATAAGTAGATGTTTGGAGAAAAATACAATATGGAAACACTACAGAAAAGCTGAATTTGCTATATTAATATCAGACACGTAATATTTTAAGGCAAGGACTATTACCATAGAAAAAAGCAATATTTCATATTGATAATAGGATCACTACATCTAGAAGACATAATAATTCTAACCGTATATGCACTAATAGCAAAACTTCAAAACATCTGAAATAAAAATTGAGAGAACTACAGAGATACATGTAACAACATGGATGTATCAAAAGACAATTATGCTGAGCAAAAGTAGTCAGACAAAAATGTGTATATACTCGATTCCATTCATATAAAATTCTAGAAAATGTAAATATCTTATTTTGAAAGAAGGCAAATCAGTTATTCCTTGGGTGTAAGGGAGAGGGAAGGAGAGTTGAAAGGGAGAGAGGGATTTCATAGGGCCCCACAAAACTTCTTGGGATTGGCGAATATTTTGTTTTATCTTGACAGTTGTAATGGTTTTACAGGTATACACATACAGCAAAATTTAATGAAATGTAGACATTAACTATACACATAGTATTGTCAATTATATCTCAATGAAGCTGTTAAATATACACAAACAAAAAATGTATTTTAAAAAGTCTTTATTTTGCTGTTATCCCTCTAGGATAATTTCCCTGGCTAGAGAATTCTAGGTTTACAGTTATTTTCATTCAGTTCTTTAGAAATTTTATTCTATAATCTTCCATCTTCCATTGTTT
>NW_011888784.1:23057016-23063408 GCF_000151845.1 Pteropus vampyrus | reverse complement strand
TGAGCCCTAAAAATATATATATACACTAAAAACTCAACCTACTTCATACTGTAATTGCTAAAAACCAAAGGTAAAGAGAAAATATTAATTGTAATCGGACCCCCCCCACACACACAGACCCCACATATAGAGAAATAACACTAAGAACCACTATTTTCTCATCAGAAATAATGCCATCCTTCAAAGAATAATTCTTAAAGAAAACAAATATAAAAATTCTGTCAAGTTAGAATGTTATATCCAGCAAAACTGTTTTTAAAAAATGAAGTCCCAATAAAAATGTTTTCAGGTAAGGCAAAGCTGAAAGAACTGATCACCAACATACCTGGATTATAAGGAATGTTAGTAGCAGTTTTTCAGGTTGAAAAGAAATAATACCAGGTGTAAATTTGGATCACATGAAGAAATAAAGCATGCTGGAAATAGTAAATGGATGTGACAGCTTAAAGCAAAACTTAAAAGTAATGTATTATGGGATTGATAGCATGTAGAAATAAAATATAGAAATGCAAATATAACAAAATATGGAAGATAAATGAATTTATTCTGTTTTAAGTTTCTTACATTATACAAGAGGCATTATAATGTTAATTCAAGGCGCATTGTGAGAAGTCAAGGATTTTTCTTGAAATCTATATAGTAAGCACTAAAAGTAATATAAAGATTTAGACAAAGCACCAGTAGAGGAGATAAAATGGAATGCTAAGAAATAATTATTTCAAAATATGGAATAAAAAGAAGGGGAAGAGGAAGAACAAACAAATGGGACAAACAGAAAGTAAAGAATCTATTTCATAGCTACTTAAATACAAATATATTAGACATCCCAATTAAAAGTTAGAAATTGTGAGACTCCGTAAAAATAGCAAGACCCAGTTATAAACTGTTTAAAAGAAGAATGACAGGGATAAGTAGATGTTTGGAGAAAAATACAATATGGAAACACTACAGAAAAGCTGAATTTGCTATATTAATATCAGACACGTAATATTTTAAGGCAAGGACTATTACCATAGAAAAAAGCAATATTTCATATTGATAATAGGATCACTACATCTAGAAGACATAATAATTCTAACCGTATATGCACTAATAGCAAAACTTCAAAACATCTGAAATAAAAATTGAGAGAACTACAGAGATACATGTAACAACATGGATGTATCAAAAGACAATTATGCTGAGCAAAAGTAGTCAGACAAAAATGTGTATATACTCGATTCCATTCATATAAAATTCTAGAAAATGTAAATATCTTATTTTGAAAGAAGGCAAATCAGTTATTCCTTGGGTGTAAGGGAGAGGGAAGGAGAGTTGAAAGGGAGAGAGGGATTTCATAGGGCCCCACAAAACTTCTTGGGATTGGCGAATATTTTGTTTTATCTTGACAGTTGTAATGGTTTTACAGGTATACACATACAGCAAAATTTAATGAAATGTAGACATTAACTATACACATAGTATTGTCAATTATATCTCAATGAAGCTGTTAAATATACACAAACAAAAAATGTATTTTAAAAAGTCTTTATTTTGCTGTTATCCCTCTAGGATAATTTCCCTGGCTAGAGAATTCTAGGTTTACAGTTATTTTCATTCAGTTCTTTAGAAATTTTATTCTATAATCTTCCATCTTCCATTGTTTCTGTTGATAAATCAGCTAAAATTGCTATACTTGGTCCTTCAGAAGGTAATCTTTCTCTTTTCTTTGGCCTTTTTACAATATTTTCTTTGTTATTAACAGCTTTATTATATTTTTTAAATTTATTTTTTTATTATGGCGACATTGGTTAATGAAATCCAGTAAGTTTTCAGGTATACAATTTAGCAGTAAGGCATATATATATATTGCATTGTGTGCGTGTTTTCCAATTGAATATGCTTGGACACATTTATCTTGCTTGGAATTAGTAGTGTGCTTTGAAACTGGCTTAATGTCCTTTACCTACTGGAAAATTCTTATCATTTTATTGTCAAATATTGCTTTTGCCTCACTGCCTCATCTTCTACTTCTGGGATTACAATTACATACATGTTACACACTTTAATCCTCTGACTTTCTGCATTTTTTTCCTGCATGTTACACCCTTTCGTATATCTGTAATATCTTTTTTTTTTAAATTAGTTTCAGGTATACAGTACATTAGTTAGACATCTATATAGTTCATAAGATGATCTCCCCAATTGCTCCCTCGCTCCTCTGGCCCTCCACTTAGCCAACATATTAATGCTAACTGCATTTCCTATGCCATGCTCCCCATCCCTGTGACCATCCATCAACTACTGATTTGTACTTCTTTAATCCTTCATCCCATTCTCTCAGCCCCCCAACTCCCTTCTTCTCTGTCCATCACCAAATTGTCCAGTACATTTGTGAATCTGTTTTTGATTAGTTTGTTCTTTTTGTTCTTTAGATTCTGCCTATAAGTGAAATCATATGGTATTTATCTTTCTCTGTCTGACTATTTCACTCAGCATAATTACCTTTAGATCCATTCGTGTCATTGCAAATGGTAGAATTTCATTTTTTTAATGGCTGAGTAATATTCCGTTGTATATATGAACCATAATTTCTTTATCCAATTGTCTGTTGATGGAAATATCCATAACATCTTAATCCTAGATATTTTTTCTATTGCTCCATATTTCCACTTATTAATTTTTCTCCCAAGTCTATTGCATTTTTTATATAAATTTTATAATATTCTTGCCCAGTTCTATCACGAAAAAAGCCTGCTGAAATTTTGTTTGGAATTGTGATTGGAAATATATCAATCAGTTTGAGCTATTGATTATTTAAATCCATGACCATGGTAAATTCTCTTTTTTCAATGTCTCTTTTTTTAGGTCTTTCATTAATGTTTTATAATTTTCAGCAAAATTGTACTAGCCAAATTTTACTAAACTTATTCCTAGAAGTTTTTTGTTTGTCGTTTAATTCTGATTTCAACAGAATTTTCATAATTTTACATTCCAATTGTTTGATGGTATGTATAAGAAAACAATCGATTTTTGTGTATAACCTTGTAACCTGCAACTTTGTAAAATTCATATATCAGTTCTCTTAGTTGTTTTGTAAACTTCCTGGCATTTTCTCTGTAAACAATCATAATCATCTGCAAATGAGGACAGTTTTACTTCTTCCTTTCCACATTTCATCCTTTTTTCTTTCCTTATTGCAAATGACTACTACCCAGAGTCAATATTGAATATAAGCCCTGAAGTAGGCATCTTTGTCCTGTTCCAATCTATAACAGAAAGCAATTTAGGAAATTCCCAGATATGTGGAAATTAAATAGCACACTCCTAAATAATCAATAGATCAGAGAAAAAATCAGAAATTAGAAAATACTTTGAGGTGAATTAAAATAAAATACAACCTACCAAACTTATAGGATGAAGCTAAAGCAGTTCTTGGAAATTTATATTTATAAACACCTTTATTAAAAAAGAAGAATACTCTTAAATCAATAATCTAATGTTTCATCTTTAAAAAATAACTAGGAAAAAAAGATACAACTAAATCCAAAGCAAGCAGAAGGAAAAAAAGAATAGAGATTATAGTAGAAATAACTAAAACAGAATAAAAAACAAAAAAATGAAATCAAAAGTTGGTTCTTTGAAGAGATTAATAAAATTGACAAGTCTTAGGTTGACTAAGAAAACAAAAGATAAGACTCAAATTAATAAAAACAAAAATGACAAAAGGGGCATTACTTCCAACTTTATAAGAAAGTCTAGTGGTTTGAGAAATGAAGCTTGCATAAGTCCACTCCTGCCTTGGGCCAGTCAGGCTTAGGTAAGACTCACACTGATCCTCTGAGGCAGATATAATGACTGAATATTATAGATCAGTGGAGTTCATAAACAGTGATCTCTAAGGCAAATTTTACCAGCAGATGTTTTTTAGCTGGCTCACCCAATGATTTTAAAAATTTTAAGTTAAAGATATATCAACTTAAAAATCAGAAGATTTTACTTTTTAAAAATTTTTATTTTTCAATTAGAGTTGACATTCAATATTATTTTATATTACTTTCAGGTGTATAACATAGTGGTTAGACATTTATATAATTTACAAAGTGATCCCCTCAGTTAGTCTAGTACATATCTGGCACTATACAATACAATATTGTTGACTATATTTCCTATGCTGTAATTTCCATCCCCATGACTATTTTGTAACTACCAATTTGTGCTTCTTAATCCCTTCAACTTTTTTACCCAGCCCCCAAATCCTTCCTCTCATCCAGCAATTACTAGTTTGTTTTCTGTATCTTGTATGTTGTTGCAAATGGCAAGATTTCATTTTTTAAAGCTAAGTAATATTTCATTGTGTATATGAACCACATCTTCTTTATCCAATTGTCTATTGATGGGAACTTAAGTTGCTTCCATATCTTGACTATTGTAAATATCAATGCCATAAACACAGGGTTTCATATATCTTTTCGAATTAGTGTTTTGGTTTTCTTCAGATAAAGACCCAAAAGTACAATGGCTAGGTCATAAGGTAGTTAATCTTTTGAGGAAACTCCAAACTGTTTTCTATAGTGGCTGTACAAATTTGCAATCCCTCAACAGTGCACGAGGGTTCCCTTTTCTCCACATTGTCACCAACACTTGTTGTTTTTTTGATTTATTGATGATAGCCATTCTGACAAGTATGAGGTAATATCTCATTGTGGTTTTAATTTGCATTTCTCTGATGATTAGTAATATTGAGCATCTTTTCATATGTCTATTGGCCATCTGTATGTCCTCTTGGGAGAAATGTCTATTCAGGTCCTTCACTCATTTTTTAATTGAATTGTTTGTTTTTTTGGTGTTAAGTTGTATGAGTTCTTTATAAATTTTGCATATCAACCCTTTATCAGATGTATTATTGGCAAATATCTTCTCTCATCAGTAAGTTGTCTTTTTGTTTTGTTGATGGTTTCCTTTGCTGTGCAAAAACCTTTTAGTTTGATGTAGTCCCATTTGTTTATTTTTTCTTTTGTTTTCCTTGCTTGAGATATGTCAGAAAAAATATTATGAAGGGCAATGTCAAAGAGTTGCTGCCTATGTTTTTTTCTAGGAGTTTTGGGTCTTACATTTAAGTCTTTACTCCATTTTGAGTTTGTCTTTGTATATGGTATAAGAAGGAGGTTCAGTTTCATTTTTTTTTTTGCATGTATCCGTCCAATTTTCCAAACATCATTCACTGAAGAGACTGTCTTTATGCCATTGTATATTCTTGCCTCCTTTGTCATAGATTAAATGGCCATATAAATGTGGTTTCATTTCTGGGCTCTCTATTCTGTTCCATTGATCTATGTGTCTGTTTTTATGCCAGTACATGCTGTTAGGAGGTTTCACATTAAAAAAATTTCTGAGTTCTCTGGAAAAATATGAAGATTTGACTTCCTATATTTCAACATGACAACCACTAGCTACAGCTGAGAAGCACCCTGACCTTTAAAGGAGACATGTATTTCCAATTGTTCACAACCCTTCTTGTCTTATGCCTGATAATTTCTCTCATTTACTCAACCTTCCAGCCCTTCTAAGCATATTTTTAATCCCTAGATACATGATCCATTTAGCTCGATAGTCTGTGTATGACAAAAACTCATTTTCTCAATATCAACCTTGAATGTTAGTTTTAGAGAATATTAAATCCAACCTTTTTTATTCCTCTTGCAGATATGTAAGCAAAGTAAGATACAAGAACATAAAATGCTTTACCTAAGGTCACATAGCCAGCTAGTGACAAAGCCAGAACCAGAACCTAGGCATGTCTGCTAATTCTTTTCTACTATACTCTGCCAACTTTATGTCTCCTGAATCTTTTTGACAACTATTTAAATATTATCCATACCAATTCTTTAAGCTATGAGTTCCATGTTAACCTCTGTGTAAAATACCTTTTTATGAATTGTCTTAATTTTGCCTCTTTTCAAGGATGGTATAAGGAGATTTTTTTTAAAAAAATTCATATTCACCCTTCTCTACGACTTCTTATTTCATAGGCATTGGCCATTTCTCCTGCAGCCTTTGTCTTTTGGATTAAGAAATGTAATTTCTCTGTGGGGCTTGCCTTAGAAGTTTTTGGAGGTCAGTCTGCCAGAGGTTTCTTTGTTTTATGATTTAGAAAGACTCAAAGAATATGTTTGAACGGTTGCTCTCCACCCACTGTGTGCCCTACTTACAAGTACCACCTCACTTAAAAGAAAGTGCCTTTATAAGGGGAAAAAGGCTCAGCCAAGAGCTGTTAACAGTTTTCATATCACCCTCTATTGAGGTCTACCCTCGTGCTGTATCATTTCTTTCAGTGATTTCTCCAAAGTTCAAATTTTTGTTATCAGGCCTTTACATGTAATTTTCCTTAATACTCTTTATATTGATTTTTT
>NW_011888784.1:23052085-23056966 GCF_000151845.1 Pteropus vampyrus | reverse complement strand
AATTTCTCTGTGGGGCTTGCCTTAGAAGTTTTTGGAGGTCAGTCTGCCAGAGGTTTCTTTGTTTTATGATTTAGAAAGACTCAAAGAATATGTTTGAACGGTTGCTCTCCACCCACTGTGTGCCCTACTTACAAGTACCACCTCACTTAAAAGAAAGTGCCTTTATAAGGGGAAAAAGGCTCAGCCAAGAGCTGTTAACAGTTTTCATATCACCCTCTATTGAGGTCTACCCTCGTGCTGTATCATTTCTTTCAGTGATTTCTCCAAAGTTCAAATTTTTGTTATCAGGCCTTTACATGTAATTTTCCTTAATACTCTTTATATTGATTTTTTAAAAATATTTTTTACTTTTACCTTTTTATCTCTTAATTCCTACTCTTAATCCTTAATCTCCTCTATTTAAATGGGTTTTGTCTAAAATTTTATTTTCTGGATTTTTATCCTTTATCTCTTGCTTTTAGATTTTTAGTCTTTAATCTCATTGAACTCTGGCCTATATTTTATTAACTGTAATTTATTTTGTTTTATTATTTTTGACTGTTATTCTTTTGTCTGTGTTAGGCTTTTCATTTTCTCATTTTAATCTGTGTTTTATTCCTTTTTCTTTTTGTTCTCCCTTATTCGCAATGTTTTAATGTTACTCTTTCTAATCTTTTATTCTTTCTTAATTTTTAAAAACTGATTGTATAGTTTTCTATAATTATTATTTGTTTTTATTGTGGCTGACAAGGAGTGTGGTTATACTGGTTGTAGGCACAGAAACCTATACTAAAAAAGAGGGAATTGGAAGCTTTTCTTTCTGCCTACCTGACCTTCACAGATCCCCTCTTAGTAATATTGTTTGCCCATCTTTCTCCTGGACTCTTCATCTTTTTTTCTTATGATTTCATAAAAGTGTTTAGCATTTATTTATTATACATTTCCTACAGCAGAGTTATTTTTCTGTGGGATCTGAATTTTATGATTAGCAATGATTATGGAATCCCATCTAGAATCAAGAGGAACCAGAAGATTGATTCCCTAGAGAACATTCTCTTATTAATATTTTCTTATTTCAATTATTACATCTTTTATATGGAATTCATCATTTATGAAAATGTGTACAAAAAAGTTTTAAAATTTAATATGATCTTCTGGATGCAATATTGTCAGAGAAGTAAACAATTCTAGTTTATCTCTCTCTCTTCCTTGCTTGCTTTTGTTTTATCTTTGTTTTCATTTTCTCTTTTCTCCTTTATAAAAATGAGGATGCTAATGCCAGATCTATAAGCTTGCAATGAGAATTAAATAAGAAAAATTTATGTAACAGTGAACAGTGTAATGCATAAAATATAGTAGCTTCTCAATGGAAATTTCCCTTTCTTTTCTTCCTGGCCAATTAAAAACTGTATCAGATAAATTGCATATATATTGATGAAAAGAATTAATTTAAAATCAAAACTCCATAGCTTATAACAACAATCAAAGCAGATGCTTATTATTAAACACAAAATTAGCCTGTGGAAATAAAAAACATAACAAGCACAGCAACTGATTTTATCAATAGTTTTTTCTTAACTTTGAAATATATTCTTTTACTGATGGTATTACTTGTCCTGTTGATTATAGCTATTCTAACAGGTGTGAGATGGTATCTCATTGTGATTTTGATTTGCATTTTCCTAATAGCTAGCAATGTTGAGCATCTTTTCAAATATTTGTTGGCCATTTGTATGTCCTCTAGGGAGAAGTATCTCTTTAGGTCCTCTGCCCATTTTTTGATTGAATCGTTTGTTTTTAGCACAATTTATTTTGTCAAGTTATCTTTTCTACTTATCATCATCCTCAACATAATTTATTTTTTTCCCAGGAAAAATAAACACAACATTTTAATGTATAACTTAGCTATCTCAGAGTCCATTACTCATTCTCAGACCAGGAGCTGAGTGAGTTTAGAGAAGTGCGGCGAACCAAAGCTTTAAAATTCTATCAAAAGTCTGCTTAAAACTCTGCCTCTAATGGCTCAATGGAAAGTTTATTCTTTCCCCTTTTATCAATGTTGTATTGAGCTTAAAATAGATAAATCTTCTTGTGTCACAGCAAACATGGTAGTTATTCAAGTGCCTGTTTTAAAATAAACCTTGGCCAATTTAGAGTGACCTGAAAAGACCATTAAATCCTTTTCTTTAAATCAAATTTAAATCAAACTTTAAATTTAAAATCAAATCTTATTATAAATTTCTTATCATCTTAAAAAAAAAAAACCCTCCGATTTAATAAATGCATGTAGGAAGAACTGAGTTTAGATAGTATAGCCTACCCACAAGGGAGCAAGTACTGCATGTGTGAAGCTACGATCTTGATGGCTACTTGGCAGGATATATTCAGTTTTTCAGCTTCATGAATCAAACTCGGCACTTCACACTTTGAAGGATCTAAAGCTGCTTGCTAATAAGCGCTTTCATTGCATAGTTAATCAAACAAACAAGCATACAAACAGAAAATCTTCAAGCCAAATAAAAGACCTTGGGATGTCTTGCTCATGAATTTACTTTTATCAATATAATGGCAAAGTCTCATTCTACTAGATCCAGGATGTGGTCTATTCCAGTGTTTCTCAATTCATGTCCATATACATAATCTATATAGTCCATACATTTTGTGTGAGAATTTTAAAACTACTTGGTATTTTTTTCAAAGATATTTAAAAAAATAAAATAAAATAAGCCCTCAATAATTATAGTCTGGATTATCTGGATGACATCGGATTAACCAAGGATATCCAGGAAAGTTCAGTGCCCATATTGGCAATTGTGTTAATGTACTTGTGGTAGCATGTTATCTTGGGAATTTACGCTGAGATATCAAGAGATGGTAGAATCAGATAAAAAAGGGGTAGGGAGACCAACTGTCAATATGCAGATTTTCAAAGAAAATATTCAAGAATTGGATATGACTTTTAGATTCTTCTTCTAGATGGAGGATAGACAAGGATAGAAAGAATGTAGATTCCATGAGAATATTTTGAGAATTTATTTGGAGCAAGTTTGCTGTGAATCTCTCTCTCTCTCTCTCTCTCTCTCTCTCTCTATCTCACACACACACACACACACACACACAAGCATACACACAAGCACGTACAAGATGGAGGTTCCTCTTTCATCACCTCAAACACTGTAAGAGATTGAGGAAGAGAGGCTATAGAAGCTTATATAGTTTAACATTGAAATACGTGTGTAGAGTGGGCTAGTTCATGACTCACACCAAAGAGTCAACACTAGGGGCCCACTGTGCATTTCTTTTATTCATAAAGAACACATGTATTACTCAAGCTGTAAAGTAATAATGTATTTCATTTTTTGAAAGAGTATACTTTATTCTAAAAAAAAATGAAAGGTTTATTAACTTATTACACAATTCGTCTAAAATATGTTTCTATCTTGATTGCAAGTTTGGGCTTTTGAGGCTGGGATTCTAATCAAGGAGCAAATTACTCATCACCTAAATGAGAATTCTTTTAGGACTAATTGAAGTAGGTTCAGTGCTTTTATCTACTTTTCCCCCAGCCTTTGATTCTGTACACAGATACCATTATAGGCTCAGTTGATTAGCTTAAAATAAATCCTTTGTTTTTGAAACACATACAGACAGCTGACTGCAAGTGTCAGGGTTGATATGGTATTTTGATTAATCGCACAGCAATTTTCATCTCAGGATTTGTTTCTGTCCATCTTTCCTTTTAATTCAAAGCTTTATGTCTGGAAACTACTTTTGCCTGAGATAGAGACATACCTCTCCTCCACAGGATAGAAAGATAAACATTCTTTGATATGCAGATGTCCTGATTTTATTATCATGAACCAGCTGTGCCCCTAATAAATAACCAAACTGTCTCAGTAATTACTGGCGAGAAAAAGAAGGGATTCGGATCAAATATTTTAATACTAAAGATATAATTTAGGGAGGATGAGACTTACCCTAACATTTAACTGTATTTTAGCCAACACTTCTACATGGCAAATTTTAACTCTTCAGTTATGTTGTGTTATATTTTGCAACTGGTTTATTTTAGGGGATATATCAGAGTGCACAATTTAAATATTCTCTTCCTTTCCTTACAGTTATATTTTAATTACACAGGTGGGTATCAGATACTTCAAATGTTTTCCAGGCTAACACTATTTTGGCTACAATCTGTGGTATAGAGTTTGGGAGCTCAACTACTTTTTCTTGTGTGTACTAAAGAAGAAGCAATACAACATTCAGAGGGGTTGCTGGGCCAGGGTAAAAATCGTCTCTCAGCTCAGAAGTAGAGTAGTACATGCTTGTCAGTCTCCACATTTTTCATAAGAGAAAATTAGCCTCATTCCACCTTAGCTGGTTGTTAAAATATACATTTGCACATTTAACTAGAAGAACTGCAGTCTATTGGACCATCTATTGCTTTGTCTGTCAGGCATCGTGTCCTGTTTTGGAAGTAGCAACCATCTGTAGAGAAAATTACTGACCCATCCTGTTATGGACTGAATGTTTGTCTTCCACACTCTTCACCCCCCCACCTCCCCTCCAACTTTCTATGTTGAAGCCCTAACCTCCAGTGTGGTTGTATTTTGAGAAGAAGCTGATAAAGAAGTAATTAAGGTTAAATAAGGTCATAGAGTGTGACCTATATGATCTAATGTTGCCAGTGGTCAGGATTTAGGCTCTAAAACTCATAAACATTTGGTAGAACAAGCAAATTGTCTGTTGGATATGTAGTCCATTCATTTTCTCATAAAATTACTTTCACAGAATTGTGCTCCAGCATGGTATCAGACTCTCGCATTGATACGTTACTAGAAGCAAACCTATAACGTTGTTATAATTATCTTAAGAATCTTAGGGAAGTTGTACATGACACAA
>NW_011888784.1:23029635-23050210 GCF_000151845.1 Pteropus vampyrus | reverse complement strand
AAAGGTTTATTAACTTATTACACAATTCGTCTAAAATATGTTTCTATCTTGATTGCAAGTTTGGGCTTTTGAGGCTGGGATTCTAATCAAGGAGCAAATTACTCATCACCTAAATGAGAATTCTTTTAGGACTAATTGAAGTAGGTTCAGTGCTTTTATCTACTTTTCCCCCAGCTTTTGATTCTGTACACAGATACCATTATAGGCTCAGTTGATTAGCTTAAAATAAATCCTTTGTTTTTGAAACACATACAGACAGCTGACTGCAAGTGTCAGGGTTGATATGGTATTTTGATTAATCGCACAGCAATTTTCATCTCAGGATTTGTTTCTGTCCATCTTTCCTTTTAATTCAAAGCTTTATGTCTGGAAACTACTTTTGCCTGAGATAGAGACATACCTCTCCTCCACAGGATAGAAAGATAAACATTCTTTGATATGCAGATGTCCTGATTTTATTATCATGAACCAGCTGTGCCCCTAATAAATAACCAAACTGTCTCAGTAATTACTGGCGAGAAAAAGAAGGGATTCGGATCAAATATTTTAATACTAAAGATATAATTTAGGGAGGATGAGACTTACCCTAACATTTAACTGTATTTTAGCCAACACTTCTACATGGCAAATTTTAACTCTTCAGTTATGTTGTGTTATATTTTGCAACTGGTTTATTTTAGGGGATATATCAGAGTGCACAATTTAAATATTCTCTTCCTTTCCTTACAGTTATATTTTAATTACACAGGTGGGTATCAGATACTTCAAATGTTTTCCAGGCTAACACTATTTTGGCTACAATCTGTGGTATAGAGTTTGGGAGCTCAACTACTTTTTCTTGTGTGTACTAAAGAAGAAGCAATACAACATTCAGAGGGGTTGCTGGGCCAGGGTAAAAATCGTCTCTCAGCTCAGAAGTAGAGTAGTACATGCTTGTCAGTCTCCACATTTTTCATAAGAGAAAATTAGCCTCATTCCACCTTAGCTGGTTGTTAAAATATACATTTGCACATTTAACTAGAAGAACTGCAGTCTATTGGACCATCTATTGCTTTGTCTGTCAGGCATCGTGTCCTGTTTTGGAAGTAGCAACCATCTGTAGAGAAAATTACTGACCCATCCTGTTATGGACTGAATGTTTGTCTTCCACACCCTCCACCCCCCGCCCCCCCAACTTTCTATGTTGAAGCCCTAACCTCCAGTGTGGTTGTATTTTGAGAAGAAGCTGATAAAGAAGTAATTAAGGTTAAATAAGGTCATAGAGTGTGACCTATATGATCTAATGTTGCCAGTGGTCAGGATTTAGGCTCTAAAACTCATAAACATTTGGTAGAACAAGCAAATTGTCTGTTGGATATGTAGTCCATTCATTTTCTCATAAAATTACTTTCACAAAATTGTGCTCCAGCATGGTATCAGACTCTCGCATTGATACGTTACTAGAAGCAAACCTATAACGTTGTTATAATTATCTTAAGAATCTTAGGGAAGTTGTACATGACACAATGTCCCCTTTCTAAATATGAGCAAGAGAAATATATTTTTAGCTGAAGGCATTAAGACTATTTTTGAGGAATAACCTCATGTAGTAGTAAAAGGAACATAGGATTGGATTCAAAACCTGAGAGTTCAAGTCAAGCTCTGCTACTTAGACTGTGAGTACTTGTGAAAAGTACATTAGTAAAGTACGTAATGATAAATAATATGGGTCTTACATAGCTCATATTGTCTGTAAGCCACATGTACGTGCAAAGTGCCTTGTAAATTAGGAAGCGCAAGTCATAAATCATAAATGTGATTCGTCGATTTCAATCTCATTTTTACCATGAATTTCAAGGTAACTTGTTTAATTCTTTTTTTCTTGCTGCACTAGAGTTCAGAATATTGCTGCTTGGAGAAATCTATACCTTGATAAAGAGAAGAACATCTGCAAGATGTGTCAACAATTCCATTGGCTTGGGAGGGTGGAGATTTTTTATCTGCCATCTAGCTCTGGGTCCTTTGTGCAGATAAAAACCAAAGTCAGCCAAAGGTTTGACTATTTGCAGCAGAATCATTTGATTTGGCTCACCCAAGGATTTATTTGGTTATCAGCATGTTGTCTGCTTCTATTTTAAATCTATTTTGTTCAGACTTTGGATTTCTCCTCTAAGGATTTGTGTGTGTGTGTGTGTGTTTATTTGGTTATCAGCATGTTGTCTGCTTCTATTTTAAATCTATTTTGTTCAGACTTTGGATTTCTCCTCTAAGGATTTGTGTGTGTGTGTGTGTGTGTGTGTGTGTGTGTGTGTGTGTGAGACAGAGACAGAGACAGAGACAGAGAGACAGAGAGACAGAGAGTCTGAGAGACAAAGAAAGATTTTAATTTTTTTCATTCTAATAAATGTTCATTAAAAACTATAGAACATGGAGAAAATATTCTTAAAAATAAAATTTAACCCATAACTCTGTTACGTGGAAACTCACTGTTAGCCATGAATTTCTTTTCTATATATAATATATGCATATCATTGAGTTTATAGATATGTACAATTCTGCATCCTGGCTTTTAAAAATAACATCACATCTTGATAATTTCTCAAAGTCAATATTCTTAGTAAATATAACTAATGGCTATGAAAATATTCATAATTTAGAAATACCTTCTATATTTCATCATAACTCCATTTTTAGATAATTTAGGTAAACTCCCAATTTTTGCTTTTATAAATAAAGCTGTGATTAATATTTTTGTTTCTAAAAGTCAGTATTCTTCAAAAAAAACTTCTCATTTATTTGTGGCACTTCTTTTATCATATTTGGAGACCCTTCTACTTCCAAGCAGGTGAGTTCTGAAGATTATAGGTAAAACCATTTGTTTTTAAGTCCAAAGAGACCAGCAAGAACTGGTGCCATCTGTTGGCACCAGGCAAAATGAGGGACCTTGCTTGGGCTTGTGGTTTTATTTATCTCTGTCTCTAAGCTAAATATTTACAAATAGGTGAGCTTCTGTGTTAAATTCTTAGACATTAAGTTTATTTCTAAGCTATTTGACAGAGTTATCCATTTGTCCAATTTTATATCTTATTTTCAATTCAAATAACACATTCTGATTATATAGAAAACAGGAAATTCTGGAGAAGAAAATTAATGTTAAATTGATCTATAACAGTACTGCACTTGATCTTTTGTTGTATTTTTAGTTCAGTGTGTGTATTTGTATGTATTTGTACTCTTCCCCACATAATCAAACTTATACAATATATACACTTGGCTTATGGAAGTCATGCAACAGCAACCAGTCCTGGAGGTGTTCATTTCACATCTGGGCATGAATTACTCTGTAGTTTTCTGTGGTCCATTTCTTGCACTGTGCGTTCTCACTTTGCCTAGTCATACAACTGGGTAGTAATAATAGTGACATAGTTGGTACATGAAGTATGGTTTGTGGTCCATGGAAAAGGCAGATGTATGGTTAAAGTCCATGTTGTGTCTATTAATAACTCTGTGATCTTGGGCAAAGGAGCTTTCTTTTGTTTCTAGACCCATTAAAGAGTTAATAATAACACCTACTTTACAGGGTTGCCGTGTAGATCAAATGGCATAATTTACATCAAAATCGAAATGTGATCTCTTAAATATTGTATCATTTTTGGCTAAGAAGTGCAAGATTTTTTTAAAGTGGAAAATGGTGGGAGGAGCATCTAAAAACAAGTATCTGTACATTCTTAGCTACAAAAACCTCAAATCCAATACTTTGTTCCATTAGAGAAAGATGTTTGAGTATTGAAGGACTTAGCTCATCTTTTAGGTCTCGCCTACTGTCAGCACTGTTTTAGAATGTTGTGGAAATTTTATATTTGTACGCAACGGCAGTGAATTTATGTAGTACACGTTTACTCATTCATTTATCTACTTCTTTATTCATTAACTATAATCCTACTGTGTTTCGGGTACTGTGCCGAACTCTAGGGATAAAATTAAGTAAGGCAAAGAAATTGATGTTAAAGAGCACACAGTCTGGTGTGGGAAACAGGTGAGTAAGCATAGTCATATGTCCATAGTACAAACAACTTACTGAGGGAACAAAGATAAGGAAGCAGTTAATTCTGACTGCTGGTGGTGCGCAGGGGTCTTAGATGACCACAAAAAGTGTGACACTTGAATAAGTGTTGTATATGCAAAGAATGAGGAATGCTCCTTGGTTAGGAAGACAACATCTGCAAAGGCCAGAGAAGTCATGCTTGGAGAAAAAAGAAGGGATGATGGGTGAGGATAAAAACAGAGCAGGTAAAAAGGGATTTTGTAGGAAATGAAGGGATTTAGTTTGGGATTTGTGGCGGATGTGTTTTTGTCTGCCCAGCAACTCCTTGAACTCTTTCTCTCCCATTCTTAGTCCAAGTTATTTAAGTAGAACTGACTCTCATCTCCTGCCTTGAGTGATACTAAATGTGTCTTTGATTAATAAAAATGGGAAAAATTAGTTATTTAATAAAAATATCTTGTTGGATTGACAAAACCAAGATATAAGATTTATGGATAAAATTTAAAAAGAGAGCTCGTTTTGAAAAAGTTTGGGAAGAACTAACTCATATAAAATACATACTTCCAACTCTAATATTCAATTCAGTATCATCTGAATCAGCGCAGTCTTAGCAGCAAATATGATATATTTTATTGATGGACGAGGGAACATAAAGTTATACTGACCAGATAATTGGAACTTTTGCTCTTGTGTGAAAAAGTCTTTAAAAATAATAGACCAACCAATGGAAACTGTTCTCAATGGTTACACATTTATTTTGACAACTGTTTAAACAATTTGAGTTAGACCAATTCTTTTCCCTGGAATATCTGTGTCCTGGGATCAAGGTATATTTCTTTAGTCTTTGCTTAATTTGTGGAGGTGGTCGACTGGTGAATATTTTATTGACAGTGTAATAAGGAAGGGGAGCATATATTTCTTGTGAATATTCCTGGATTTCTTGAGAATGATGTTGGCTATTCCTATAAACCCTGATTCTAACAACTGTGAAACAGGGAAACTGCTAAATTACGGAAGCTCTTTAGTGTTTTGATGCCATCTTAGAAGCAAAGAACATTAAGTAATACTTTATTGCTATACTCTTATTTTAACATCTACATTAAAATGTAAAGCCAGCATCCCATCTCACAAGACAGAACCATGGTAAGAACAATGGCCAAAATAGCATCAGCAGATCCAGCTGTTTCTGGAAGAAAGGATTTTGAGGCACAGAATGCAGGCTGGGTGGGAAATCCTAGTGAGTTAGAATCAGGAGGAAGGAGCATCTGGCCCAGAATGCTTACTTTTCCATTAATAATGAAAGTATTGATGTTATCATTGTCTCTACCCTTGCCAGGGTTATTAATCTTAAGGTTTCTCAACTGTCTGTTGCTAAAGAAAATAAACTCAGTGGCTCTTTTCTTTTGTGTGTGTGTGTGAGATTGAACATAGGATTTAGATTAGAATAACCATTCATAATGCCATCAATTTGAAGTTTAGATGGAAGATTTTCTAGGCATCTCACCCAGCAGCTACATGGCAATAAAAATGTTTCAACTGAGAGATATGTGAAGCTAGAAAAAATGTATAGGTACAAAAAAATACTTTGTTAGAGATTTGGGTGGGGAAAGAGATTCTCTGTATTTCTGAGTCACACTGTTTTGCTGATTTCATTTAAAAAGGAAAAAATGGAACATTCTAGCTTGACACAACTGAGATGAAATCAGCTTGATCCAGCTGTCTGAGCATCAGAAATTATTGCAGCTGGCTAATCCCTAATTATAGAATCTCTATTATTGGTGACGTAAGTGGCTGAATCTGTGGTTTGACTTCTATGATCCCTGGCTTTATGAAAAGCTGGGATTTTTAGGCGATTTTTTCCCCTTTGCATAATAAACTAAACAAATTTAAATTAACTCTTAGGGCAAATATAATTAAGGAGCTGCAGAAGAAATTTTTGTTCCTTTTGCTGACCAGAGTATGCCTTGTGACTTTGGATGAAGCTATTAAATAAATCCTGTTTCCATGGGATTCAGTCCAGAGTGTTCAGTCTGACGTCCTAAGGTATTTGAAGAGACCAAGGTCAACATCAGCAATTCTGAGTTTCACAGTAAGTTTATTTCTCTAATGGTTTGTGTTGAGAGAAAATTTCAGAAAGAATTATTGCATTTCAACTTTACTTTGAACCCTTTATTGATCATTTGCCTTTCTTGCTCTGACTCTCTCCACTAATTCTGACTGTTTGTATAGACTATTTTAGAGAGAAACAGGACAAGTTTGGATCTGTTATTAAGCAGTCATCAATCCTAACTCAAAAGATGTGTCTTTTCCTTGAACCATTAGAAAGCAAAACTGTTTAATGTATTTTCTACCCAACTAATACTCCATAGATGAATTGCTCTCTTCCATGTGAAAGTCATGGTCTCTTCCATTTCTACAGACTCCTTTTGTTGCAGTTAATTCCTAGCTATCTAGTAAAGAATTTCACAGATGGTGTGATTTGTAGTTAGAAAGAAAAATGCAGTTGGTACTACTGCAGGAATGGTAAAAGGCAGGCAGACCATTTTAAGTTCATATTCAAGGGGATTGTAAAAAAGAATTTAGATTAATTGAAAGCTTGAAGTTTGAGTGATTCATATTTTGTATCTAAAGCCAAAAAGGTTTATGGCAACCTAAATCAGAGAGAGAGAATTGTTCTCTAGAAGGAAGTTCGTTGTAATTTAAAGTGACAAAATAAATACTTTTTCATTTTCAATTTAAAAAAAAAGCAGAGCCTAAGGTAAGGATTAAAGTGCTGAAATTTCATTTGGGAGGTATTCTGGGATGATAAGTGTAAGGAAGAAGGGAGGGGAGTCCAAAAGAAAGATGTGAAGCTGTGCGATGCGACACAGTTCTGTGCTGGCTACCAATGAGCTATGAAGAGGAATAGCAGGTCATTTGAGCACCACACTGACTTAGCATGAAGGACTCTCCATAGGGCTGTGAGAAGGACATGTACCTCAATGTAGTCTGTGGAGGTAGGAAAGGAGGGCAGATGGGTCTGTCTGGCTCCCTCCTGTCCCTCATTTCTCACTGATCAAGTTTCACTCTACAGAGGTTTCACTCCCTCACACTTCTGGATTGTGCCATTAGTCCCTGTGGCAGCTTAGGAAGCCACTGTGTGTAATTCATGTCCTAAGGGGCAAGGGCAATTTGGCATGAAGGAGATGAGTCCTATGGAGGCCTGAGAATTTATGTCGCACCTTCCATCTTGGGGTCCTTAGCAAAGCTGGCAGCCATGGTGTGGTCCAGGAGGCAGCTGTTGCCTTTGAAAGCAGCCAGCCAGTTGGAGTTGGCATATAAAGTTCAGTGTGATAAAATATCCTACATTCACTTTGTAATGTAAGAAATTTAGAAAAAGTAAAAAGATAAAAGTAAAAGCATGAAAATTATTATTGTTTAGGAAAATAGATCTATTCAGAAGCATTTAGGGAAAGAGGGTTGTTTTAGTCAGTGTTCTCCATAGAAACAAAACCAATAGGACACACACACAGCACACACGTAACATATATATCTGTATATATTACATGTGTATACATATACATGCACACGTATATATATCATATGTGTGTATACACACACACACACACACACACATACACACAGATGCATATACACATACACATATGTAGAGAGATTTATTGGCTTATACAATCATGGGGGCTGATGAATCCCAAATCTACAAGTGTGCTGTTGGAGCAGGAATGAGGCAGAAAGAACTAATATTGCAGATTAAGTGTGAAGGCAGTCAGGTAGAAAATTGTTTTACTTGGGGGAGAGTCTGTCTTTTGTTTTTTTTTAGGCCTTCAACTGATTGGAAGAAGCCCACCCACATTATGAAGGGCATCTGCTTACTCTACTGATTAAAATGTTAATCTAATCTAATGTCAAAGTCTGCCAGTTTAAATGTTAATCTCATTCAAAAACATCCTCCCAGAAACACTCAGAATAATGTTTGGCCAAATAACTGGACATTCTATGGCCCGGTCCAGCTGACATATAAAATTAACCATCACAAAGATCTATCTAGAAAATTCTGCATGAAAGTAGAAAGTAGTAAAGCTAAGGAGTTCTGAATTCAAGCCTAGGCTCTGCCAGTTATTAGCTTTTTAACCCCGGGGAAGTCGACATATGTTTTTGGATCTTGGGCTCCTCATCTATAAAATGTAGAGGTTGTATGTCTAAGGACTTTACAGCTATAAAATTCATCCATTATCTAATTCTTAGAACACACCTACCAAACGTATGTTACAAAATAATGAGAGGCCAAACTCCATCTACAGTTAAAGCCAAATACAAGAAATTTATGTAAACTTGCAGCAAGATAGATTTATGTCAGTTATATGGGAAAACCTCCTGACTTATTGAAGGGAATAAGGGAGACTGAAAAATGATTTACTGGAGAAGATTAGGGAGGCAATGATACCTTGATTTCTGATTCTATATGCTTGTGATTTAAAGCAGGGCCAATCATTTGGGGCCTGCATTTCAAGATGTCACTGTAATTCCTGATGAATAATTCCATAAATTGTATACTTTACATTTAAATATTGCTGTCTGAAATATTATTTGACATTTTAAATTACTGATCCCCTATAAATAGCTGCTTAGAGCAAAGAAATGTAGCAATATGAAAATGAAAATGAAGATATCAGAGAAGAAATTGAGGAAATAGATTTGGAAAGGTCAACTGTTGAAACATTAAGCAAAATGCAATTTTCCTATCCTGTTCAGTCTTTTGTGGCTACACTGTAAGACCAATGGCATTTAGCTTGTCAGTTCTCCTGCTAGGTTCTTTGTGATGATTCTCTCAGCACCTTCATCTTCTCGCCCTAGTTGCTTTCTATCCCATGGCCTTCCTGTGGGAGTAAATGTGTTTGCACACAGAGTCTAGCCCTAAATGTACTCAGCTCCGCCAGGTATAAACATAGAGAATACATCTTCTCAGATAACAATCATCATGTCTGAGTATGTGCAATAATTATAATTAGATTATACCATAGGTTATATACATATATGTATAATAATCATTGTTAATATCCCAAGTTGGCCTTTGTTATTCCAGCACAAGATCGTATGAAGTTATAGGTTTGGTAACTTTGGTAAAAAATTGTAAACTTGAGAAATAGGAAATATTTGGTTATTTGGGTGCAAAAAAAGTCCTTTGATTTAAAAAAAATCTTAATATGCCTTTCAAGGTAGTTTAATCTTGGATCAATTTGTCATCAGCCTGTGGGAGATACCTTTGGTGCCCAAACCACATTTGCTAGGTGCTGAAAGGCTTTTCCCTCCTCAGCTAGTTTTTAAGTGTAACTGAAATAACAATGTGTGCGGCAGTCTTATTTTGCAATGGGAACAGAAAAACAGAGAAAGCCAAATTGGAGAGAGATTGGAGAGGAGAGGGGTAGAGAGGGAAGAAGATGGAGGGGGAAGAAGGGAAAAGGAGAAGAGAGGAGGAGGAGCAGGAGGAAGAGGAAGGCGAGAAAATGGGTGGTCAGCATGGAGGAACACAGATGAGAAATGGCAAAAGACCACAAAGCAAGTGTTAGTTTACATCTTAATTGCCTCAATCTAAAGATCACAAAGTGGTAGTTTATTGATTAAATCCAGCCCATAGAAATCTTTTGTTTGATCTACATAGTTTGAAAAAATTAATTTGCAACCGAGAGATTTTATATTACAAAATCCATATTCTTAACTTTTTTTAAAAAAAAAGCTTAAGATCTGGCAATCTTTGTCGCACTGTCTCTTATGGCAACAATGAGCTGCAGCTGAACAATAGATGTCTCCTCTAGATGGAACAGGTTCTCTATCTAGTTCATCACGGTCACCACCACCCCCTATTACGCCTTCCCTCTGCCTCACTGGCTTATGACACCTGCCTGGCCTCTGGGTTTTTGCGTGAAAGACTTGCAGGAGTGTCCTCGGTGGTGTAATTGCCTTTAAATATTTATTCTCTCCAATCTACTTGGCACATCATAGATGCCGAAGAGTAATTATGATTAATGAATAAAGATACTGCTGGAAACAGACCTGCCCTTAACATTTGGGGGAACTGGAACAAGAATACAGATATTTAAAAGTAATGAAGCAAGCTAACAAACTGTTAAGTAAAATTCATTCTTTTCCCCTACCGTGGCAAATATATGTTCATAATAACAAGTCAATATTCTTCAACTTAGAGTTTTAATTTTATTAAATCTGTCAAAATGTCAAAGATGACTGAATTTAATTATTTTTGCACATACGGTTGTTTTTGAATGGGCTAGTGATGTTTAGAGGAGTAGTAAAATAAAGGCCTACATAATTTATAAATGATTTTATATTTATCCAATAAAATTTATATTTCTTGCTTTTACTTCAACAAAACAAATACTTAATGTTATAATTAAGATTTTCAAATAATCTGTGGTCTAGTTTCAGCAATGAGTTATTGTGGTCTTTAGGTAGGTTTTTTTGTTAATTTAATTTCAGAGAAACTTCATTGTCCTAAAACATTAGCAATTGGAATTGTCCTAAAATATGCTTAAAACAATATTTCAATCTGGAAATAATAAACTTTACATATCGTATCAAAGTCACAAATTGGCATATCTCGTTCAAACATTGTAATAAGATTGCATATGGTAAAATATGATCACAGAAAATATTACAAAATACTTTAATTTTGTTATATAAATCTATAACACTTATTCCTTAATTTTTGCCCTGTTTCAAAGCAATTTTAGATCCATATGGTAAAATAAAGAATTGCTATCGTGCATGTATGTCTTTAGACATAGGTGTGTGTGTGTCTGTGTACCACGCAGGTTAGCCAAAAACGGACAATGTTAATGTGGTTCAGCCTGACACATATATTAGTTATATGAATTGTGTCCTATTGTAAATATTTCTCAGCTGCCAATACCTCACTAATTTGTGAGTGTCTCTAGAATTAGAAATAAGAAAGAAAAGAGGCAAAAATGGGTGCTCAGCACTCCTGGAAATTACTTTGTTATGCAAGAGTCTAGTGCATTTGAGTTATCTTAGAGAAAGAATTGACAAGTTAACTAACATGTCTTTTCTCCTACCTAAGCTATTCTGTGATTCAAATCTTTCCTGTACTCTGGAGTAGTGTCTACAGAAACACAGGCAAACTGCAGGGGCATTTGGACACAGCCACTTTTCTTTTTGAGAGTACAAGGCAAGAGATGTGGAAGAGTGTTGCCCTGAGCCTAAAAGCAGTGTTAGAGGCAGGAATGAATGATTAACTGCTGGGTACATTCGGTGCAGAGCTCTGGGTCCCCAAGGACCCACATGTCACTGTGTGTTCGCTAACATTTCTTTAAAACACAGGCTTAGCACAAAGTCTTCTCTTGTTCAAGTCTAAGGGTGACACTGGCTGTCAAATTCATACTGTTGAAACATGACTCTAATCATACTGGGATCCCACTCAGAAATATTCACTGATGCACAGAATATATTCAAACATGGTATTGGGGGCCCTATCAGACTCCAACACAACCTGCTTGGCTTTCCTCACACTCTGTACCTTTAATAGTCTCTTCAAGGGCAGAAATTGCAATTAAAACAATAAATTCTGCATGCCAGTCACTACACGTATATTATTTCTTCCCATCCTTAAAAGTTTGCAAGACTGTTTAAGTAGAATTTGAAACTTAGAAACATAAAGAAATTAGATTTTAACCAATTTCTTCAAGATTCCCACTTATGTCTGGCTCCAAAAGTGATAGTTTTTCCACCAAGACAGTTGTCTCAAAAACCCAGGTGGCTTATTTTTTTCTGCACAATCACTCCTTGCCCCGCATTTAAATTGTGTTCAGGTAAAGTTTGTAGCCTTACTACATTTTTACCAGAACTGTAAAGGAGTAGATGTCCAAACACACAATACACTTTCTTTAAGCAGTTTTTCCTTCAGAAGAATGGTTTAATTTACTAAAAAGAAGCTGACTTCACCCTGCGCGCTCCCCATGAAGCCCACGTTGAATTTGTACTCACTGCTCCTGTTATATGACTTAGATTGGCTGTTGTTTCTGTTTAGAGCTCTTTGAGACTCTGAATAGTCCTGGACATTTTTTATTCTAGAGCGTGACAGTGAATTCCTAGCATGAAAGTTATTTCCTTGGATTTCGTACTAAAACTAAGAACAGAACAACTAAAAAATGTTTTAAAAATTGCACGTATGGGAAGGACTTGGTTATTAGAGCCTTTACCTAATTACAGACTGTGTATGTGGAATGGATACCATTTGGCAACTTTAAAAAATAAGCAATCATTTAAAATACATTAGCAAATAATAACAACAATAAAAATGAGTGGAGGCTAGATGACATGGAGAACTCAAAAGACATATACCCACAGAATTTACTGTGTATATTAACATGACTTTACTATTCGGCTGTTCACCAGTATGATTTTATTATTTCACTGTCCTCATTAATCTGATTTTGCTATTCCATGGTACCCTTATCTAGGAAGATAAAAGTTACAGATAAATTAATTGTTTCAGGAACTTCCGATAAAGCCCATTTAAGTGAACAGCGAACTATTCAACTCTTCAATAGATAGCATCAGGTCACTGTTTGTGCCCCAAGACTCTTTGAACCCTTTGCTTCTAAATACTTACCTTGCCGTATCCACTGATCATAAATTATTATATCATGATTCTTACTTAATCTTAATCTCACTCCTCTCTTATTCAGTGATCTACCTTAAATCAGGCTCCAAAATCTCATAAATATACCAAGTTTACCATCTTCACTTTAAGAGGGTATTAAACTCTGGTGAGGTAGAATTCTCCTTTATCATGTAAGAATAAACTTAGTTTTGTCTTATCAACAGGCTGTTTTGATGATGTTTTGGGGGAGCCAGCATTTGGCAAAAGAAGTATGGCTGAATTTTGACGATTAGTGAAGCTGGGTGATAGGCATATGGGTTTATTGTACTAGTCACTTTATTTTGTATATATTGGAAAAGTTTAAAAAAAAAAAAGTGCTAAAATCCACGCGTTAAAACATTGCTGGGCTGAAGGCCAAGAAAAAGAGCTGCTGAGTGATTGATGAGAACTCAAGACAATGTGATAAAGTAGAATGGAAAATGTAGCCCCAGTATCAGCTCCTTGTAGCCGTGCCAAATGATCTCCCTCAGTTAGAGGACTGTGAACATGAAATTCCCCGCCCACTTCTTGACAACACACAGCATTGCGAAGCATCCCTGCTCAGTCATGAATGGCACAAGGCAGACAGCAGAATGTAACACTGTCAATAATGACCATGCTATCCATGGAGGTGCTGTTCACTCTAGAGCTTGGAGAGTGTGAAGTGAACCCTCTCCCACTGTGTTATTTCTTATGATGATAGAAATAGGGTGGATAGCAAATAAGTAAGACAAAGCGATCCTAAGGGTGTGAAGCAGCATAGGAGCCAGGCACTTGGGAGAATCTCAGAGCCTGATTGGAAATCCAGATACCCCCATCACTTCCTAATATTTACACACTTTGCCTGCCATTACTTTCTTCATGTCTTCTGATACCTCTCATAATCCTTAATTTTCTGCTTCTGACCTCAGTAGTCTCCAAACCCTTCCCATCCTCCACTTCTACTCCCAGACCTTCAGTGATTATAATGGGGGAGGGGTAGGAGGAAGATGTCATCTTAGTTCCTTCAACTTCCTCCCATAGAAACAACTTCATGAATGGTAGAGGCATAGGTAGCTAGGCAAGCCCACAGAAGCCAATTTACCCATAATTTAGCGTAAATTCAAGTCACTTTCGGGGGAAAACAGTGGCAGAAAGTATTGAAACAATCTCATTCTATTTCCAAAATTAGAACACAATTTTCTTATTGGATTATTGAGGCTTCTTAGAAGTTCATAAGTAGAACACATAAGTCAACATTCTGTAAAATGAGCCAATCAATATTTAGCAGTATTGTTATACCATTAATTCAAATTCTTAACCACTGGCCAGTCCTTTACCACTTTCATTAAGTCATTTATTATGTTGATGTGACCATTGCCTAGACAGAGTTTTAACTTGTAAGTTTTCCCTCCTATATATAGTTTTTCTTTTCTTTTTTTCCCCTCTCTCTTTCTCTCTTTCCCTCTTTTCTTCCTTCTTTCTTTCTCTCTCCCTCCCTTCTTTCCTTACACAACAGGACCATGAGACTATTTCTATATTTCTCCCAAATTATGGAATGTTAAAGCTGGCAAAGCCACTAAAGACCACCAAATCTAGCCACCTCATAATTTAGGACACTGAAGTCCAGAGGAATTTAGCCACTCATCATACAAGGTCGAATGTGTTAATTGTACAACAGAGGCAGCTTCTAGGCCCCAGAACTCCCAGCCTGCACTTTTTCTTATGTTATGCTTCTCTCTAGGCTTTCGAGCTTTCAGAACTTTGTCAGATGAAAAGTATCTCTAATGGGTGATATACATTTAAAAATATTTTTTCTTTGTACGTTGATTCTGAATATTCTATGTTTGCTCACTAAATGGACTGTTTCTGATCAGTTTTGTGGCAGTAATTCATGTTCTATTGGTTCTAGTTGAAGTTACAATATCACCCATGAATTTTTAATGATTTCTTGAGGACCATTAAAAAGTCAGTTGGTTTCTGTGCAAAGTCAAGCTCAGTGACAACAAGCCCAGCAGCGATCTGAGTTGAAACCTGCCTACACCAAGGGATTGATACCAAATATAGAATCTCAGCAGCCCTGACTGCTCCAGGGCCAAGGGCAATTGGCTTTCTCCGGATGTGCATAAATCACCTACAAATGATGAGCAGATCACATGGTCCATGGAAGAGAGAACTGAATCACTGTCTCAGGAAGGTGATAAGGGCAAATTTTATTTCATACTAATATGCACTTAGTAACTAGAAATAGTTGTGAAGTGAGACATCATGCTTTTAGAACTATAAATACATTTGCCGTTTTAAGTCTCAGTAAATAGTATTCTGCCCAAGCTTAGCAATGTATGACTTTCGAGTTATTTTTCTAGTATGATTGGTGGCTGGTAAACATTTTACTGTTTCATTAGCCTCTATTTGTGAGCCCACTGAGGAAAGGAAAGAGAAAGGTAAAAGAGAGAAGGTCAAGGCAGAAGAGAAAAAGGAAGACAAAACTCTAAGATTTTTCTCTATAACTACTGAGCAAAATAAACTTCGAAATTGCTTCATATTTGGATTTTATCCAGTTTTCATCTAGCTAGCTAATACTGGCTTCATAAGCAACATGCTCTAAGCTAGGAGTTTTTAATCCTTTTTCCCCCCTCCAAGCCATACAGGATGAATGATGGCTGTGGTGTGGAATTTTCCCATTAGTGTGCCAGGGTTATGAGCTGTTCCCAGTGGAAGAGCTGCAACAACTCCACCCCTTAATCTCCACAGAAGAATGCAGTTAGGAATGCATGTGAGAGAGAATGATGCTGTTATAGGGGGAAAAAAAAAAAAAAAAAAAAACCCTTGGATCTGCTCTAATTTATTATTTAGAAATTGAATTATTCACAAGTGTCAATATTTGACAAATGACTTGCAAGTTACAACATACCTCACAGTTAATCTTGTCATGTCAGGGTATTGAAACAACACTGTTGAGGACTGTTCCTTTAATTAGCTAAATTAGGTAGCCAGACTCTTAATTCCTTGAGAATAGCAGAAATCTTGCCTCTCTTCTTAATAGCTATATCTTCAACACATCTCTCTCTCTCTCTCTCTCTCTCTCTCATCTCTCTCTCTCTCTCTCTCTCTCTCTCTCTCTCTCTCTCTCTCTCTCTCTATATATATATATATATATATATATATATATATATATATATGTATAGATTAATGGTCCATTGAAATGAGAGGTATAACTATCTGCTGTCATAACTCTCTGGTTAAGGAAACCAATATTTATTCTTAGCTGTATCAATGTAAATGTCTGTGGAGGATTAAAGATAGTTACTTAAAAAGTGGGTCTGTTATCCTGCCCTTGAATCTAGGCTGACTCATATCTGTTTTGACCAATAGCGTATGGTAGAAATGATGTTACGTCAGTCTAGGTCAAACCTTTAAGTGGGTTGACAACTTTTGCCTTTGTCCCTTGGAAGTCAGCTGCCATTCAAGAAGATAGATTCCCATGAGATCACTGTGTTGTGAAATGTTAAAAACACATAGAGAGTTTCTGAAGGATGAGAAGTGGAGCGAGATATCAAGGAACATTGAGTTATTGGCTGTTCGAGTGAAAAAGCCATCTTGAAAGGTGGTCCTCCAGCCCCACCTGCCCCAGATGATACCACATGGATCAGAGATGAACTGCCCAGCTGAACTCTCTCAAAATCAAGTGCAATATGAAATGGTTGTTTTAAGCCAGAACAATGTTCATCAGTTGAGAATTTTTAAGAGATGTAGAATACCATGTCATGAGCAAAGGCATTTCTGTAAGGAGATTACCAGTTGAAATGTGAACAGATTTATATGGGCTTAAGCTCAGATAGCATGCATAAAGAAAGAGAATGCTATCAAGATTTAAAAGCAGAGAAATAGTTCAATGGAAACATGGGAGGAGGAACAAAAACCTAAAAAATAATATTGAAGCTGTAGGAGGAATTATGGGGAGAAAAATACCCTTTCTCCTTCATAGAACAGAGGAGGCTTGCTGCGTGGGTCCCAGGTGTCTTGTATATGTTCTGTTTATGTGTGTCCAAGGATGTGTGAGGCTGTTCTTCAACTGGATAACTCACGCAGTTGCTATCTGTGTTTGACCAGAGCTTCAGCTATACCACTTTGCTGGAAGGAAGAGGGTACTGAAGAGAATAGAAATGTCACTCTCACTTTGAATTAATTTGTGCCTTCATGATGCCACCTGATAACCTTAGGTCCCCCATTTTGCTATCTCTCACCCTAGCAGCACCCCAAATATTTGGCCCAGCCCTTTTCCTCATTTCTTCTCTTCCTACTTACCACTTCTAAGGTAAAATCATTTTAAATATTCTAAGTTTTAATAAACTAAATAATTATTTAACATATTTTCTCTGATTATATAAGTAAAGAACTTATGAATTAAATAAAAGTATATTTATTGTATGCTCCCTGTTTTGGGAAGGACTGTAGCCACAGGGTACTGATTATATGAAACTAAAAGTGATAGCTAACATATTTTTTTGTTAACATATATATTCTCAAAGATCTGTAAGGTTGGATTTAATAGCATAAAATGTCAGATCAAACACTATAGAATTTCATAGAAATATATGCAAAGCTAGGACATAGATTCAATAAACTAATTGCTCTCCTGGATGGCACAGATGTGGATCTGGAGCAGCAGCTAACTTCAACAATCGGAGTCTCCAGTGTGATGTAACAGCCAAAACCACCCACAATGATCTTGGATCACATCTATAAGAGTATGTTAAAAAGAAGTCATAAATCTTGTTTTATTCTTCACTGAACAAACCACAGCTAGAGTAACATGTCCAGTGTAGCAACTGCATTTTCAGAGGACATTATCTCACTCTGTCCAGTGGTATACAACCAAGAAGAATACTGAAGGAATTCTAAGTCATGCCATGTGAAGGAACTGGGCCTACTTGGTCAAGAGACCAGAAGATGAAGTAGATAATTCTTAGGGGCAGTCAGCCACCTACGGAAATAACGAGAGGCAGGAGAAGGCTTAAGGGGGAAATTTTATTTTTTTCAAGCATTAGTGGATTCCAGTAAAGTAGTCTGTGAGGTGTGAATTTCTGTTCCCTGAAGGTTTCTAGCAGCAGTTGAGGCTTGTCCTGGCACAAGATAAAAAAAAATTACACCAGATAAATCATGAGGTTCCCAAGAATCACATCAATAGAAAGATCTTTTTGGTTATCTGAAAATTAATCCAAACTAAAATGTTAATAATAAAATGCATTTTTTCCCCCAAAGAAAATTTTTGTTTTAATAGGGTGCTCTAGGTCAGTAATTCTGCTTCCGTGCTCCCCTCTTGTCTTATAGCAAACACTGCTGATCAGTCAATCCCAGGGCTCGTTCTGGCTGGACTGCAACCAAACCTCAGAAACAATGTTCTGGACAGCTAGTACCATCAACAGTATTGGCATAATAGCATATTTGCTTATTATTCCTGCAAAACAAGAGAAAGAATGTCTAATACAGGAAAGCCTCATTACCTGAAGATAACTTGTCTTGGAAAAAAGCCCTGAACTTAAAGTGAATCACTTAAAGTGAATCACTTAAAACAAGAGCTAGTATTTCAAAGTAAAAAGAAAAAATAAGAGGTGAATAGAGTATTATCTTGAAAAAAAAAAGTATTCATTCACTCATTTCATTCCACAAATATTTACTAAGTAGTTACTATGGTAGATTCTATTTTCAGCTTTTGAGTATACAATAATGAATAAGACCCACATATCAGTGTCCTCAAAGAGCTCCCATTGTAGTGAGGGAGGCAATTATAACACAAGTAGACAAACAAATGTTAAATATCAGATAGTGACAGGTCCTACAAAGAAAATAGAGTAGAATAAAGTGACAGCAGCTCTTAATTTAGGGAGTGTGGGCAGAGGAGTTTTCCCCTAGGAAGCACACATGAGCAGGTCTGAGAGTGGTGTTCCCAGCAAAGGAAAAGCAAGTGTAGCAGTCCTAGGGATGAATCAAGATCATCTGTTGTAATAACAGCAAGGATGCCAATGCGGTTCGACACCAATGTGGTTGGAGATAAGTTCAGAGTTGTCTCTGGGGCCAGAGCACATAATGGCCTGGTGAGTCATGGTAAACAGTAAAGAAATTATATAAAAATGTTCTTAATTTACATTATAGATATAATTGTAATAGTGAGATAATTCTTAGAAACAATAAAGAATAAAGCATGCCCGTTGGAGGGGACTATGTATATATATTTGGAAAATATATTTCAGAAAAAAATTATATATTTAACTCAAAATGATAACCTTCACCTCACATTGACTACTCATTACATAATTATAAAAAGGTAGCATTTACAGAATTAAGGGCTTCATAAATTTTTCAAAGTCCACTTTTAATCCTTTGATATTTAATTCATCCCCTTTAGAACTGATATAAATTTTATTTAGCAATCAGTTTACATTGTATCTGCATTTTGTTGTCAGATGAATCAGAGAGATTGTCATAGAAAGGTGGACTTGCTATACACACGCATTAATTAGGGAGGAATTAGGGAGGAATAGTTGAATGGAGACCATCATAACCAGTCCTCCGTCGGATTATACTTTTGGTATCACAATATTGCTTCCCTGGGCATCTTTGAATCTTTAGGAGCTCAGATGTGAGTACCTAATGAGGCCTTTCTAGTTTCAGAGTGAGGTATTGGGGCTAATCAGGGAAAGAAGTAGAGGACAGAATGGGGGGTAGTTTTCTTTTCTTTTCTTTTTTATTATGGTGACATTGGTTAACAAAATTCAGTAAGTTTCAAGTGTACAATTCAACAGTAAGGCATATATATATATTGCATTGTGGGATAGTTTTCTTTATGGAAAATTATCTGTTTAAACAAGAGTCCTCTCTTTCCACAGGGAAGGCTGGTCATTCCCAAGGGTCCTGGCAGGAAGCTACAAGTCACTGTGTCCAGGACAGTAGAGCAGGCCTCTGTTGACTTCCTGGCATTGTAAAGATCCTGGCTTTCTGCCACAGTGTCTTGCAGAAAGTGATTTCTCAGAATTGGATGTTCATCCAGGGATATGTGAATATTTTAAATCAAAGAGTTATAAAGTAAGCACAAAGCCATTCTGGACTGAACTCATTTCATTTTAAGAGCAGCCCATCTACATTTAGTAGAGTTTTTTGTTATTATCCTTAAAAAAAAAAAAAAACTATGTAAACATTGTGCTATTACAGGAAATAGAAAGAAAATATCATCTGTAAGCCCATTACGCAAACACAGCAGTTTGTTCAACCTTTGCTAAACTTCATGTTTATATATTCTTATTTATTATAATAATAATGAAAATGTTCATGAGAATAACGTTTATTGACTTTTTTTGTTGTTTTCAGTCATGTCATTTAATCTTCATTAGGTCATTATTGTCTTCATTTAACAGATGAGAAAATGTAGGCATGGAGAAGTTGTCTAAGTTCAAACTACTAGTAAGTTATGGGTCTCGAACCCCAGCAATTCTAGAAATCTGACCATATTTCTTTATATTTTACATATAGCCAAGTCAACACATCAGAATAGAAAAATTTCTAATTATAATAAACTATTGTTATCAAATTTGAAATTTAGATGTTGATTTTAGGAGAACTGATAGGTCAACTAAAACACTGAAACTTTTAACATGTAAGTGAATTAATCATATTTAAATCTAACATCTTCATTTTCCCCTTATTCTACTTATGTTGTATAAAATAGGGTTATACATATTACATATATGTATACATACACACATAATTACTTTAAAAACATCATGATGACAGAACTGTGTCTGTCTTGTTCATAGCTATGAAATAGTGACACACATGTAGCATCATTCATTTGTTCAATGAATAATTATACCAGTTAATTTGTTTTTCATTTTATCCCT